>NC_067250.2:329166436-329475995 GCF_019359855.2 Lolium perenne | reverse complement strand
CGGACGAAGGTTTGCCCCCGGAGGTGCCTCGGTTGAGCGGGTACTCTTTCAACATTTATATGAAGGAATGGGGATGATGGAGATCAAGGTGTGCATCCGGCTACGGGGATTCCATATGATGTGATAGGAGAAGCAATGTGAGCACAAGATCAACTCGCACCTCGTAGGAGTGGAAGAGTGAACCAAAGAGATCTTGAGGAAGAGGAGTTCGGAAACAGGATTTGATTGAGGAGGATGAAATTGAGTTCAAGGATGACGATGAGTATTGAGTGATCATTTCATGATCATAGAGAGATGATGGCATCATGCTATCAATCTTTCAATTATCATTATTCATGTGTGTTTTGTTATGTTGTGTGGGACTATGCCACTATGAAACTATGACACTAGTTCTTGTTATGTAATATGTCATGTGAGTCATGATTATATTGCTTCATTGCTTGTATGATAATTGAATAGTATTGCTTGTTTACTATTATTGTTTGCTTGCTAATATTTTGATCTATGTGCATGTAGCTTTTGGAGAAAAGACTTGGAGGATTTGGAGAACAAGAAAAGGGAGCAAAACCGAGACAAAACAAGGTATTCATCCACATTCTTCCTTGAAAATGTAGTATTACATAGAGTAAACTGCATGAGCGGTCCCTAAAACCGAGACAAAACAAGGTATTCATCCACATTCTTCCTTGAAAATGTAGTATTACATAGAGTAAACACATAGAGTAAACTGCACGGGAGGTCCCTATTCTTTTCCCGCACCTTCACATAAGTCTCTATTCTTTGAAATTGAACATCTAAGTTCTAAACCTTTCGTAAGTGATTCATGTGAGGTCCTATTTTGCTCCGACCACTTTGACCTATCTACGTGGCACTTTGACCATTGCCACATCAACGGTAGGGCCCACAAGGGGAACTGTCCATACGTGTATAATTGCTAAAAGGCCCCCACAGGTTATATTCCCTATGTACTATTTTTTTTCAAAGAATAAAAGGAGGAGGGTGCCGCTCGCCGATGAGTCCAAGGCCGGGAATGGTGCAGCGGCCCATCCTCCTCGCCGCAGGTCTGATTGGAGCGGGCAGCTCGACGGCCTGTAGGACCCCCTCCTCCCGGTGGTGGCGGCCGGCCAGCGGCCCGGCTTCCCTTGGCGCAGGTCCGGTCGGAGCGGGCAGCTCGACGGCCGACAGACCCCAGCTCCCCTAGCGGCGGTGGCCGGCCAGCAGCCCGTCCTCCCTTGGCGCAGTCCGCCGGCGTGGCCGCGTGGGGAACTCGCCCGTCCTCCCCGGAGGCGGCGGTCGGCCGACGCCGCCGGCCCGTCCTCCTTGGCGCAAGTTCGGTCGGAGCGGGCAGCTCGACGGCCGGCAGGACCCCCTCCTCCCCTAGCGGCGGTGGCCGGCCAGCGGCCCATCCTCCCCTCGGCGCAGGCCCGGCCGGTGTGGGGAACTCGCTTGTCCTCCCCTCGGAGGCGGTGGCCGGCCAACGGCCCGGCCTACCTTGGCATAGGTTCGGTCGGAGCGGGCAGCTCGACGGCCGGCAGGACCCCTCCTCCCGTAGCGGCGGTGGCCGGCCAGCGGCCCGTCCTCCCTCGGCGCAGGTCCGGCCGGCGCGGAACTCGCCCGTCCTCCCTCGGGCGGTGGCGGCCGGCGAGCGGCCCGGCCTCCCCTTGGCGCAGGTCGATGCAGCCTAGGCGCGATGTCGCGCTGGAGCGCGTCGGGCTGGGCTGGATGAGTAGGGAGCAGGAGGGCGCACGCGGTCATCGCCGCGCGTCTATGGTCCGCGCAAGCCAGCCGCGTGCTCTTCCTCGCAGAGATCGACGCGATGCAGTGACCCACCGGAGTTGAAGAAGACAAACTCAACGACGGTGGTGGAGACCCTCCCGCAACGAGGAGAACGACGATGCCGAGCACGGCGCGCTCTGGACGTCGAATTTGGGGCCAAGCGCTCATGGAAGAATCGGGGGATCTTTTTGCAAAATTGTATGTCCAGTGGCACGCCTCCCGGCCCGATGTAGATGTGGCACCGGTCAACACTGTTCAGACCGATTTAGGACCTCGCGTGAATCACTTACTAAAGATTTAGGACTTAGATGTTCAATTTCAAAGAATAGGGACTTAAGTGAAGGTGCGGGAAAAGAATATGGACCGCCCGTACAGTTTACTCTATTACATGTTTAGGAATTAGGATACAAAAAAGGGTGTGGCTAGGGAGTGCGCGGTGACCCTATAGTCTTACACGGTGCTCCCCATGTCTGAATCGAAACTTTCCTAAAGTAGAAAGTGGGCCCGAAAGTGACAGCGACAGGTAACAGAAAAAAGAAAGCGAAAAGAAAGACGCATCCCGCTTCTGTTTCCTTCCACGCCGGGTGGAACAGGTCGACGAGCTACAGCTGCTTTTTTTATGTTTCAAAAGTTCCTCCGCTCCCCCCTTTTTCCTGGAGCCGCCATTGGAACAAAAACTCCATGGCTTCCCCAAGTGATGAACCAAAAATTACAGGCAAGCACCGTGCACCAAGAAACGGGAGGGAAAAGATCCATCACCAGGGGAAGTGCCAAACCAATCCAGGAAAAGGTTAAAAGTTACAGGCAAGTCGTTGCTTTCTTCCAAGTCCAGATCTGTTATTTGCATGAAAAAATCCCAGGAAAATAAGTTCAGCCTGCAGAACAATCTCACTGTTCTACTTTGAAAACTGGAAAACCAACCAATTTGAACCACAGAAAAAGCATGTACTGTTGCAAAACATTAGGATGTACTAATATTTGGAACCATGATAATAGTTGCATCAGTTTAGTCACTGATAAAACTGCATGTACTTAGAACTAAACTTGGAGAAGCGTGTCCATGTCCACCGGAAACCATGCGTGTTAGAATAGCGAAAAAACATCAAACTTGTAGAACCTGTGCTCTGCCAAAATCATCATGTCTATCTGTTTGCACATAAGAACCTATACAAAGCATAGCAGGATATACAAACTTCCCCAGGCTTCTCCCATGACTGTAGGAATCTCTCCCAGAACTTTTTGAAACATCATTTTTCTTCGAGGCTTCTCCCATAACTGTTTGAAACTACAAGAAGAGGAAGCAAAAGTAGATGTTATTAGTAGTTATTTTTATAGTTTATTGTAACAAGAAAAGAAATAATCATGGCATGTAATATCTAAAAAATACCAACACTGGAAACATAAGAAATAATTTGAACTAACATTCTTCTTACTATTTACATGTAAAAAAATGCTGAAAAATGTATATGTTTCTATTTGGTCTAGCTGTACAGATGAATTTCTGGTTTCTGATCATGGTATTGACCTTAATAATCCGAGTACAAGAAGAAGACCATTATCAACACCATTCTGAGGCCCCGACAGACCGGGTGGAGGTCAGAGATTCATATAGACACAAAGAGGGCCCTATTTTCAAGCAGGAAAGTCGTTTCGATCCAATCCATTCTTGGGGTCCAAAAAACACAATGGATATGTGATATGTCAGTGACTTTGCACGACAAAGCATTCTCCGAGGGCATTCATTCTACCCCAAGCCTAACTCCAGTATAAAAGCCATACCCAGATATGTTGTTTGATAGTTGGGAAGAAGCAAAGATGTGCTACAATAGATATGCTAAACATGCCTACTATTGACAAGCAGAAGGACAAATGCCTGCTTGTATGTAACAAAAGTGGAAAAAATGTAGACATAAACAAGCAGGATGTTCCACCTGTGAGGCAACGGAACCGTTTAATAACTAAGAAGACTGAATGCAAAGCATGCCTCCGAGTTAAGAGAAGGGGTCAGAAATGGTGCGTCACAATGTTCATTGAGGACCACAACCATCCATGTATTAAAAAGTTCTCATTGAGAAGGTTCTTACATTCACATAAAGCATAATTACAAAATGTAATCGGCTTTCAAAAAATAAAAGAAGCATCCAATAGCATACCTGGTTTATCTTTTTAGACGGTACACTTCCTGCATGGCCATCACCAACATCAGCTGCGCCTTCACCATGCTCACCTACAGTTGGAACTTCCTTTGTTTCTGGTAACTGAGATGCAATAGGATGATCTTGGTGCACTTATGTTTCATCAGCACTGACTTTAACTAGGCTGGAGCTGCAACTTCTCCTACATCTTAATGTATTTCGACTGTCCTGCCTTGGACACGTTTTTCGGTGAAGATTCCTGCAGCACAACCATAAAAAACACATATAAGCTGAAGGATAAAAACATTGAGTCATGAACCCAAAAAATGGAGTCCATCTGCCGTACCATTATGACCAAGCGCTGATGTTAGACAAGTCTGCTTGTAGAAAAGGACAAATTCTGTAAGCACACACAACATATAAACGATTTTAGTTGAAATTGTTACATACAAAACATCCTGATAATAGTATGGCAGATGGAAACATATACACCCCGTGCATGAACAACAAAAAAAATTAAAAATATCCATACTAAAAAAGGATGTACATACCCACAATTTTTTACATCACATTAAAAAGTGAATCAAAAATTTAAAAGGAGACATACTATGATGATGTATATATTGCCATTTTTGTATATCCCGTATATTTAGATAGAAGTTAAAATAATACTAGGTATGCTATGATGATGTATATGTTGCCATTTTTTTACATCCCGTATATTGAATCAAAAACCGTTGAAAGAAAGCAAAATACTAACATGATGTAAATAAACCAAAAGTTAAAATAAGGGCAATACTAGGTATGCTATGATGATGTATATATTGCCATTTTTGTACATCCCGTATATTGAGTCAAAAATTGTTGGAAAAAAGAAAAATACTAACAAGATGCATATAAACCAAAGTTAAAATAATACTAGCCATACTATGATGATGTATATATTACCATTTTTTTACATCCCGTATATTTAGATAGAAGTTAAAATAATACTAGCCATACTATCATATTGTATATATTGCCATTTTATTACATCCTAAACATACATGGTTAAAAGACTGAAAATCCTAGTATATACTCCAATACAATGCTCTATACTCATACGTGCATACTATCAGTACTAAGCATGGTAAAAATACATCGTGTGAAGAGATTATTACATGCCATGTACATGAACAAAAATCTTCTACAGATCACCTACGGCAAAAATTACAGAGAAACTTAACTATTACTACACAGAAAACCACCTAGACGAACAAAAAATCTTCTACAATCACCTATACAAACACATCCGTGTACTAGAACACGAGAACAGCCAGTACTACACAGCAAACTAGATCCGCCATGTCTACCTAGTCGAGAACAACCATACTGAACGAGCGAATCCGGCACGGTCAGTCGAGCAAAACGCGATGAATCGAAGCAACTAACGGGATTATGAACAATCGATGTAGAATAACTCACCAGAACTACGAATAGCTGATGCTCTGCCTCCCCGAATTCTCTGCCGACAACTCGAGCGGCATCAGAATCGTCGATTCGCGCAGGCGTGACGCCAAATCTCGTCGTAGACTCGCCCACGAAGGTCGGCCGGGCACAGTATCGACGATTCGGGGAGGCGCAGCCCCGAAACAACCTCTACCAACGGGAACCACCACACCGGAATCGTCAATCCGCGAGAGCCGCGGCGTCGAAACTTCTCCACAACTTCTCGCAACAACCTGGGGGACTCAGCCGTGGTTTCTGGTTGGCCAGATCGACGCCGGCAAGCTGAATCGAGGGGTGGAGGACGGGAGGGAGGAAGGGGGGGAGGAGGACGGAAGCGAGGACGAGAGGTGGGGAATGAAGCGATAGAGTCGACGCTGGTTTGTCCGGTAGCGCCGCTTGTTTGAGGCCGCTAGATAGGAATCCGACGCGCGAGACGACAGAGCACTGCGTAAGACAAGGGAGTGCCCCAGCAGGAATTAGATTTTGCGTACAAAAAAACACCTATTTTTAGGCTTATATCTACCCAGAATGCCTCCCTGCTTCCTGTCCGTACAGCGTCCGTACGCTTCTGTACGGAACGCTAAGCGGCAGCTTAAGCTCGCTTAACCAGCAATTACTCTGAACGGAGCCTCACCGCTCGCTTAGGGCTTTCCGCTTTTTGAAACTTGACGAAACCAGCATGGTTCGAACAAACAAAAATTCTGCCACAACCCTAGTAGAAGGGGAAATAAAACTAAGATAAAAGCTACAGGTTCAGTAGAGATCAAAAGACATGAAACAGCCAAACGATTCATACAATGACTATTGCAAAGCTTTTATAATTTCATTTAATTATTCGGTTAGTGGGCACTACTAAATATCCCCACGCCTGAAGTCGGTTATGACTAGACTTTAGAAAGGCTGTATAGTGATATGGATGTCACTCAGAGCAGGCAAGGCCATGGTAGAAGTTAAATGCATACCGTGTGAGTCCTGGGAAAATGTGTGCTTTGCACCAACGGTTTGCTCAGAACCACCAACGATCTGCCAAAAGTCAAACTTATTGAGCAAAGTACGGTAATCTGGTTAATAAATTCAGGTTTACATTGCATATGATTATCTTTGAATAGGGTGTGCATATAATTTGCTGCAAACTCCATGCAAACTCAATGTTGACAAGAGAAAATAAAAGATTGAGTCCTTTTTGCAAAAATCATGCGAGTCAAGTAAAAAAACGATTGTGTATTCCCAAACACAAAAACAGTCTTTTTGGCACCTTGGAAACAAGTTTAAATAACAAGAGCATAGGTAGAGTCACCCTCAGGCATCAGGAATCAGGATAGGTCTCTGTAGAAAATAATCATAAAATACAACTGAAAAAATAGAACATTTATGTTACCCTCAAATGGAGGTACATGCTTCCGGTATCAAAGTAACGGAAAATGTGACAGTTTCTTGCTTTCATGGAAGAAATTATCAGCTTAGTGGAATGCCCTCTAGATGAAGGGCAAAAAAGCAGAAATAATTGCTCACTAAAAAATGTGAATAAAAATCATGGGACTCAAGATGAAAATACACTTCATTCACGTATGCAGAAAAATATCTGTAACTCCATAAAAGTGATGTTGCTTACCGCCGTATCTCCCAAGGATTGGCAGCAGATAGGACAAGTGTAGAGACTACATGTGTATGTCTGGGACTGAAAATTGTCAGAAGCATGTCTGACAGCCAATTTTCAGAAGCATGTCTGACAGCCAGAGGATATATAGAAAATTCCATGATTATCTTTACTAGATGCTAATACCTGAAAGCAAGCTGAATGTATGAAGTGGCCACAAGAGCTCTAACCGCCCGCGCTTGATGTAAATAGGAAGTCACAGCAGATTGGACAGTTTGTCTCTAGCCCTTTCTCTCGACATATTAGTTTCATTCCAAGGCAGCAATTGGACTTCATGCAATGGAAGAAATCAACACCAAGACCTTTCCCAAGACGACACAGATTACAAAACGGACAGTGGTACACAGTCCTGTAAAACATCCCAGCATTAGCAAAGACCTATTGCTTACCACGAGAACCGATGCTATACATATTTCAATCCCCCAAAGTATGTTACCTATGATACAACATGTGTACTTGCCAAACTAACAGGTTCTATTTTGAATTATTGCATTTCGACCACTAAGCAGAACAACAAGGTGACATCCAAACCATTATTGCATTTTGAAGCGGCCAAAGGAATATCACTTGCTTACATGGAGTGAGATGTTGGAAAATTAATCTTGTCATCATGTTACATGCTAGTGATTAGGTGCATGCATGACCGAGTAGTTAGTTTTCATGTGTGGAGTTGTTAGCTAGCTAGCTGTGTGCACGGGCATGTTGAGCCTCACTGGTAGAAACAGGGCCTTTAGTCGCGGTTCGCAACTGGCATTAATCCTGGTTGCGCAACCGCGACTAACTAAGCGCGACTAAACCCCCCCCCCCCCCCCCTTTAGTCGCGGTTGCTTACGAACCGCGACTAAAGGCCCGTCCACGTGGGCGGCAGGCGTCCGTCGGGGGTCAACCGTGACTAAAGGCCTCCGCAGGTTTAGGGTTTTAGCCCCCCTAAATCTGGTTTCTTTTTGCTGCGTTTCATTTCTTTTATATTTTATTTTGTGTTTTATTTTAATTTCAAAGAAGTTTCAGTACACATATTCTACGCTACTACATACATGTTACACGTTGATGCATATGAATATACAATTTCAAACAAGTTTAAAATTTCAAACAAGAAGAATTCAAGAGGAATATACAATATATATTCAATCTCGGGTGACCAAATACAACTTCGAACAAGTTTCCATACACAATTTACGTCATCAGAAGTTCTTCGTCCTCGTAATAGTGTTCTCCTTTAGGATGGAGGACTTCCCTCACCAAAAATCCTGCTAATTCCTCTTGAATTGGTCGGAAGCGAGCTTCTAGACTAAGCTTCTTCCGCAAGTTATTCATCTGCAAGTTGATATCCGCCGCCCTCCGCTCAGAGGTGTATCTCCGGATGAACTCACAAACATAGTATCCACATAGATTGGTACCCGGTGGCTGAGTATCCACATTAACTAACCTTCTAAATTCTAGCTCATCTTTGAATTCACCGGTTATTTTATCTGAGAACCGTTTCCAAACCCTACAGGGCAAAGAAAATTAAATGAACAAGGAAGTTATTAGTTATTTGATATCAGGAAATGAACGAAAGAGGCCGATATAGAGCGCAAATGATTGAAAATAATTACTTTCGCAGCATATTTCTCAAGCTAGCCCAAAGCTTTGAATCCATATTCAGAGAGTCCATGATGAGAACTCCGGAGGTGTGAAATTCAATTATTAGCAGAATCCAGTGGAACCTGCGGACACGATACATGCACAGTCATGCATAACTCATCGATTAGACATACCATGCATGGAGTAAACAAAAAAGAATGTGCACGAAACAGAAACACTCACCCAAAATGGTAAGGAAATAGAATTTGACTTTTGAGTTGCTGCTTTTTAAGAAAATTGTACAAGTCTCTCTCCACGTCGTGGGGGTATCTTTCTAACATATATCCATTAACGATATGTGGGTCAATGAACCCAACATCATGGATGTTGGTTTTTTTTCATTCCCCAAGCTTCATTCTGCATAATAGCGTACACAACAATATAGTTAGGACAATATATATAGTGCAGGCAATGAACGAGATGAGGTAGAAATAAATCACTTACAGAACGTAGCAACTCAGGATAGATTTGTCGAGCTCGCGCAGATTGAACAGCTGGAACAATTCACTCATATAAACTTGTACAGAGTACTGTTTGAAGTGATGCTCCTGTCTAACTTCCGCATAAATATATTCTTTGCCGGCCTTATTTTTTATGAAATCCTTGTACCAACGTAGCAGTTTTCGTATTTGTGTTGGTAGACTCGCTTCCTGCGTAGGCTCAACGAGAGGCCCATTCGGCACATATGTAAATGCTACCTCACTTATTGGTGCATCCTCAAGGCCTAACAATGCACGAAGAGTCATACCGAACTCGGCCGCTCTTTCTACGGCACCCGTTACAATCATTCCCTGTGCTATCGTAGCTGCTATGATAGCGAGGTCCATTAGTTCAAAGTTCTTATCCATATCGGCTCTGAAGGACAACGTCATAGCATCCAGACCGGATTTCACTATGAGCGGGGGGATCGATTGTTTATTCTGTTCCCCGAGCTGGGCAACTTGTTTCCCGCTTTTTTTTTACTTTCTTCTTTCTTCTCCTCCAAGGCTTTCTTCTCCTTTTCCGCAAGGGTTTCTTCTCCGCCTCCGCTTCTTCCAATATTTCTACTTGCCTACGAAATTCACATCCATAGTCGTCTGGCAGATTTCGCTCGACTTGGGACGGTGTCGTCAAAAAATCCTTAGCCCACTTCTTTTGATGCTCAGTAAATACTGGCTTGGGCTCATGCTCTTTTTTCGCCTTCATATCCGCCTTCCATTTCTCATGATGAGCAGCCGCGGCCACGTTTGTTTCCTCGACACTAAGTTCCCAAGGTCTCGAGAGGAGAGGCTTCAGTGATGGCATTGGTACCTTTGTGGTCTTAGGTACATAAGGGTCCTCTTCTTCCCCCCATTAATTTCTTCCCGCCTCTGTCTTCCCGCCTCCTGTCTTCCCGCCCACATTTCTTCCCGCCTCTGTCTTCCCGCCCACATTTTTTCCCGCCATTTCTCACTATATATATGTAGCTCGGCTTGGCCAGCATTATCACATCTCTACAATCTCTCATCACTCTCTCATGGCTTCCACCGTACCCACTCTAACCTACCAGCAGGTGGAGGAGCTTTGCGCCTCGAACTACCCTTGCCCACCGGGCTACCGCGTCCCCGCCGGCTGGAGCCTAAGCACCGGAGGCGTGCCGGTTCCTCCCGTCCCTCAGGGTACTGCGCGCCGGGCGGCCATCACGAACCACTACTACCTCGACCTCACGCCGGAGCAGCGGATGAATCCCCACTGGCATCCCGACAGCAGCAGACTTGGGACGCCTTCTTCATCAATCGGCGTGAGAGCGCGCTCGCCAGGTATGAGGAGGACGGTCTGCCTCCTGGGAACTTCCACGAGGCCGGCCGTCGGCTATGGTGGGGCGGCCGGACTCTACAGAGCGTCATGGACTACATCACGGCCGGCGATATCCCCCGCCTGCGGTACCCTCAGTACCAGTCGAGGTTCGAGCCACGAGCGTCGCCCGACGACAGCGACAACGACAGCGACGGCAGCGACGACGATGGCGGCAACTTAGAAGGCGGCGACTACCAGTACAACGGCGGCGACTACGAAGACTACGAGTATCCATATTTTAGGCCTAGGCAGGAGTATGACTAAATCAATCCAACATTCCAAGATGTACTCCTAGGCCTATCAAATTTCATGTATCATCAGTGGTATCTCGAATCAATCGAATCATTCGAAAATGGACACCAAGCACATCACATATAATATAATTCACATGATCCGTTCAACAAAGTTTGGTACAATAAATTATTACACATCATTTCTTCCCTTGTGTCCCTTGCTTACGATTGTGCCGTATCCATGGAGCATCCTCATCATTTAACATAATGCTTGGATCAGTGTTCACTTTGAAGGGAGGAATTTCACCAAACATATTATAATCTTCTGACATGTCTGTCTTGTCCTCCACTCCCACGATGTTTCTTTTCCCCGAAAGAACAATGTGACGCTTTGGATCATCGCATGATATACTTGTTTTCTTATCTTTCCTTTTCCTCGGTTTGCTACTCATGTCCTTCACATAGAAAACCTGAGCGACATCTTTGGCTAGGACGAATGGTTCGTCAAGGTAACCAAGATAGTTGAAATCCACCATTGTCATTCCGTATTGCTCGTCCACCTTTACCCCACCTCCTGTTAGCTTGAACCATTTGCACCGGAACAAAGGGACCTTAAAGGAGGGTCCATAGTCAAGCTCCCATATCTCCTCTATGTAACCATAATATGTGACCTTTTGCCCATTCTTGGTTGCTGCATCAAAGCGGACACCACTATTTTGGTTGGTGCTCTTTTTATCTTGGGCGATCGTGTAAAATGTATTCCCATTTATCTCGTACCCTTGGAAAGTCGTTATAGTCGAAGATGGTGTCTTTGCCAACATGTACAGCTGATGTCCAACATCATTGTCATTCATTAAATGTTTTCGCAACCAACCACCAAAAGTCTCCATGTGGGCCTTTCTAATCCAGGATTCAGGCTTCCCCGGGTTGTCCGAGCGCAAAATATTCTTGTGTTCCTCGAAGTACGGAGCCACCAAGCTGGAATTTTGCAGAACAGTGTGGTGTGCTTCAGTCATAGAATGGTCATCCATACATATCATTGATTTCCTTCTGATCGTGCCTTTTCCACTTAGTCTCCCTCGTGCCACGATTGAGGAATGCCAATCGGCTTAAGGTCAGGAACATAGTCAACACAAAACTCAATTACCTCCTCATTTGCATAGCCCTTGGCGATGCTTCCTTCTGGCCTAGCACGGTTACGAACATATATCTTTAATACTCCCATGAACCTCTCAAAGGGGAACATATTGTGGAGAAATACAGGACCGAGAATGGAAATCTATTCGACTAGGTGAACCAGGAGGTGCGTCATAATATTGAAGAAGGATGGTGGGAACACCAACTCGAAACTGACAAGACATTGGACCATATAGTTCTGTAACTGTGGTAGATCTTCTGGATTGATTACCTTCTGAGAGATTGCATTGAGGAATGCACATAGCTTCACAATGGCAACTCGAACATTTTCCGGTAGGAACCCCTCAAAGCAATCGAAAGCAATTGCGTCATAATCACGTGGCAGTCGTGAGACTTTAGGTTTTGGAACTTTTTGTCCGCCATATTTATTATTCCCTTTATATTCGATGAGAAGCCAGACGGGACCTTCATACTGCTCAGGCATTCAAAAAAGATGACCTTCTGTTCTTTGGTAAGAGCGTAGCTGGCACGACCTTGAAACCATTCCGGATGCCGGTCTTCTGGGTCTTTCAAACGTTGCTGGTCCTACCGTGCTTCCTTTGTATCATTTGTCTTCCCATACACGCCCAAGAAGCTTAGCAGGTTCACGCAAATATTCTTCGTAACATGCATCACGTCGATTGCAGAGCGGACATCTAGGACTTTCCAATATTCTAGCTCCCAAAATATAGATTTCTTCTTCCACATGGGTGCGTGCCCATCAACTCCCTGCGGAACTGATTGTCCGCCAGGACCCTTTCCAAAGATGACTGATACGTTTCAAACGTATCTATAATTTCTTATGTTCCATGCTAGTTTTATGACAATACTCACATGTTTTGTAGACACTTTATATCATTTTTATGCATTTTCCGGTACTAACCTATTAACAAGATGCCGAAGCGCCAGTTCCTGTTTTCTGTTGTTTTTTGTTTCAGAAATCCTACACAGGAAATATTCTTGGAATTGGACGAAACAAACGCCCAGGGTTTTATTTTTCCACGGAGCTTCCAGAAGACCGAAGAGGATACGAAGTGGGGCCACAAGGGGCCGACACCACAAGGCGGCGCGGCCAAGGTGGGGCCCACGCCGCCCTATGGTGTGGGGCCCCCGTGCCTCCTCCAACTCTGCCCTTCCGCCTACTTATACTCTCCGTCGCGAAAACCCTAGTACCGAGAGCCACGATACGAGAAAAGTTACGGAGACGCCGTCGCCGCCAATCCCTTCTCGGGGGATTCAGGAGATCACCTCCGGCACCTTGCCGGAGAGGAGAATCATCACCGGAGGACTCTACATCATCATGCCCGCCTCCGGATTGATGCGTGAGTAGTTCATCCTTGGACTATGGGTCCGTAGCAGTAGCTAGATGGTTGTCTTCTCCTCTTGTGCTATCATGTTTAGATCTTGTGAGCTGCCTATCATGATCAAGATCATCTATTTGTAATGCTACATGTTGTGTTTGGTGGGATCCGATGAATATGGAATACTATGTCAAGTTGATTATTGATCTATCATATATGTGCTGTTTATGATCTTGCATGCTCTCCGTTGCAAGTAGAGGCTCTGGACAAGTTGATACTTGTAACTCCAAGAGGGAGTATTTATGCTCGATAGTGGGTTCATGCCTCCATTGAATCTGGGACAGTGACAGAAAGTTCTAAGGTTGTGGATGTGCTGTTGCCACTAGGGATAAAACATAGATGCTTTGTCTAAGGATATTTGTGTTGATTACATTACGCACCATACTTAATGCAATTGTCTGTTGTTTGCAACTTAATACTGGAAGGGGTGCGGATGCTAACCCGAAGGTGGACTTTTTAGGCATAGATGCATGCTGGATAGCGGTCTATGTTCTTTGTCGTAATGCCCTAAGTAAATCTCATAGTAGTCATCATGATATGTATGTGCATTGTTATGCCCTCTCTATTTGTCAATTGCCCACCTGTAATTTGTTCACCCAACATGCTATTTATCTTATTGGAGAGACACCACTAGTGAACTGTGGACCCCGGTCCATTCTTTTACATCTGAAATACAACCTACTGCAATCATTGTTCTCTGATGTTCTTTGCAAACAAACATCATTCTCCACACCATACGATTAATCCTTTGTTTTCAGCAAGCCGGTGAGATTGACAACCTCACTGTTAAGTTGGGGCAAAGTATCTTGATTGTGTTGTGCAGGTTCCACGTTGGCGCCGGAATCCCTGGTGTGGCGCCGCACTACACTCCTTCACCAACAACCTTCACGTGTTCCTTGACTCCTACTGGTTCGATAAACCTTGGTTTCTTACTGAGGGAAAACTTGCTGCTGTACGCATCACACCTTCCTCTTGGGGTTCCCAACGAACGAGTACTTTACCGTCACAAGGAAGCTACTTTCTGGCGCCGTTGCAATCCCTGTAGCACGCCAGCAGCTCTTTTTCTGGCGCCGTTGCCGGGGAGATCAAGACACGCTGCAAGGGGAGTCTCTCACATCCAATCTCTTTACTTTGTTTATTGTCTTGCTTTACTTTATTTTATTTTCTGTCTTGTTTGCTTTCTTTATATCAAAAACACACAAAAATTAGTTACTTGCTTTACTTTATTTAATTCAGTTTTGCTTTACTTATTTACTACCGTTAAAATGAATACTCCACGAGAACACCAAGTTGTGTGATTTCACTAGCACCAATAATAATGATTTTATATGCACTCCTATTGCTCCACCTGCTACTACAAAGAGAATTTTATGAAATTAAACCTGCTTTACTAAATCTTGTTATGAGAGAGCAATTTTCTGGTGTTAGTACTGATGATGCTGCTGCCCATCTTAATAATTTTGTTGAACTTTGTGAAATGCAAAAGTATAAGGATGTAGATGGGGACATTATAAAACTGAAATTGTTTCCTTTCTCCTTGAGAGGAAGAGCTAAAGATTGGTTGCTATCTTTGCCTAAGAATAGTATTGATTCATGGACTAAATGTAAAGATGCTTTCATTGGTAGATATTATCCTCCTGCTAAAATCATATCTTTGAGAAGTAGCAATATGAATTTTAAGCAATTGGATAATGAACATGTTGCCCAAGCATGGGAAAGAATGAAATCTTTGGTAAAGAATTGCCCTACCCATGGACTAACTACTTGGATGATCATCCAAACCTTTTATGCAGGATTGAATTTTTCTTCAAGGAACCTATTGGATTCAGCTGCTGGAGGTACTTTTATGTCCATCACTGTGGGTGCTGCAACAAAACTTCTTGATGCTATGATGATCAACTACTCTGAATGGCACACTGAAAGGACTCCACAAGGTAAGAAGGTAAATTCTGTTGAAGAAACCTCCTCCTTGAGTGATAAGATTGATGTTATTATGTCTATGCTTGTTAATGGTAGATCTAATGTTGATCCTAATAATGTTCCTTTAGCTTCATTGGTTGCTCAAGAAGAGCATGTTGATGTGAACTTCATTAAAAATAATAATTTCAACAACAATGCTTATAGGAATAATTTTGGTAACAACTATAGGCCATATCCTTCTAATAATGGTAATGGTTATGGTAATTCTTATGGTAATTCTTACAACAATAATAGGAGTGTACCCTCTGGTCTTGAAGCCATGCTTAAAGAATTTATTAGTACACAAACTGCTTTTAACAAATCTGTTGAAGAAAAGCTTAGTAAAATTGATGTTCTTGCTTCTAAGGTTGATAGTCTTGCTGCTGATGTTGATCTTTTAAAATTGAAAGTTATGCCTAATGAAGATAAATATATTAAGTCATTTGCTACAGCAAACGCTATCCAAGTTCGAATTAATGAAAATATTAGATTGATGGCTGAATTGCATGCTAGGTGGGAAAGAGAAGAAAAACTAGCTAAAGAGAATAATGTAGCTAAAGTTTGGACTATTACTACCACTAGTAATGTTGATGCTTCACATGTTGCTAAACCTCCTGCTATCAATGGTAAAATAATTGGTGTTAGCAATGTTTCTACTCCTAATGCAAAGCGTGCAAAACTGCCTGAAACTGCTAAAACTGCTGAAACTGTTTGTGATAAAACTGCTGAAATTTTTCAGAATATTGGGGACAATGATCCCATTGCTTTAGATCATAATGGTTTAGATTTTGATGATTGTCACATCTCTGAAGTTATAAAGTTCTTGCAAAAACTTGCTAGAAGTCCTAATGCTAGTGCTATAAATTTGGCCTTTACAAAACATATTACAAATGCTCTCATTAAAGCTAGAGAAGAGAAATTAAAACTTGAAACTTCTATTCCTAGGAAGTTAGGAGATGGTTGGGAGCCCATTATTAAGATGAAGGTCAATGATTTTGATTGTAATGCTTTATGTGATCTTGGTGCAAGTATTTCTGTTATGCCTAAGAAACTCTATGATATGCTTGACTTGCCACCATTGAAAAATTGTTATTTGGATGTTAATCTTGCTGATAATTCTATAAAGAAACCTTTGGGGAGGATTGATAATGTTCACATTACGGTTAACAATAACCTTGTTCCCGTTGATTTTGTTGTTTTGGATATTGAATGCAATGCATCTTGTCCTATTGTTTTGGGAAGACCCTTTCTTCGAACTGTTGGTGCTATTATTGATATGAAAGAAGGAAATATTAAATATCAATTCCCTCTTAAGAAAGGTATGGAACACTTCCCTAGAAAGAGAATGAAGTTGCCTTTTGATTCTATTATTAGAACAAATTATGATGTTGATGCTTCTTCTCTTGATGTTACTTGATTCACACTTTCTGCGCCTTGCTGAAAGGCGTTAAAGAAAAGCGCTTATGGGAGACAACCCATTATTTTATTTCTGCAATTTTTGTTTTATATTTGTGTCTTGGAAGTTGTTACTACTGTAGCAACCTCTCCTTATATTTACTTTATTGCATTGTTGTACCAAGTAAAGTCTTTGATAGTAGGGTTGATACTAGATTTGGATTACTGCGCAGAAACAGATTTCTTGCTGTCACGAGTTTGAGTAGCCCCTTCTGTAGGTAACTCAGAAAAATCTGCCAATTTACGTGAATGATCCTCAGATATGTACACAACTTTCATTCAATTTGAGCTTCTTCATCTGAGCCTGTCAAGTGCCTCGGAAAAATTCGTCTTTACGGACTGTTCTGTTTTGACAGATTCTGCCTTTTATTTCACATTGCCTCTTTTGCTATGTTGGATGAATTTCTTTGTTCCATTAACTTTCAGTAGCTTTGTGCAATGTCCAGAAGTGTTAAGAATGATTATGTCACCTCTGAACATGTGAATTTTTGATTATGCACTAACCCTCTAATGAGATTGTTTTGAGTTTGGTGTGGAGGAAGTTTTCAAGGGTCAAGAGAGGAGGATGATATAATACGATCAAGAAGAGTGAAAAGTCTAAGCTTGGGGATGCCCCCGTGGTTCATCCCTGCATATTTCAAGAAGACTCAAGCATCTAAGCTTGGGGATGCCCAAGGCATCCCCTTCTTCATCAACAACTTATCAGGTCACCTCTAGTGAAACTATATTTTTATTCCGTCACATCTTATGTGCTTTACTTGGAGCGTCTGTGTGCTCTTATTTTTTGTTTTTGTTCGAATAAATTCGGATCCTAGCATTCATTGTGTGGGAGAGAGACACGCTCCGCTGTTGCATATGAACATAGGTGTTCTTAGCTTTACTTTTAATGTTCATGGCGAAGGTTGAAAACCGCTTCGTTTATTGCTATTTGGTTGGAAACAGAAAATGCTTCATGTGGTAATTGGTATATTGTCTTGAATAATTGATACTTGGCAATTGTTGTGCTCAAATAGATCATGTTTAAGCTCTTGCATCATGTACTTTGCACCCATTAATGAAGAACTACCATAGAGCTTGTTGAAATTTGGTTTGCATGATTGGTCTCTCTAAAGTCTAGATATTTTCTGGTTAAGGTGTTTGAACAACAAGGAAGACAGTGTAGAGTCTTATAATGCTTGCAATATGTTCTTATGTAAGTTTTGCTGTACCGGTTCATACTTGTGTTTGCTTCAAACAACCTTGCTAGCCAAAGCCTTGTACTGAGAGGGAATGCTTCTCGTGCACCCAAAACCTTGAGCAAAAAACTATGCCATTTGTGTCCACCATACCTACCTACTACATGGTATTTCTGTGCCATTCCAAAGTAAATTGCTTGACGCTAACCAAAGCCATGTATCATGGTGGAAGTTTTAGTTTGGACATTAATCCTCAATCTCTTATGAGAATATTACCTGTTGTTGAATGCTTAAGCATTAAAAGAGGAGTCCATTATCTGTTTTCTATGTTGTCCCGGTATGGATGTCCTCAAGTTGAGATCTATCAAAAACGAGAAATCAAATGCGATCTATCTCCTTGGACCTTTGTACAGGTGACATAGAGGTACCCCTTTGTGACACTTGGTTGAAACATATGTAATGCAATGATAATCCATGGAAATCCGAGCTAATTAGGACAAGGTGCGAGCACTATTGGTATTCGATGCATGAGGCTTGCAACTTATAGGATGTCTTATACATAACACATATGAATTATTACTACCGTTGACAAAATTGTTTCTATGTTTTCAAAATAAAAGCTCTAGCACAAAAATAATAATCCATGCTTCCCTCTGCGAAGGGCCTTTCTTTTACTTTATGTTGAGTCAGTTTACCTACTTCTTTCCAT
Source organism: Lolium perenne (assembly GCF_019359855.2). Lineage (NCBI taxonomy): Eukaryota > Viridiplantae > Streptophyta > Magnoliopsida > Poales > Poaceae > Lolium > Lolium perenne. The sequence continues at coordinate 329,457,433 of NC_067250.2, read as the reverse complement.
CTTAGAAGCAAACACTTGTGTCAACTGTGTGCATTGATTCTTACATACTTGCTTATTTGCACTCATCATATTACTTTGTGTTGACAATTATCTATGAGATATACATGTTGAAGTTGAAAGCAACTGCTGAAACCTATATCTTCCTTTGTGTTGCTTCAAAACCTTCTATTAAGAATTTATTGCTTTATGAGTTAACTCTTATGCAAAACTTATTGATGCTTGTCTTGAAAGTACTATTCATGAAAAGTCTTTGCTATATGATTCAGTTGTTTAGTCATTATCTTTACCATTGCTTTGAATCACTTCATTCATCTCATATGCTTTACAATAGTATTGATCAAGATTATGATAGTAGCATGTCACTTCAGAAATTATCCTTGTTATCGTTTACCTACTCGAGGGCGAGTAGGAACTAAGCTTGGGGATGCTTGATACGTCTCAAACGTATCTATAATTTCTTATGTTCCATGCTAGTTTTATGACAATACTCACATGTTTTGTATACACTTTATATCATTTTTATGCATTTTCCGGTACTAACCTATTAACAAGATGCCGAAGCGCCAGTTCCTGTTTTCTGCTGTTTTTTGTTTCAGAAATCCTACACAGGAAATATTCTTGGAATTGGACGAAACAAACGCCCAGGGTCTTATTTTTCCACGGAGCTTCCAGAAGACCGAAGAGGATACGAAGTGGGGCCACGAGGGGCCGACACCACAAGGCGGCGCGGCCAAGGTGGGGCCCGCGCCGCCCTATGGTGTGGGGCCCCCGTGCCTCCTCCAACTCTGCCCTTCCGCCTACTTATACTCTCCGTCACGAAAACCCTAGTACCGAGAGCCACGATACGAGAAAAGTTACGGAGACGCCATCACCGCCAATCCCATCTCGGGGGATTCAGGAGATCACCTCCGGCACCCTGCCGGAGAGGGGAATCATCACCGGAGGACTCTACATCATCATGCCCGCCTCCGGATTGATGCGTGAGTAGTTCATCCTTGGACTATGGGTCCATAGCAGTAGCTAGATGGTTGTCTTCTCCTCTTGTGCTATCATGTTTAGATCTTGTGAGCTGCCTATCATGATCAAGATCATCTATTTGTAATGCTACATGTTGTGTTTGGTGGGATCCGATGAATATGGAATACTATGTCAAGTTGATTATTGATCTATCATATATGTGCTGTTTATGATCTTGCATGCTCTCCGTTGTAAGTAGAGGCTCTGGACAAGTTGATACTTGTAACTCCAAGAGGGAGTATTTATGCTCGATAGTGGGTTCATGCCTCCATTGAATGCAGGACAAAGGAGAAAGTTCTAAGGTTGTGGATGTGCTGTTGCCACTAGGGATAAAACATAGATGCTTTGTCTAAGGATATTTGTGTTGATTACATTACGCACCATACTTAATGCAATTGTCTGTTGTTTGCAACTTAATACTGGAAGGGGTGCGGATGCTAACCCGAAGGTGGACTTTTTAGGCATAGATGCATGCTGGATAGCGGTCTATGTTCTTTGTCGTAATGCCCTAAGTAAATCTCATAGTAGTCATCATGATATGTATGTGCATTGTTATGCCCTCTCTATTTGTCAATTGCCCACCTGTAATTTGTTCACCCAACATGCTATTTATCTTATTGGAGAGACACCACTAGTGAACTGTGGACCCCGGTCCATTCTTTTACATCTGAAATACAACCTACTGCAATCATTGTTCTCTGATGTTCTTTGCAAACAAACATCATTCTCCACACCATACGATTAATCCTTTGTTTTCAGCAAGCCGGTGAGATTGACAACCTCACTGTTAAGTTGGGGCAAAGTATCTTGATTGTGTTGTGCAGGTTCCACGTTGGCGCCGGAATCCCTGGTGTGGCGCCGCACTACACTCCTTCACCAACAACCTTCACGTGTTCCTTGACTCCTACCGGTTCGATAAACCTTGGTTTCTTATCGAGGAAAACTTGCTGCTGTACGCATCACACCTTCCTCTTGGGTTTCCCAACGGACGAGTACTTTACCGTCACAAGGAAGCTACTTTCTGGCGCCGTTGCAATCCCTGTAGCACGCCAGCAATGACTTTCAAATCCTTGACCATATCAAATACATCAGCACCAGTACGTTTCGCAGGCTTCGGCCGGTGATCTGCCTTGCCGTTGAAATGATTGCCTTTCTTTCTTAAGTTATGATGTCGGGGAAGAAATCGATGATGCCCTAGGTACACGTTCTTCTTACAATTACCCAAATATATACTTTCAGTCTCATGTAAGCAGTGCGTGCATGCATTGTATCCCTTATTTGTCTGCCCCGAAAGGTTACTAAGAGCAGGCCAATCATTGATGGTTACGAAAAGCAACGCTCGTAGGTCAAATTCCTCTTCTTTGTGCTCATCCCACACACGTACACCAGGTCTCCCCCACAACTGTAAATGTTCATCAACTAATGGCCTTAGGTACACATCGATGTCGTTGCCGGGTTGCTTCGGACCTTGGATGAGCACTGGCATCATAATGAACTTCCGCTTCATGCACAACCAAGGAGGAAGGTTGTAGATGCATAGAGTCACGGGCCAGTGCTATGGCTGGAGCTCTACTCGCCAAAAGGATTCATGCCATCTCGTACTTAGACCAAATCTTATGTTCCTTGCGTCACCTGCAAACTCTTTGAACTCTCTGTCGATCTTTCTCTATTGCGTTCCATCAGCGGGGTGTCTCAACTCCCCGTCCGACTTACGGTCCTCTTTGTGCCATCGCAACAACTTGGCATGCTCTTTGTTCATGAACAGACGTTTCAACCGTGGTATTATAGGAGCATACCACATCACCTTGGCGGGAACCCTCTTCCTGGGTTTCTCGCCCTCAACATCGTCACCAGGGTCATCTCCTCTGATCTTATAACGCAATGCAGTGCATACCGGGCATTCATTCAAATTCTCGTATTCACCGCGGTAGAGGATGCGATCGTTAATGCATGCATGTATCTTCCGAACCTCTAAACCTAGAGGGCGGACAACCTTCTTTGCTTCGTACGTCTTGGTGGGCAACTCGTTATTCTTTGGAAACATATTCTTCAACATTTTCAGCAACTTTTCAAATCCTGAGTCAGCTACACCTTCCCGTGCCTTCCATTTCAGGAAATCCAAGCAGTGCAGCCCAGCTTTTTCAGACCATTATCGCATCCTGGGTACAGCGACTTTTTGTGATCCTCTAACATGCGATCCAAATTCTCCCTCTCCTTTTCAGTTTCGCAGCGTCTCCGTGCATCAGCAATGGTCCGACCAAGATCATCAGCGGGCTCATCACGTGCCTCTTCTTCACCTTCCCCTTCACCTTCCCCTTCTGCTTCCCCTCCTTTAGCATCCTCCATGAAAGTATCACCGAAATGACCAGGATAGTTGTCATCGATATCATCCCCTTCTTCATCTTCTTCCATTCTAACCCCTCTTTCTCCATGCTTGGTCCAACAATTATAGCTTGGCATGAAACCGTGCCGAAGCAGGTGCACGTGAACGACTCTTGAGGAAGAGTAACCCTTCTGATTCTTACAGTCAGCACATGGACATATAACAAAACCCCCCTGCTTGTTCGCATTAGCCACTGCGAGGAAATCATTCAAACCTGTAATGAACTCGCCTGAGAGTCGGTTACCGTACATCCATTGCCGATTCATCTGCATTATTATTATATAAAGTATATAATTAACCATCATGCATTTGTTAAGCTAACTAGCTAGAAATAATAAAAATTAAACAATGAACTACACACATGCACATTTTATCAATGACACATGAAAGGTTCAAGTTGCTAACCGTGATCGAGGAGGAAAAATAAATGAGAAATCTTAAGTGTGGCTCGGACACTTCATATCATGTTTGTTTCATGCTCTCGCGCATTTCATCGAACACCTTGTGTGCATAAGAGGATCCAAGCCAAACCCACCACCCCTTGTGAATAGAAGTGGCACACCAAGTTGCTAAATGAAGTGTGCTGAAGTGCATTTATAAGGGTGGGGCTTTAGTCCCGGTTGGCCTGGCCAACCGCGACTAAAGGCCTTCGGGCCAGGCCTGAGGACCTTAATCGCGGTTGGCCAGGCCAACCGGGACTAAAGCCCCTCCCGTCCACCAGCTGTCGATCGAGCCCGCTGGGCCCAGACCTTCGGTCGCGGTTCGCCTCCCGAACCGCGACTAAAGACCCCATTAGTCGCGGTTCGGACATTTTGGGGACTAAAGGGGTCGTATGGAAGCCCCTTTTTTCTACCAGTGTCTGGATGTATCTAGACACTAAATAGCGTCTAGATACATCTAGATTTAGACAAATCTCAGATGTTTAATTATAGACAGAGGTAGTAGAATGGCAGATTAAAAGTTCAAAACCACTTTGGCATTTTAGGACATCTCAGCACAACACTCTTTTAAATGAAGTGCTCTCTGTCGTACCAAGACTCATGGGCCAAAATCACGTACAGTCAGCAAAGAAAAGCGGCCCACTTAATCCAGAGCGAGCGCTTTCGCGCGCTGAAGTGACGGAGGGGAAACAGAAAAGTGAAAATCGGGAGCAGAATGAGAGGGAAACGGAGGGGAAACGGAGAGGGTTAGGGTTCAGATACCTCACTCGGGCTAGTTCTACTCTCAGGTGAGACAGAATAGAGGAGGCGGCGGCACTGGAGCTCTCCCGCGCCGCCGGTCGTTCTCCTTCCGCGCCGGTTAATCTCCTCCCGCGCTGCGTTCAAGCTCTCCAGCGTCGCCTCCAGATCTTCGGCAGCTCATTTCCCTCTCCGCCGCCGGCCGCTGTGTCCCTGCTTCTCTCTCAGGTACGTATTCCCTTTCTCCCAGGCTCCCAACTCGTGCGCGCGTGTTCGATACTTCTGCTGCCTGCTTACTGCTACTGCTGGGCCGATGGTTGTTGCTGGTTGCTGGCTGCTTACTGCTTAGTGCTTAGTTTCTTACTGGTGGCTAGGGCCTAGGGCTGCTGCTGCTTAAGCTGGTTGATGTTGGCTGCTGCAGTGTGTGTTGTCCTGCTGTTTGCTAAACTTGTTTGGAAAATTTGTAGGTACTACTTCATGGATATTGATGGCGAGAGTGAGCCGAGGTCTGATGTACCTCCGGTATTGATCGGTAACTCCGGCGATATTGGATGGAAGTATGGTAAGTATTATGATGCAAACAACAACATCAAGGTCAAGTGTGACTTTTGTGGCCATATTAGCACTCGAGGGATTTACCGCTTCAAGCAACACATTGCAAGCTCGGATAATAGTGTGAGAGGATGCAAGAAAGCTACACCCAAAGCTATTGCGGATTGCAAGAAGCATTTTCAGTGGGTTGAAGACACAAAGTAAAAAAAGAGGCAGCATGACCAAGATGTTAGAGATGATGTGCATGTCTCTGTCTCATGTGGAACAAGAGATGATCTATGTATTGGGAGCTCAAGCTCGGATCCTATCAAACTAGACCCCATGGACAAGTTTGTGTGTTCTATTGATGGCAAATCAAGCAAGGAGGAAGCCTTGAGGCAACTAAGTATGAACGAGGCTCTATTTAAGGAGAGATTGCATCAAGCTTCACAATATGTTGCTAGATGGGTGTACACACATGGTAAAAATAAAATCTCACCTATTTGCTTGTATGTTGATTGTTGCAATTCTATTTGTTTGACACATAACTAACTTACTTGCTGTCTTTACTTGTGTTTGTGTAGCGATACCATTCAATGTCATGGGGACCCAGCATACCACTGCATGGTGTAGTATGCAAGTCGTTGACATAACACCAATGAAACACCGTTCCACTAGTATTACATCCCTCAGAGTGGTACAACAGAAACATATGCGGGTCCAAGGCATGTCTATAGAGTTACACATAGACTCTTTACAGAAGATCAGCACAACCTCCTACCTTACAATGAGGTAAAACTGCAAATAAACTCCAGAAAAACGACTCGTAGTCTAATCTTATCACGAACTCTATCTATAGAGAATTTGACTAGCTATAGAGGCTATGACTGGATTCTAGCTAAATAGGAGCTAGGTTTAGGTAGCTAGTTCGCTTCTACCGCTAATCTAGGTTTTCTCCATGGTAGATGTGGTGTTTGACTCTTCTGACAGGGTCCTGTCCCTTGAAGTAGTTGTTGACTCTTCGGTCTTCGAGTTGCACTGTAGATCCTCATTCGATGCCTCCATATCTAAGCAGGGGATTTAAAGAGGGATGAGTACGAGCGTAATCAACAAGTTCATTATAGGAAAGCGGTGTTTAATGCACTAGCTACAGCCATAGACCAGAAAGTCATAGGCAATGCAAGTTTTTGTAATCATTTCTTCAAAAGGTTGATTTTATTCTGAAGAACTATGTCCGTCAGCCTTCACCGGGTGTCTAGAACTTCATGGAATTCCTTTCCGGCCGCGTTCGCAGTTCCATAACCCGAAACAGGGAGTGACAGGTAACGATTCGTTACACTCTGCAGAGGTGTGTTGCTTTACCCATAAGAGATCTTAACCTTGGAGCCAACCGGGCAATTTCCCCGTCCACACTTCCATGGTCTGAGGCCCGGTATAAGGTCCTAGCCAATCATTGTGTTTCTCCGCGACCCCGAACACCCACCCTTTATTGCAGTTCTGACCTTGGGTCCTCGCCGGTCAGCGTATCCATTGGATACCATCCGACCTCGACTAATATCGTATCACGACCTCGATACCTTCGCCGGTCTAGTGCAACCCATCATAGACCACATTACCGTGGAGACTTGGGGGTTCCCCACCCACTTCGGTTGTCCCTCGGGATTCAACTGGCTACGGTAAGCGCATCCGTTGATGAACGAGAGGAAGAAACACAACTGACCTAACCCCAATGATTTAGGATTAATGAGTTGGAATGATTTCTTTAGGGTGTGTTTTACTTTTAGAGTGGTTCCACAAACAAGGTTCTTATTAGAGTTTCGTTATCTTAGTATCATAAACAAGTGGTATAATAAAGCACAATAATCAATTTAGCACACAAGGAAAAGTAGTTGGCATAATGTTAACATGTAAAGAACAATTGTTGGTTTTGGTTCTATAGGATATGGTTAATGATTACTTATCATATACTTCAAAAGAATAACTTTTGAAGAACATGTTCTTTAATAAAGAACAAGTATGATAATGAGGTTTGTGGGGTTCTATGGTTTACTATGGTTCCAATTAGTTTCTGGAGTAAGGATTAGATGGATCCCAACAAAGTTGGATTCATCAATATCTAAAGCTTGTATGGTTTTAGTTAAGCATAAACATCTTAAGCAATTAATTATACATGGTTACTTATCATGGTTGGTTATATCCTACTGGTGATAGATAGCTATAGTTTATAGGTCCTATTAGGAAGGGTTGATGATTACTCTTTATCTTCTTCAAAAGAATAACTTTTGAAGAACATATTACTTAAGTAATGAGAAGTATCTCAATTAAGGATTATGGTGTCTAGGGTTTGTATTGGATTCACTAAGTAAGGAATAGTTGATTCTTAAATAGGATGGTTCATAATTCTATAATACTTGTAGGGTTTAGTGGAGTATGGGTATGTAATGCAAAATGTTGGACATGGTTGTTTTTAGAGTTCATCACAATGGTGTGATGCTAAATATGGATAGTTAAGGATGATGACCTTGGTAATAGGAACTAGGGTGTACTCTTAGTTGACCCTACTAGATCATCTCGTTTTATTTGGATGAGAACATGAAATACCAATTTATTAGTGATAGGGCCTCTATTATTTTATGAAGACATGAACATGTATTTAGTTGGTATTATGGATCTATGAATGAAAAGAAAGTAATATGATCACATGTTATAACCTAGGGTTTAGGTTTAGAAGCAATTTAGGGTTCACATATAATAATAGAGTTAGGGTTTTAGGGTTTCACTTTAAATGATGAATTTATAATTTTATTTAATATGGAACTAGGATTTCCTATTTGTGGTATAACGTTTAAATAATAAATGGATGATAAAGTTGATGTTATCAATAACTTTGAAATAAAAAATAATAATGGGCTTAGCATTTTATTATTATTTTTAGAAGATTAATAATTAAGATAAATTTTATTTAGATTTAAATCCCTCTAATAAGGATTTAATAAGTTAATGATAAAGGAAAATTAGTTTTAATGTTTTCCTTATTTACTTAATGGTTTTTATTTATTTTATAAAGTTTTCCAAATTATTGGATTTTAATTGAATTTAGGATAAAAGAAAAGGCTTAAATAATAAAGGTTAAACAATTAATTTTTTATTAAAAATAAAAATTCATATTATATTTTTATTGGATAGAGTTTATTTTTATAAGAATTTTGATATCTCATGTGTATTTTTCTGAGTTGAAATGAATTTTATACAATTTGGCAAAGTTGCAGCAATTTACCGGAATTTGAATTTAATGAGAAAAAACGGTTTGTACCGTGGCGAGATCCTAGCTCTAGACACAGACCCATGGGACTAGTGCCACGTTGGCTTCCACACAAGCGAACACTGGTCAAAGATGATCTCGGTGTTTGACCACACCAACGTTTAAACGCCTGCGGCCAATCGAGGACAAAGCGTCGCCGATTTACGGCCTCCGGGATGCGTGACTAGATTTTTCGAACCTCCTCTACACGCTGAGGCTGATGGTGGTGGTAGATTTCTCGCAGGATCACCGGGGCTAGCTCCGGCGATGAGCTCATGCGGTGGTGCTCTCCGGCCAACAATCAAACGTGGGCTACGTAGGTCTATAGGATGCGCAATTGAGCTCTAAATGACCGCAAGCTCACCTTGAGGCTTGCGTAACACTCGACGGCGATGATTGGTGACGGAGACGATGGCAAGATAGCGTTTTCCAGCCGAACCCGAGCGAAAGGGAATGCCAAAATTGTCCCTCCTCCTAGCTCCCCTGGATGCCCCGCTCCGCCAGATGATCTACTCTCCTAGTCGCATCTCCTTGACCTAACCCTGGGCTCCGGCATGGCTCCAATCGACGGTTTCTTCTTCGACTCTGGCGATAGTTCACGGATGAATTCGAGAGATAGAGACGGATTGGGGAAAAATGGAGAGGCGTAGAGGTTCTAGGGTTTCAGTGCGGTGCCGGTGATGCTTTTATAGGGCTTGGCGAGGACGGAATCGTCCTTTCCATCACCGGCGATGGATCGGATGCGCCGGCGATGTTAGCAAGGTTTTGTGCACGAATCTGACGTTTAAGGATATACTCGGACTTGGAGGATCTTGTACGCGCCTCTAGGCTGGTCGTTGACGTCCGTGGCGGTCAAGAACGTCGGCGATGACGGTGCCGTCGCGCGGTGTCGACCTCGCAGAGGAAGACGAAGACATCGTCTCACCCTCGCACAAGTTTTAAAGCAGGTGAAATGGTATGGACCTGTAAGGTCCGGTAAGCCCTTTTTCCTTTTTCTGTTTTATTTCCTGTTTTCTAATTCCTTTTGAATTCCAATTTGAATTCAATTTGGTTTGCAGATGTTTCTATCTATTTTAATTATATTAAAATTTATCAAATACTTGTAAATATTATTATGATACATATTAGGAGATTTGTATGGGTTTTAATATATTAGTTTATTACTTACTATTAGAATTTGGATTAAACATTCATATGGGCATGAATTTGAATATCACCTTGGAAATATTCAAATTATTTTCCAAATGATAGTTTTCTTACCTAGTGATATGTAGGGTTTTATTTGGTATTACTTTGCAAGAAACAATTTACAAAGTAATACTTATTTATGGATTTCTATTAAGAAGGTGATTTAATGGCATGATTTCATGTGCTTAAATATCTCTAAGGATATGGACATTTTAAAAGATAATTGGTGGAATATATAAAGGTGTGGTCTTAGATTCTTATAGGTTTTCTATTATGTTTCCCATAAAAGAATGTATGCTCTTTATATTTAAGGTTTTACCCACTTGTCTCACAAGATTGAGAATGATTCTTATAATGATTGCTTGGTTAAATCCCATGGATTTAAGGTTAGGCTTAGTTCTAAAGCTAATCAACTAATCATTTTACTAGTACTTGAGTTTAGGGCATGGTCTTAAGGTTTACTTACATTCACTAGTTGAAGTATAGATGAAATAGAGATGTGATCTCTAAGTGGTAAACAACTATAGGTTGGAATCTGATATAGGGTTTTAGGTGTGTAAGGAATATGTCAAGTTGACTAGGGTTTGATATTCCTCCCATTAATAGGATGGTTACCTCAAAGGATCACTTAGGTTTATATAGAGGCTTGACTAGACAAGGTCTTGATATCCTTCATGTGTTTCACTACTTAAGATGTGGAGAATGATGTAGGGTTGCTCACTTAGTAGTCTCCCTATGATTTCATGTGATTGATGATTTCTGCTTATTTTACTAGGTTTAACTTATGGGTTATTCTCCTATTTCTCCAAAGCATGATCATGATCAACTTATTCTTAATAGCTCCTTACTTAAAGTTCTTAGGGTTTATGATCATTACCCAATGGTGATGATCATGCATGGTATGGGCTTCCCAAAGTATTACTAGAAGTATTTGGCTAGGGTTATACCAATTACCTCTCTCACTCCACAAGGACTTGGACTAAAATCTAGTGTTTCTACTCAAGGAATGATGATGTGATTATCAAAATATGTGGTCTGCCTAAGAATTCTACCTTGCTATCTTCTGTAGCTTGTTCTTCAGAATTCGATAAACCTACATCTTGTGGTATGCCTCCACCTCCTAGCTGCTTCATCTTGGTCCTATCTAAATCATGGAGTGTCCCAACTCTTTGGTTTGCTTGTATCATGGTACAAGATGATGAAATGGATGAGGTAGAGGGTTCCTTTTATAGGCTTGGGCATGCTCTAGTATCATGACACATAGGTGGTGACTCTTATTTTGATTTGATGAGTAAGGTGCTTGGTTGTCATGCTCTCATCCATAGCAATCCTTTAAGCATGAGGTGGCATAGCTTAGGATTCAAGCTATGTAGATATTTTCATCCTATGTGGCATGGGTATTATCCTCTCATGTGATATATTTTTTGATAGCCAAGTGGCTTTTGTTACTAAATATCTTGTGAATGATTTTATGCTTGTGGTGAGTCACTATATCATATGTGATTGTATTTATATTATAATTGGAATCAAAATGTCAAAGATAAGGATTATACCCCAATTTTGAATGGTGATGTTTGATTTCACCAAGGCATGATCATATGAGTTTCAAAATACTTATAGTTAATTTTATTCAAATAGTTTGAACTATAATTCGTAATGTAAACGAATTTAGTTTTGTGGTATTCCATATATTTAATAAGTTATGATTTAAATAAGAATATGTGACTTTTATGCATTTTAGACCCTGGGTTTTACCATATTTGGTAATAAGTTTAGAATTGAACTAGTTTTAACACAAAGGTAATTTCTTAACTTTTAAGTGTTAATAACTTTGAATTTGATTCTTATCTATTTGATGGTTATAGGCCTCTCCCATCTCTAGGGTTTAATTATAAGCTTGTGTTGGTGTTGAGTTCAAGAGTTTAGTTCAAGAAATACCATGAGGTTCATGGTAGGGATATTTATTTGTTTAAGACATGGAAAAGACAAGTTAAGAATAGTTTCTCCATTTTATTGATACTTGATTTATAGTTGAATAGATGTTCATATGTTATGGCAAGGAATACCATATTCAATAATCTTTTAGAAGATCAAGTAATTGATCCTTGCTTAATGTGTTGTTGTGTTGGTTTTAGTTCCATTTGATCTAACCCATAGATCAATTCATCTCTACCCAAAACAAGGTTTTAGCAAAGGTCACATTGAGGTTTATAGCGCTTGACTTGATGAGCTACTTCAATTCCATCAACTCAAGTGAAGCTTTAGTTACTGTGACATGTTTTATTTGAAAGCGCGAAAATTCCCCGGATTTTTTATGCATGAATGCAATGCACACATCTGTTTCCTCTCTTTTTGTAACCCCAAATCTTGGAATATTACAGTCTCTCCCCCTTAAACTAAACTTCGTCCTCGAAGTTTGAACTCTCTCACGTTCGAAGTGTAGAACTAACTTGTGCAGACTACGACCTTTCTCGAACTCCGTGGTGATCTTACTGGATATAATTGAATATATCCCTTGTCCAGATTCTTCCCGGAATCCAATAGTGTCTCGCCTCTGAACAGTGGTTTCTTTCTTCAATTCCATGATTTCTTCCAATACTATTATCTTGTTTCCTTTCTCATTGAAGATTCCATGATTGGGATAACTTCTTATGATGAGGTTCTTATTGGTTGTTGTGCTAACCTTTTACTAATTGGTAAAATAGGTCTTTGATTTCCCTTACTACCAAAACTACGATAATAGTACTTAGTAAGGTACTTACGATGGAAATAGTCTTGATGGTTTATTTCACTAAGAATGGATTAGACTCATTTAGTCTATCCAATCATGGATTATGGTTGATACCTATAACTCTCTTGGTTTCTTTAGGTTCCATGAAAGGAATCTCTCAATTAGTCTTTAGTTTTGGTATGGTCAAACTCCTTCGGTCTTTGGCCTTCTTGAGCTTTATTTGGTCTCCAATAATTCCTTCATCCAACTTCATTATCTTTGACTTACTTGAGCTTTCTTACTTCTGAGTAAATATTACTCACTATCTCAAGCTATAGTCCAATTCTTACTTCCTCGAGGTATGAACCTCGGCTTCTGGTCTGACATCCTTCTGAAAGTCGTGTCCAACAATCTTATGAAAATAAGTTCGAACTTCCTCCCAGTTCAGACCTTCTTCTCAAAATATTGAGTCCTGGTACATCCAACTCAATCTTTGCTCTCCCCCTTGGAGTTTTCTTATGGTCTTCGACACTTTTTCTTCCAACCATTGGACTCATGGTTAGAATATTGGTCTAGGTCTAGCTTATAGTTTGTACTCTTCTAAGGTCTCGCGAAGAATCTTTGTGATGTATCCACACAATTGTGGACATCCAACATGAATCCTTCGACTGGACGTTTATATGTCACAATTATTTGGTGCTAGATTTTATTTGTTAACAACTTCTTGTTACAAGTATTCCAACTGTGGACTACTTGTTACCAATTGTGGCTATTTGATAACCAAAAGTGAACTCCTTTATAGGTTCTAATCAACTGGACGGGACATCTTCTACTTTATCTTCCAAAGATTGATCCTATACCAACTGCGGTCTTCTTATATCTGCTATGGTTTCACCGCCATTCTTCCTTCTTTTCGGTGGTTTATTTTGCAAGAAAACCACTTGCTGACACTATAATTGTAGTATCATGAGTGATTTCACATGCATTCCCTCTTCCATAATGACTATGGATCTACTTCAGCTTCTCCATATTCACCATATTTCTCACCTTCATGCTTCTTCCGTACTAAAGTATGCCTTTGTTGAGGTTAAGCATGAGTTTTGATTGGTACTTCCTTCAGAGTATTGTGGTTGCTTCCCACAACTTTGCTTTCCTTTTCCTGACGAATCTTCATCTTGTCCTCAAAATCTTCAGAATTCGTCACTTCCTCACACGAATACCATTACCCTCTAGATCTATAGCATCAAGTAAGAACTTGATATTGCAACATGCACTTGCATATCAAAGTCAAACTTCATGTATGGATCTATTCAAACAATGAAAATCCAATAAAATCCAAGAAGATTAAGCTTTGTGCTTATAATACGCACCATCTTAAGCCTGAATATAATAATTGAGTAAGACATCTCTAAACATCGTGCTCTGATGTGTAGTATACAACACCACATAAGATAGGTTTATATCGTGATACTTAGCACGTATATATGGCATACTACTATTTGGCTCAAAGTTTACCATAATTGCACAATTGCAATAAGATAAACTTGAAACAAAGTGGTCTAGAACAGTTAAGGTTAACCTAATTTCCTTTGGAGGTACTAGCTTAGCTTCCGTTATGTTGAGGATTACCTCACATGATATCTCTAGGTTCTAACATAGCTACTCTAAACACATAACTATCGGAATATAGCTCCTATACTTCCAAGTGTTTCTACAATGTGACTATGGTCCTGGTATACTTGGCACAGTTGCCATGCTTTTGGAACATAAATCTTGCACTATCGTTTAACACCTGACTTATTATGGTACTCCTCCTAAGTATTTATGATGTTCTAGTCCATCACAAAATGACTCTAAGGTGAATCATATGTGATTACTATCTCTACCATGTAAGTAGACATATTTTATTCCTATCGCTCTTCCTTTCCTCCCATGATTGACTCATCATGGTCTATACTACCTCATATAACTTATATTTATCACTTAACATTGTTCCTACTACCACTTGGGATAATTCCACTTAACCATAATATGTGTTGGTATACATCTTCCAATAGGATATATTCCTTATGGTTGTATCCTCTCTTTGGACCACCACGTATTGTATACCAACTGTTTTCTACTCATCTATTGTTTTAAGGACTTAATGGTATGGTACATACTTGGGATTAGCTAACTAACTTCACTTAGGAAGAATAGGTAAGAAAGTTTGACTCAAGTGTGTCAGGATTATTCTCAAGTGAATATCCATCTCAAGTCATAAGAAGAATTTGGTTTAACTAAGACAACTTCCTATAGACACAACCAAACCTATAGGTCTCCTTTAAAGGGTTTTATTCCTAGGGTCAAAGCATTTGCTCTGATACCAGCTGTGGTGACCCAGCATACCACTGCATGTTGTAGTATGCAAGTCGTTGACATAACACCAATGAAACACCGTTCCACTAGTATTATATCCCTCAGAGTGGTACAACAGAAACATATGCGGATCCAAGGCATGTCTATAGAGTTACACATAGACTCTTTACAGAAGATCAACACAGCCTCCTACTTTACAATGAGGTAAAACTGCAAATAAACTCCAGAAGAACGTCTCGTAGTCTAATCTTATCACGAACTCTATCTATGGAGAATTTGACTAGCTATAGAGGCTATGACTGGATTCTAGCTAAATAGGAGCTAGGTTTAGGGAGCTAGTTCCCTTCTACCGCTAATCTAGGTTTTCTCCATGGTAGATGTGGTGTTTGACTCTTCTGACAGGGTCCTGTCCCTTGAAGTAGTTGTTGACTCCTCGGTCTTCGAGTTGCACTGTAGATCCTCCTTCGATGCCTCCATATCTAAGCAGGGGATTTAAAGAGGGATGAGTACGAGCGTACTCAACAAGTTCATTATAGGAAAGAGGTGTTTAATGCACTAGCTACAGCCATAGACCAGAAAGTCATAGGCAATGCAAGTTTTTGTAATCATTTCTTCAAAAGGTTGATTTTATTCTGAAGAACTATGTCCGTCAGCCTTCACCGGGTGTCTAGAACTTCATGGAGTTCCTTTCCGGCCGCGATCGTAGTTCCATAACCCGAAACAGGGAGTGACAGGTCACGATTCGTTACACTCTGCAGAGGTGTGTTGCTTTACCCATAAGAAATCTTAACCTTGGTGCCAACCGGGAAATTTCCCTGTCCACACACTTCCGTGGTGTGAAGCCCGGTATAAGGTCTTAGCCAAACATTGTGTTTCTCCGTGACCCCGAACACCCACCCTTTGTTGCAGTTCCGACCTTGGGTCCTCGCCGGTCAGCGTATCCATTGGATACCATCCGACCTCGACTAATATCAGGTATCACGACCTCGATACCTTCGCCGGTCTGCTGCAACCCATCATAGACCACATTACCGTGGGGACTTGGGGGTTCCCCACCCACTCTGGTTGTCCCTCGGGATTCAACTGACTACGGTAAGCGCATCCGTTGATGAACGAGAGGAAGAAACACAACTGACTACTCCGTCCCACTCCAGATCTTATGGTTAACACGGGTATTACGGCACAAGAATCACTGGACGACATTTGTTGTTAATCCTAGATGGATATAAACCTATTGCAATGGAACCTCCACCATACTCATACCATGGTTCAATTGCCCACCACATAGTCATATTCATAGTTATGAAAATAGTATTTTTGCTTTTTATGCAAGAGTGATAAGTATAGTACTTTGCAAATAATTTGGTAAAAATACTCAAAGTGACATGAGCAAGCGATGAACTTGCCTTTCTTGACTGCAAGATTATGCAGTCAAGGACTTCGATACGGCATAACTCCAACTTCTGAAATAGCATCATCGTCCGGTAAGGATAATGTTTAAACGATTGGCAAATATGTTGTCATGCATAAGTATGAGATGCAATCGTCCTAAGCGTGACCTAACCCCGATGATTTAGGATTAATGAGTTGGAATAATTTCTTTAGGGTGTGTTTCACTTTTAGAGTGGTTCCACAAACAAGGTTCTTATTAGGGTTTGGTTATCTTAGTATCAAAAACAAGTGGTATAATAAAGCACAGTAATCAATTTAACACACAAGGAAAAGTAGTTGGCATAATGTTAACATGTAAAGAACAATTGTTGGTTTTGGTTCTATAGGATATGGTTAATGATTACTTATCATATACTTCAAAAGAATAACTTTTGAAGAACATGTTCTTTAATAAAGAACAAGTATGATAATGAGGTTTGTGGGGTTCTATGGTTTACTATGGTTCCAATTAGTTTCTGGGGTAAGGATTAGATGGATCCCAACAAAGTTGGATTCATCAATATCTAAAGCTTGTATAGTTTTAGTTAAGCATAAGCATCTTAAGAAATTAATTATACATGGTTACTTATCATGGTTGGTTATATCCTACTGGTGATAGATAGCTATAGTTTATAGGTCCTATTAGGAAGGGTTGATGATTACTCTTTATCTTCTTCAAAAGAATAACTTTTGAAGAACATATTACTTAAGTAATGAGAAGTATCTCAATTAAGGCTTATGGTGTCTAGGGTTTGTATTGGATTCAATAAGTAAGGAATAGTTGATTCTTAAATAGGATGGTTCATAATTCTTTAATACTTGTAGGGTTTAGTGGAGTATGGGTATGTAATGCAAAATGTTGGACATGGTTGTTTTTAGAGTTCATCACAATGGTGTGATGCTAAATATGGATAGTTAAGGATGATGACCTTGGTAATAGGAACTAGGGTGTACTCTTAGTTGACCCTAATAGATCATCTGGTTTTATTTGGATGAGAACATGAAATACCAATTTATTAGTGATAGGGTCTCTATTATTTTATGAGGACATGAACATGTATTTAGTTGCTATTATGGATCTATGAATGAAAAGAAAGTAACATGATCACATGTTATAACCTAGGGTTTAGGTTTAGAAGCAATTTAGGGTTCACATATAATAATAGAGTTAGGGTTTTAGGTTTTCACATGAAATGATGAATTTATAATTTTATTTAATATGGAACTAGAATTTCCTATTTGTGGTATAATGTTTAAATAATAAATGGATGATAAAGTTGATGTTATCAATAACTTTGAAATAAAAAATAATAATGGACTTAGCATTTTATTATTATTTTTAGAAGATTAATAATTAAGATAAATTTTATTTTGATTTAAATCCCTCTAATAAGTATTTAATAAGTTAATGACAAAGGAAAATTAGTTTTAATGTTTTCCTTATTTACTTAATGGTTTTTATTTATTTTATAAAGTTTTCCTAATTATTGGATTTTAATTGAATTTAGGATAAAAGAAAAGGCTTAAATAATAAAGGTTAAACAATTAAATTTTTATTAAAAATTCAAATTTCATATTATATTTTTATTGGTTAGAGTTTATTTTTATAAGAATTTTGATATCTCATTTGTATTTTTCTGAGTTGAAATGAATTTTATACAATTTGGCAAAGTTGCACCAATTTACTGGAATTTGAATTTAATGAGAAAAAAACGGTTTGTACCGTAGCAGATCCTAGCTCTAGACACTGACCCATGGGACCAGTGCCACGTTGGCTGGCACACAAGCGAAGACTGGTCAAAGTTGACCGCGGTGTTTGACCTCACCGACGTTTAAACGCCGGTGGCCAACTGAGGACGGCGCCGCCGATTTACGGCCTCCCGGGATGCGTGACTAGTTTTTTCTGAACCTCCTCTACACGCTGAGGCTGATGGTGGTGGTAGATTTCTCAGAGGATCACCAGGGCTAGCTCCGGCGATGAGCTCTGCGGTGGTGCTCTCCGGCCAACAATCAAACGTGTGCTACAGAGGTCTATAGGATGCGCAATTGAGCTCTAAACGACCGCAAGCTCACCTTAAGGCTTGCAGAACACTCGACGACGACGATTGGTGACGGAGATGATGGCAAGACAGCATTTTCCGGTGAACCCGAGAGAAAGGGAACGCCGAAATTCTCCCTCCTCCTAGCTCCCCTAGATGCACTGCTCCGCCAGGATGATCTACTCTCCAAGGCGCATCTCCTCGACCTAACCCTGGGCTCCGGCATGGCTCCAATCGATGGTTTCTTCTTCGACTCCGGTGATAGTTCACGGATGAATTCGAGAGATAGAGACGGATTGGGGAAAAATGGAGAGGCGTAGAGGTTCTAGGGTTTCCAGGCGGTGCTGGTGATGCTTTTATAGGGCTTGGCGAGGACGGAATCGTCCTTTCAATCACCGGCGATGGCTCAGATGCGCCGGCGATGCCGGCAAGGTTTTGTGCACGAATCTGGATGTTTTAGGATATACTCGGACATGGAGGATCTTGTACGCGCCTCTGGGCTGGTCGTTGACATCCGTGGCGGTCAAGAACGGCGGCGATGACGGTGCCGTCGCTGTGTCGACCTCGCAGAGGAAGACGAAGACATGAATTTGAATATCACCAACTACTTAACGCTACTTCTTGCACATCACCGAGGAAAATGAAGCATAAAAAACTAAAAACTAAAATAAGAAGTAAATAACAGACAAGCAGCTACTCGCCTACTCGAGAACACACTAAAATTTAATTGTGTACCAAATTCTAGCAGATTAAACACTTGTTACCCAAATCATCAAGCCAAGAGAGTAATATATTTTTCTGAAGAAATGCAGAATAGAAAAGAAGAGCCTGAGACATACCGGGCTTGGCTTTCAAATAAGCGCAACATCAATTGGCCATTTTCACAAAAATATCTTTCAGGACTAATATATGAGAACCAAACTTCAAAAGTTGCCCAAATCAATTCCCCAGAACCAGGATCGACACTACCTGTACAAAATTCAGACTGCAAAGACATTAACACAATGAAATAATAGTGTTGAAGAAGTATTTTAGATAGAAAAAACTGCGGTAAAATCACTACACCTCCTCTGAACACAATGAAACCTAATGCAGCTAGAACAACTTGAACCATTGGAACCCATCCAACAGCCTCATGTATGCCTCATTTGATGTAAATTTGAATCATTTGAAGGCAACCTATCATCATAATGGGCAGAGGCCTATCAAACTGTTAGATTTAATCCCTAACAAATAGTACAACATATGTAGCCCGGTGCACCTACTGTTCAAAGAAACACTGAACTTAACAGCTAAACATATAAATAGTAGCATATATACATGCCCTCTGGCTGGAATACACTTCAAACTGTGGATAAGGTAGGTTTCAGAGGAAGCATTTTCCTATGCATTCTTTGTGAATACATCCAGATTTAGCAGTCTCACATGGTCTTGATACTTCAGTGTACAGGCCCCCTGAGAGCTGAAACTGAACCATGAGTTAAGATTCATGATGCTCTAAATTTACAAAATGCGTATGCACTACCAACTTGGATTTCTCGAACATAGCCGGCATGTTACATAACGGTCTCATGGAAAGGGTAGACTGGTGTTATGCCAAATTAGAATCTAGGAGGCATGTACATGAGTGTTTTTGCAACAGATGGCTGGACAATAGGACCTGAACTTGAGGTACACCTGGAAGCAATATATGTGGGATTCTGTTTAACTCCAAGGCAAACGCTAACTGTTAGTGTTTTGCATTGTTTTCTCCAGAAGGAAGATCATAACATTACATATAGAAGGACAGTCATATAGTACATCTAATTTAGACAGCGGTGTGGTGGCATGTACATGCTGAAGGCAGACATGGCTGCTGGAATACCAGTGGTCCAGTGCTAAGTAGTAACATGGCTATTATACATGGCAATGTCAACGACACGTAACTCGTTCCAGGAAGGACGACAGCATACAAAATAACTTCTCTCCAGGGTAGGTCGATGGCATACTTTGGTGTTTTTTTAATTAGAAAGGTTTATATCAACAAGAATAACTAAAATATCCAATGATTCGATGTTAAATAGCTCATGAAAATTTCATACTTCTTTAGCATAAGCAATTCAAGAAATATAGAGAACGTATGAAGAGAATGGAAGATATCTTAAATCTAAATAGCCATAACCTAAGGAGATGTGAGCATTCTTGGTCTAGCCTACCAGTGCACATGAAAACTAAATAGGAATATTAGGAAACAGATATAACATGTCCCACTAATGCCTCTTTGTATGTCTTTTATTGGGAAAATGATCCAGTGAAAAATGGGATTGGAAGAAGAAAACGGTAATCCTACCTCACATGCATAGTTCTGTGATATATTCTTCTCTGATTTCTCAACTGTGGCACTTCCCTGCACCTAAACAATAATGTAGATCCATTATCAGACTTGAATTTTGCATCAGTCAGAGTCAATTCAGATCTCACCTCACACAAAAGCATGCCATCACCATTCTCGCCCTCTGTTGAAATTACCATTTGCAGCAAACCGATATTTTTACCTGTATACATAATTTTCTCTCTGCTCATAGTATAAAGCAAGTACTGCTGGATATCTCAAGAAAACTGGAATTGGACAGACTGCTCAAAATTTATCCAACCTTTATTGGAACAAAGAAGTGCATGCCTTTTCCTGCACTTTCTGCCAGTCTTGTAGCATGTCTCGGAATGGCGGCATGATTCCCTAACTAACACTACCACCCACCGCTTATTCCTTAACTGGAAACAAAACCCTGTAAATAACCTGTATAAATAACAACAGCTCACAGAGTCCATCATTGTAAGCATAATTCCTATTTAGGGAAGCATATCGAAAAACAATCTGAAACTCTAAAAATGAAGTGCATCAAATATGATCCAGCTAAACGGAGAAAAAATACAGTAGTGCATGCATGAACTTGGAAGTAAATGCAGCTGTCATGAACTTATGATATGATCCATTCGCATAATCCAGGGTGAACTTTGCAAGGCAACAATGACCAAACTGAAAGAAACCATAAATTTCCCTGGTCTAACATCATAGAAGTAACTTCTTTTTGTGCTGAATACCTTAAATATCCTCAACATTTGATACCAAAATGACAGTAAAACTTACTTTTGCAATCCATACAATGGATTCACGAAAAGCAATCAAGGCATACTTCCGCATGCATCATAACAGTTCTTCAAAGATACCATTTGATTAGGAAGCATCATAACAGTTCTGATCCACAATTTTCTGTTGCAAGAGAGCACATCCATAACAAGAACATAGTAGTCACAAAACCACTTGACATTTGAAACCCTGGCTGCATCAGTGGTGATTGACTCTAGGAAAAACAAATAATATCGCAGGCATGACTTTTCAGAAATCCGACAGTATGCTACTGCAAAACTCAATAGAGACCACATAGGCAACTAATATGCAGCAACAATCACCTCAACAAGCACTGCTCCGCTCAGCCACCCTTCCTCCTTCTGCCTAGGTGCTCCCCTCCCGCTCTTCTATGCCTCATCCAGCCATCAGTGTTAAGGTCAAGGGGGAGAGGGGATCCGCAACAACGACCTGGTGAGGTCGCACATAGGAGACCCTGCAGCCACCGCTGCCGTGTCCAGCCGCCGCCGTCAGCTGGCGCTTGCTGCGGCCACCGCTGCCATGTCCATCCACCTCCAGCGGCCGGGAGGTCCTGCAGCCGCCACGTGTGCCAATGTTGTAGTTGTAGACAAAAGTTTCAGACCTAAATACGGATATCATTTGTTAAGCATCACATCCTCACAATGAACCTGCAAGAATCACGGGAAGTTGTTTAATTTGGTAAGCGAACACAATGAAAACAAAATAAGCAAGGTCCCTAGCTTGAATCCATCCTTTGAGCTCAGTTGTCATTCTATTTGCAAATTCATAATACTGTCTAGAATCTGTGAAGCACAAGCGTATATAGAAAGCATCAATTCTTTGCAGCACCATCATGGCCAGATCATATGCAAAGTCCAGTTTACATTTGGATCAGCCTATCTATGGAAATAAAACAACAAACCCCAGTAAAGATGAAGTCTACCCAAATAGAAAATCAGTCCCTGGTAACATCTAAGATGGAAAATTAATATTGCACATAGACCAACAACATTATTAGAGTACAACTCACAATGATCATATTACAGTACAGCTCACAATGATCTGGAAAACAAAAAGGAAATGAATCCTCCAAGCTTTATGAGAGAGGATTACCTTGCATCGGGGAGCCCTTCTCCTTCATTATGAAACTTAAGAAACATCATATCTACATGTCCTCAATCCCTTCTCCTTCATCTGACGTGCCTAATGTACATAAACCAAAAATTCTTAATTTTGTCACATAACACAAAGAATATCGTGTTTAGCGAGACGATACTAACCTTGCATTTCCAAATAGCTATCTAGCATCGTTTTTTCTATTCTGCCCTTTGTTGAGAAGGTAACACCTGCAACAAAAATAATACACTCATAAATGATAGCGTAAAATGATTAGGGCGTTTACAACTTCATTTACCCCAGCAATTCCATCATATATCTTATTCATTCACTATGCTGTCCTGCGATATTCAGCGCATCAAGGCAGTTCAACATCAAAGCATTATCGATGAACCGACTAAGCCATCCATCATGAGTCATAGGTTAACTAAAATAAAACCATATTTTGCCTTTTCTACTATTATTTATAAATCTACCCACAAGCATCGTCAACCTCTCCATGAGCATATATTCATTGCCCGCCAAAACCCACCGGCGAGCAGCGACGAGCAACACGAAGAGCCGGGAGGCTCCCGTAACCGCTGTGGGTCCCGGTCCCTCGGGCAACGGCCCGCAAAACTCCGGCACGCGTCCCGGCTGTTGCGGGCGTGCCACCTGACCTATACCTGGTCAGAAGGTGATGGTTTGATTCAATTAGTTTCCTGCTTGGCAGACCCGTAAAAATTAAATCCGCGCCTCGAGCGGCTATCTGGTTGCCCTGTGAATCGGCTCAAGGAGCCGATCGACCCATGGTTCGTATTAGATCTACGATGACATGGGGTCCTGCTTCATCAAAACCAAGTTAAATCGACCTACGACAGTCTAGGGTTTTCACCGCGTAATCGGAACGTCCTACACGTAGTTGAGCCTGGCAGATATGAAAGATAACAGAAAGCTAGTCCTAGAAAAGGCCTAAAAACCAACATAGAGTCGATTCTCGGAACAACTCCTCTAGGATCGGCAAACCATACCTTACGCACTACTGGATCATTCAACCCATTTGCAAGGCCTAACCACGCGGATATCAAACTAATCCTTGGAGAACAAGGAACAACCATAACAGATCAGATCTACTAAATAAAGACCAAGCAAGTTGCTACCTTTACACCTAAGATAGGTGCAAAGGCAGCTAGATATGTGGGGGTAGCCTAACTAAGCAAACATATCAAAAAGGTATCGATGTTAGCCCCAACACATCCATGATAACGGTGTTACTCGCCATCAACAAGGCTTCAGTACGAGCAACACAAAACAACGAATAAACTGATACTGCCCAGATCGCAAGATGCAATCTGGGCAGCATGGCGCTTACCCGGAAGAAACCCTCGAAACAAGGGGTGGCGATGCGCCTAGATTGTGTTTGTTCTGAACGTGATCGTCCTCCTTCCTCAATAACCCTAGGTACATATTTATAGTCCGTGGACTTCCTATTTTCGGAATAAACCTAACTGTATGCAGACTAAACTCTATCTCGTAATCTACCATAATGTACGGATACATCGGGCAATCTAGCCCAAACTCTCGCAGAGGCCGATTCAGAAACACTTTATGTGCATATCCTCTAAGCCCATCTCAATCACGGCCCAACTCCCAATGTGGCTAAAATCCGCGTATAACACATGCCCCCCTGGTTTTGGCAATGATAATTCCAAAACCACTCTGTTTTTCTCCATTGGGTTACGCGTTGCAGAGCAGAACCGCTACAGTGCCCTTCCATCATGATGCCTTGCCTTCTCAACTTCTCCGTATTGCACGATTTGACAGTTTTGGCACCGCGCCCTCGGAAACCGCCACAGCATTGAATCATCTCTCACTATATCCCCTTTATTTAATCGCATCCGAGCAGTTCGCCTCCTCATCCTCTTGCTCCACATTAGCAATCGAAACTCCCCTCCTCTGCAACCATGGACTCCTCCTCTTCCTCATCGGGTCTCTCCTTCCAATCCTACTCCTCCCGTGAGCCGACGCCGGAGTACGACCCGATAGCGGCGTACGAGGCCCTCGCCCCACCGCATTGGGACGAGGCGGATTGGGATTTCTCTGTCGGGCCAGAGGATGACGAATCCTTGACCGACGGGGAAGATGACCTCCAGTTCCACAACGACGGGGAGTTGGAGGGAGAGAGCGATGACGACGCCTTCTCCTGGGGCGAGGACATCTCCTCCGAAGAAGAGGACGAAGCGGAGGACACCTCCTCCGACGAGTACCCGCCGGCGAAGCGCTTCCGCGCTGGGTCGGAGGACGACGACGACGACGACGAAGACGAAGAAGAAGCCCCTGCCGGCAGCTTCAATAGCAGCGACGAGGATGTCGCCGGCAGCAGCGCCGATGGCAGCACGGACGGCGACGACGAGGGCAGCGACGGCAGCGGCGGCGTCGGCCCCTAGACTAGGGACTACTAGAATAGGGCTAGTAGTAGTACATTAGGTAGCAGATCTTCCTTTTGTGAGCAATCGGCTCTTCTTGTAAAAAAACCTCTTGATCAATGAAGAATGCTTCCATGTCTAATTTTTCCGATTGTCAAAGTAGGTCAACGCACAAAGAGCCGATAGCAACGCATCGGTCTTTTACCATAAAACGCCAGTAAGGCCAGGTTTCAAACGGTAACCTGCGACCCTCGTCCAGAGGACCAAACTCAGATCCCCAATTGCTAATCGAACAAATTCAACTCGCGGCGACGCGAACCCAGATCCCTAATCGCGCAGATTCATATCCGTCAGCAAATCAAATGGCGGAATCGTCCAACGCCAACGCAACAATCTCTGGCCTGAAGGTAACCTTTAACTGCCCCTGGCCATCCGAGCATAGTGTTAGAATTAATAGTAAACATATGAATTAATGCCTTATTTCACCATTAATTTTAGGTATCAGACATTCTATTGCCACATCCTTCTCTTCAAAACTCTCTTTGTCTTGGCCCCCGAACTGTCGAGAGTCCTGCCCATCTGATTTCTTGCGAGGCCAATAGGATTCCCTTCGTGAACCAGAACTTAGATCTAACTTCTTGGGCCGACCGCTACGAGCCTGGCCTAACCCTCCCGAAGATTGGGTTTCCTGGTACAGTAGAGTATCCAAAACTCATCAGTCCAAATGGGAAACCACAGGAATAGCCGATGCTCTGTCCTTATCATTGTCTCCCCTTGAGAAGCATGAAAATCTTCTAAAAACCATCGGCTACTTCTGTCTCGATGCCCTGAATCGCTTCATGTTTGGCCACGGCCCCATGACACCAACTCGCTAGATGTGGTAATGATCACTGGCCTAGACGTCACATCCCCAGCCCCTCTCGCTTTTATGCTGCCAAGGGTTCCTTTCAAACTCTCTTCCAAAACAGAGTGTACAACCGGGGTGCTTACCTTCGACGCCACATGAAAAATAAAGGCCCTGTAACAGAGAAAGAACACACGGCTTTCCTGAATTTCTGGTTGGAACACTTTATATTCTGTGGCCCTTCACTTGCTCCGACCAAGAATTATCTTCCCTTGGCCTATGATCTTGCCAGAGGCACCCAGCTTGGCATCGGCAAACTGTTCCTTGGAGAGGTCTATCGATATCTCCAACTAATGTCTGTCAAATTATCCTCCCAACGGACAGTCAAAACAGGAGGTCCCTGGTGGTTTATTCAGCTATGGGCTCAGCTGTATTTCCAGAACCATATCCCAAACTTCCCACCTTTGGCCACTCGCACCTTTCCAGATGCTAACGGGAAGCAGATCCGATGCACTAGCTACGGCCAAGCCTTGTATAGCCTTCCAGGTAGTAAACTGATCCCCAAGGAAGCATCAAAGTGGTTCAGGATTTTCTTCCAAGGCCTGGACAATCCTCTCTTCTTCCCTTACACGGAATCTGAAAATTTTGAAAATCCAGTCTCCTTCAGGCTAGACAGCTTTGCCGATGACACCAGCACCCGGCAATTGTATTCCACCATGATCCGTCCCTGCTTCCTTCCAGTTGGCATGCGCACATCAAACAGAATAATCAAACCTGGTTATGAGTCCTATCAGCCGGTCGTAACAGCCCGGCAGTTTGGTCTTGGGCAGGTGTCTCCTCACTTCTTCCTCCATCACTTGACAGAGAGCAGAGCTGATTTGCCCGATATCCTCACCGGTCAGAGGTGTTACTCTTTCTTTGATGCTCTAGCCATCCCAATCCCCAATAACCTCTCTTTCACTTCATCAACCGACGGTTTTGAGACCTGGTGGTCCATGTGGAAAACTCATGCCTTCAGGAGAGCTCTGGGACCGTTGCTTTGAGACAACTCGATGCCGAATATGATATCCCCACGGAAATGTACTACCACTCGCAAATTTTCTTGAAGTGGCTTACAATGATTTTTATAACCTTGCTCTGTCTCCTTGCAGCAACAAGATGGTCCAGAACCTACACATGATGACGGATCCCCCTTTGAATTCCTCCCATCGGCTCCGGTAGTCCTCTTCTGCAAAAGCTCGCCACCCTTGAAAAAGGTCGTCATGCAGAGCCAGCCGATTCCACCAGAATCGGCTTCCAAGAGCAAAGTCTCTTCCGGGCCAGCTGCCCCCCGAGCCCCAATCAAGGCGAGAACGGCAGTGAAGAAAGTAGCCGCTAGGAAAACTTCGAAGCGCCGGAACCCTTCTCCAGATCAAGAGAGCTCGCACGTACGTTGATCCATGCACTGACTGGTTTCATCTGTCCTTATGGGCTTCTGCAAGCATACTTGTGCTTACTAACTCTTCTTTTATAGGCCTCCACCGAAGACAACTCCAGCGAGGAAACACAATCCAATCGAGGGGATTCGAGCTCGGGCAACTCTGGGAAAATCACCACGCCGAGCCAGCCAGATTTGCCACCATCGGCTTCCAGGAAAAGATCAGTTCCTGAACTCGTTGCCCCCAAGCTCCAATCAGAGAGGGGCAGGGCGGTCAACGCACCACGAGCCGATGCATCAAGAAGGCTCGAAAGGAGCCGCAAGCCCCTTCATCAAACCAAAAGGCCTCAAATGTAATTATCCTCCATACTCTCCCCGGCTCATCTTTCATGCTAATCCATTGCTGCTCGCATCGGCTAACCACCTCCTTTGCAGACTGATGACACTTCTAGTGGGGGAGTCGAGGAAGTATTGATGTCCTCCGCAAACCTGGATCCAGCAATCCCTATAGGTGTTGTTGACAAGATCACCAATTTGGCCAAGCCCCCAGCAGAAACACAAGAGCCGATTACCTCATCATCGGCTGTCCCCCTGGTCTCAGGAGAGGTATACTTCTTTCGTTTGGCTTGCCCTTCCGTTTTGCTGGATACTAATGCTGTTTATGTTTGTCAGGGTTGTGACCTCTCGGGCTTGCTAACGTTCGACCCTGAATCCATCGAACCAGCTCCTTGCGATGAACCACGACCAGCGCCGTCGAATGTCAATTCCAGCGTCTCAAAGCCCTGCTTTCCTCCCCGATCGAGACGTTGGTCGAAGACCCCGCGGAAGTGAAGAGTGTTCTTGAAGAAATCCAGCACCACCTCCCGGTAACGTTGCAGGTGAAACTCTGGCCAGTTGTGACTCTGTCTGCCTACAGGTCAAGGGTGAAGTTAGCTCGTCAGAGAATCGATCTACGCCACGCCCAACTTCCGTTGAAAACCGATATTGCAGACAAATGTCAGCGGCTCAATGCGAAAAAGGCGGCCTTAGATGCCAAAAGCGACACCTCATCAGCACCGCCGAACTTGAGACCCTGTGAAAGGAATTGGAGGACCTTGAAGAGAGGGTCCGGGCAACCAAACAGCTCATTTCTGATAAGGAAGCTCTCATTGCCCGTTCCCAAGAAGAAGCAGAAGGCCTCAAAGCTCAACTGAAAACTGATCTGGCAGAAATACGTGACCTGCACAAGCAGCTAGTGACGGGCAAGGACGAAGATGATGAGGCCGAGATCACCGAGGTGGATCGTGTCCGTGCTGACGCCCTCCGTGCCTTCGAGGCATTCCTTCCATAGAGCCTATCCATGTAACCTGATAACTGCTCGTAACAGCTTGTACCTCTAGAGTCGATGGCTGCGCATCGGCTTTTTAGTCTAAAGTCGATGTCTGTGCATCGGCTGTACTTTATGTCCTGTTGCTTTGTATATTTTTTCTAAAGTCGACGTCTGTGCATCGGCTATGCTTTATATATATATTTCTTACCGGCCGATTTCATGCATCGGCCCCCATATTTCACTGTCCGTCATCCCACATACTTGGGAAATATTTCTTGAGATGCTGACCATTGACAGCCACTGGGAACTTCACACCGCTCAGCTCCTCAAGCATGTATGCGTTACCCCTTAAAACTTGGTCGACCATGTACGGCCCGTGCCAATTTGGAGACCATTTACCATACACTGCATCCTTAGTCCCCAATGGTAATACAGCTTCCCATACCAGATCACCAACGTGGAACTCCTTTGGTCTCACCTTCTTATTATATGCGCGAGCTACCTTGGCTTTGTTCTCTTTAATTTTCTCAAGCGACCAAAGTCTAAGTTCCGTTAGATCCTCAATACTATCACTCATCAGGGTTGCATATTCTTCAGCTTGTTAGATCATTCTGAAACGTAACGCGTCTCGACCCAGCCGTGATTTCCCAGGGCAATACGGCTTCTTGTCCATAGACCAGATGGTATGGCGAGGTTTTTATCGCTCCATGACATGACATGCGATAAGCCCACAAAGCCTCTGACAATACCTCGTGCCAACGTCTAGGGTGCTCGTCGACTTTCCTCTTAATCAGCTTGATAAGGCTCTGGTTGGACGCTTCAGCTTGCCCATTTGCTTGAGCATAGTATGGAGATGATCGGATCAACTTAATTCCCATGTCCTCGCAGAACTTTCTAAACTCGCGAGAAATGAAGACCGAACCTCCATCGGTCGTGATCGTCTGGGGAATCCCAAATCTATGAATGACATGTTCCTTCACGAAATTGATAACATCTTGTGACGCCACCGACTTCATAGGGACGGCTTCCACCCATTTAGTGAAATAATCTGTAATGGCCAAAATCCAATTATGGCCTTTGCTCGATGGAGGATTGATTTTGCCGATCATATCCATACCCCAACCTCGAAATGGCCAAGGCTTGATGATGGGGTTCATTGCTGATGCGGGTACCGTCTGAATTTTCCCAAACATCTGACACGCTTGACACCCTTTATAGTACTTAAAGCAATCCTCAAGCATGGTGGGCCAATAAAACCCCGATCGCCTGATCAACCATTTCATCTTATGAGCCGATTGGTGAGTTCCACAGGCGCCTTCGTGTACCTCGTGTAAGAGCCGATTTGACTCGGCTGCTCCCAGACATTTGAGAAGTAACCCTTCCAAAGTCCTGTAGAACATGTCATCTCCTATAAGGACATATTTCATGGCCTTGTACCTTATCCGTTTAGGTGCCCCCCGAGCCGGATCTCTTAAGTAATTGAAGATATCGGCTCTCCGGTCCATCCGGTTCCAGAATCATGCACGAACATCGGCTCCACCTGCTACGTCCTTGTAGCCTGACGCCATCTGTGCGAGGTCGTTGGCCTCGGTGTTTTGCGACCTCGGGATTGATACGTCTCCGACGTATCGATAATTTCTTATGTTCCATGCCACATTATTGATGTTATCTACATGTTTTATGCACACTTTATGTCATATTCGTGCATTTTCTGGAACTAACCTATTAACAAGATGCCGAAGTGCCGATTCTTTGTTTTCTGCTGTTTTTGGTTTCAGAAATCCTAGTAAGGAAATATTCTCGGAATTGGACGAAATCAAAGCCCAGGGGCCTATTTTTCCACGAAGCTTCCAGAAGTCCGAAGATGAAACGAAGAGGGGCCACGGGGTGGCCAAACCCTAGGGCGGCGCGGCCCCACCCCTGGCCGCGCCGGCCTGTGGTTTGGGCCCCCCGTGCCGCCTCTTGACCTACCCTTCCGCCTACTTAAAGCCTCCGTGACGAAACCCCCGCACGAGAGCCACGATACGGAAAACCTTCCAGAGACGCCGCCAACGCCGATCCCATCTCGGGGATCCAGGAGATCGCCTCCGGCACCCTGCCGGAGAGGGGAATCATCTCCCGGAGGACTCTACGCCGCCATGGTCGCCTCCGGTGTGATGTGTGAGTAGTCTACCCCTGGACTATGGGTCCATAGCAGTAGCTAGATGGTTGTCTTCTCCCCATTGTGCTATCATTGTCGGATCTTGTGAGCTGCCTAACATGATCAAGATCATCTATCTGTAATTCTATATGTTGCGTTTGTTGGGATCCGATGAATAGAGAATACTTGTTATGTTGATTATCAAAGTTATATCTACGTGTTGTTTATGATCTTGCATGCTTTCCATTACTAGTAGATGCTCTGGCCAAGTAGATGCTTGTAACTCCAAGAGGGAGTACTTATGCTCGATAGTGGGTTCATGCCCGCATTGACACAGGACAGTGAGAAAGTTCTAAGGTTGTGTTGTGCTGTTGCCACTAGGGATAAAACATTGATTCTATGTCTAAGGATGTAGTTTTTGATTACATTACGCACCATACTTAATGCAATTGTCTGTTGCTTTGCAACTTAATACTGGAGGGGGTTCGGATGATAACCTGAAGGTGGACTTTTTAGGCATAGATGCAGTTGGATGGCGGTCTATGTACTTTGTCGTAATGCCCAATTAAATCTCACTATACTCATCATGATATGTATGTGCATGGTCATGCTCTCTTTATTTGTCAATTGCCCAACTGTAATTTGTTCACCCAACATGCTGTTTGTCTTATGGGAGAGACACCTCTAGTGAACTGTGGACCCCGGTCCAATTCTCTTTCTTGAAATACAATCTACTGCAATACTTGTTCTCTGTTTTCTGCAAACAATCATCTTCCACACAATACGGTTAATCCTTTGTTACAGCAAGCCGGTGAGATTGACAACCTCACTGTTTCGTTGGGGCAAAGTACTTTGGTTGTGTTGTGCAGGTTCCACGTTGGCGCCGGAATCCCTGGTGTTGCGCCGCACTACATCTCGCCGCCATCAACCTTCAACGTGCTTCTTGACTCCTACTGGTTCGATTAAACCTTGGTTTCTTACCGAGGGAAACTTGCCATCGTGCGCATCACACCTTCCTCTTGGGGTTCCCAACGGACGTGCCAACCACACGCATCAAGCAAATTTCTCGAGCGCCGTTGCTGTGGAGATCAAGACACGCTGCAAGGGAGTCTCCACTTCTAAATCTCTTTACTTTGTTTTTGTCTTGCTTAGTTTTATTTACTACTTTGTTTGCTGCACTAAATCAAAATACAAAAAAAAATTAGTTGCTAGTTTTACTTTACTTGCTATCTTGTTTGCTATATCAAAAAAAAAACACAAAAAAATTAGTTTACTTGCATTTACTTTATCTAGTTTGCTTTATTTACTGTTGCTAAAATGGCCAACCCTGAAAATACTAAGTTGTGTGACTTCACAACCACAAATAATAATGATTTCTTATGCACACCTATTGCTCCACCTGCTACTACAGCAGAATTCTTTGAAATTAAACCTGCTTTACTGAATCTTGTTATGCGAGATCAATTTTCTGGTGTTAGTTCTGATGATGCTGCTGCCCATCTTAATAATTTTGTTGAACTATGTGAAATGCAAAAATATAAAGATGTAGATGGTGATATTATTAAACTAAAATTGTTCCCTTTCTCATTAAGAGGAAGAGCTAAAGATTGGTTGCTATCTCTGCCTAAGAATAGTATTGATTCATGGACTAAATGCAAGGATGCTTTTATTGGTAGATATTATCCCCTGCTAAAATTATATCTTTGAGGAGTAGCATAATGAATTTTAAACAATTAGATACTGAACATGTTGCTCAAGCTTGGGAAAGAATGAAATCTCTGGTTAAAAATTGCCCAACCCATGGATCGACTACTTGGATGATCATCCAAACCTTCTATGCAGGACTAAATTTTTCTTCACGGAATTTATTGGATTCAGCTGCTGGAGGTACCTTTATGTCCATCACTCTTGGTGAAGCAACAAAGCTTCTTGATAATATGATGATCAACTACTCTGAATGGCACACGGAAAGAGCTCCACAAGGTAAGAAGGTAAATTCTCGAAGAAACCTCTTCCTTGAGTGATAAGATTGATGCTATTATGTCTATGCTTGTGAATGATAGGACTAATATTGATCCTAATAATGTTCCATTAGCTTCATTGGTTGCACAAGAAGAACATGTTGATGTAAACTTCATTAAAAATAATAATTTCAACAACAATGCTTACCTGGAACAATTCTAGTAACAACTATAGGCCATATCCTTATAATAATGGCAACGGCTATGGTAATTCTTATGGGAATTCTTACAACAATAATAGGAGTTCACCCCCTGGACTTGAAGCCATGCTTAAAGAATTTATTAGTACGCAAACTGCTTTTAACAAATCTGTTGAAGAAAAGCTTGGGAAAATTGATATACTTGCTTCTAAAGTCGATAGTCTTGTCTTTGATGTTGATCTTTTGAAATCAAAAGTTTTGCCTAATGAAAATCATCATAATAAAATTGTTACTACAGCAAATGCCATTCAAGTTTGAATTAATGAGAATATAAGATTAATGGCTGAACTGCGTGCTAGGTGGGATAGAGAAGAAAATGAAAAACTAGCTAAAGAGAAGAATGTAGCTAAAGTTTGGACTATTACCACCACTAGTAATGCTAATGCTACACATGTTGCTGCACCTCATACTAATACTAATAAAAGAATTGGTGTTAGCAATGTTTCCACTTCTAATGCAAAGCGCGAGAAACTGCCTGAAACTGCTAAAACTGCTGAATCGCCTGTGATAAAGCTGCTGAAATTTTTTCCAACATTGGGGATGATGATCCCATTGCTTTAGATTATAATGGTTTGAATTTTGATGATTGCCACATCTCTGAAGTTATAAAGTTCTTGCAAAAACTTGCTAAAAGTCCTAATGCTAGTGCTATAAATTTGGCCTTTACACATCATATTACAAATGCTCTCATAAAAGCTAGAGAAGAGAAACTAGAGCGCGAAGCCTCTATTCCTAAAAAGCTAGAGGATGGTTGGGAGCCCATCATTAAGATGAAGGTTAAAGATTTTGATTGTAATGCTTTATGTGATCTTGGTGCAAGTATTTCTGTTATGCCTAAGAAAATTTATAATATGCTTGACTTGCCACCACTGAAAAATTGTTATTTGGATGTTAATCTTGCTGATCATTCTACAAAGAAACCTTTGGGGAAAGTTGATAATGTTCGCATTACCGTTAACAATAACCTTGTCCCCGTTGATTTTGTTGTCTTGGATATTGAATGCAATGCATCTTGTCCCATTATATTGGGAAGACCTTTTCTTCGAACTGTTGGTGCTATCATTGATATGAAGGAAGGTAATATAAAATATCAATTTCCTCTCAAGAAAGGTATGGAACACTTCCCTAGAAAGAGAATGAAGGTACCTTTTGATTCTATTATGAGAACAAATTATGATGTTGACACTTCGTCTCTTGATAATACCTGATGTACACTGACAGCGCCTAGCTGAAAGGCGTTAAAGAAAAGCGCTTATGGGAGACAACCCATGTTTTTACCTACAGTACTTTGTTTTTATTACTGTAGCAACCTCTCCTTATCTTAGTTTTGTGTTTTGTTGTGCCAAGTTAAGCCGTTGATAGAAAAGTAAGTACTAGATTTGGATTACTGCACAGTTCCAGATTTCTTTGCTGTCACGAATCTGGGTCTACCTCCCTGTAGGTAGCTCAGAAAATTAAGCCAATTTACGTGCATGATCCTCAGATATGTACGCAACTTTCATTCAATTTGAGCATTTTCATTTGAGTAAGTCTGGTGCCATTTTAAAATTCGTCAATACGAACTGTTCTGTTTTGACAGATTCTGCCTTTTATTTCGCATTGCCTCTTTTGCTATATTGGATGAATTTCTTTGATCCACTAATGTCCAGTAGCATTATGCAATGTCCAGAAGTGTTAAGAATGATTGTGTCACCTCTGAATATGTTAATTTTTATTGTGCACTAACCCTCTAATGAGTTGTTTCGAGTTTGGTGTGGAGGAAGTTTTCAAGGATCAAGAGAGGAGTATGATGCAACATGATCAAGGAGAGTGAAAGCTCTAAGCTTGGGGATGCCCCGGTGGTTCACCCCTGCATATATTAAGAAGACTCAAGCGTCTAAGCTTGGGGATGCCCAAGGCATCCCCTTCTTCATCGACAACATTATCAGGTTCCTCCCCTGAAACTATATTTTTATTCCATCACATCTTATGTGCTTTGCTTGGAGCGTCGGTTTGTTTTTTGTTTTTTGTTTTGTTTGAATAAAATGGATCCTAGCATTCACTTTATGGGAGAGAGACACGCTCCGCTGTAGCATAAGGACAAGTATGTCCTTGGTTTCTACTCATAGTATTCATGGCGAAGTTTCTCCTTCGTTAAATTGTTATATGGTTGGAATTGGAAAATGATACATGTAGTAATTGCTATTAATGTCTTGGGTAATGTGATACTTGGCAATTGTTGTGCTCATGTTTAAGCTCTTGCATCATATGCTTTGCACTCATTAATGAAGAAATACATAGAGCATGCTAAAATTTGGTTTGCATATTTGGTTTCTCTAAGGTCTAGATAATTTCTAGTATTGAGTTTGAACAACAAGGAAGACGGTGTAGAGTCTTATAATGTTTTCAATATGTCTTTTATGTGAGTTTTGCTGCACCGGTTCATCCTTGTGTTTGTTTCAAATAACCTTGCTAGCCTAAACCTTGTATCGAGAGGGAATACTTCTCATGCATCCAAATACTTGAGCCAACCACTATGCCATTTGTGTCCACCATACCTACCTACTACATGGTATTTCCGCCATTCCAAAGTAAATTGCTTGAGTGCTACCTTTAAAATTCCATCATCACCTTTGCAATATATAGCTCATGGGACAAATAGCTTAAAAACTATTGTGGTATTGAATATGTAATTATGCACTTTATCTCTTATTAAGTTGCTTGTTGTGCGATAACCATGTTCACTGGGGACGCTATCAACTATTCATTGTTGAATTTCACGTGAGTTGCTATGCATGTCCGTCTTGTCTGAAGTAAGAGAGATCTACCACCTTATGGTTAAGCATGCATATGTTAGAGAAGAACATTGGGCCGCTAACTAAAGCCATGATCCATGGTGGAAGTTTCAGTTTTGGACATATATCCTCAATCTCAAATGAGAAAATTATTAATTGTTGTTACATGCTTATGCATAAAAGAGGAGTCCATTATCTGTTGTCTATGTTGTCCCGGTATGGATGTCTAAGTTGAAGAATAATCAATAGCGAGAAATCCAATGCGAGCTTTCTCCTTAGACCTTTGTACAGGCGGCATAGAGGTACCCCTTTGTGACACTTGGTTAAAACAGTGCATTGTGATGATCCGGTAGTCCAAGCTAATTAGGACAAGGTGCGGGCACTATTAGTACACTATGCATGAGGCTTGCAACTTATAAGATATAATTTACATGATGCATATGCTTTATTACTACCGTTGACAAAATTGTTTCATGTTTTCAAAATCAAAGCTCTAGCACAAATATAGCAATCGATGCTTTTCCTCTATGGAGGACCATTCTTTTACTTTCAATGTTGAGTCAGTTCACCTATTTCTCTCCACCTCAAGAAGCAAACACTTGTGTGAACTATGCATTGATTCCTACATACTTGCTTATTGCACTTATTATATTACTCTATGTTGACAATATCCATGAGATATACATGTTACAAGTTGAAAGCAACCGCTGAAACTTAATCTTCTTTTGTGTTGCTTCAATGCCTTTACTTTGAATTATTGCTTTATGAGTTAACTCTTATGCAAGACTTATTGATGCTTGTCTTGAAGTGCTATTCATGAAAAGTCTTTGCTTTATGATTCACTTGTTTACTCATGTCATATACATTGTTTTGATCGCTGCATTCACTACATATGCTTTACAAATAGTATGATCAAGATTATGATGGCATGTCACTCCAGAAATTATCTGTGTTATCGTTTTACCTGCTCGGGACGAGCAGAACTAAGCTTGGGGATGCTGATACGTCTCCGACGTATCGATAATTTCTTATGTTCCATGCCACATTATTGATGTTATCTACATGTTTTATGCACACTTTATGTCATATTCGTGCATTTTCTGGAACTAACCTATTAACAAGATGCCGAAGTGCCGATTCTGTTTTCTGCTGTTTTTGGTTTCAGAAATCCTAGTAAGGAAATATTCTCGGAATTGGACGAAATCAAAGCCCAGGGGCCTATTTTTCCACGAAGCTTCCAGAAGTCCGAAGATGAAACGAAGAGGGGCCACGGGGTGGCCAAACCCTAGGGCGGCGCGGCCCCACCCCTGGCCGCGCCGGCCTGTGGTTT
The DNA here is from genome assembly GCF_019359855.2 of Lolium perenne. Classification (NCBI taxonomy): domain Eukaryota; kingdom Viridiplantae; phylum Streptophyta; class Magnoliopsida; order Poales; family Poaceae; genus Lolium; species Lolium perenne. The sequence continues at coordinate 329,420,614 of NC_067250.2, read as the reverse complement.
GGGCCCCCCGTGCCGCCTCTTGACTTACCCTTCCGCCTACTTAAAGCCTCCGTGACGAAACCCCCGATGCGAGAGCCACGATACGGAAAACCTTCCGAGACGCCGCCAACGCCGATCCCATCTCGGGGGATCCAGGAGATCGCTCCGGCACCCTGCCGGAGAGGGGAATCATCTCCCGGAGGACTCTACGCCGCCATGGTCGCCTCCGGTGTGATGTGTGAGTAGTCTACCCCTGGACTATGGGTCCATAGCAGTAGCTAGATGGTTGTCTTCTCCCCATTGTGCTATCATTGTCGGATCTTGTGAGCTGCCTAACATGATCAAGATCATCTATCTGTAATTCTATATGTTGCGTTTGTTGGGATCCGATGAATAGAGAATACTTGTTATGTTGATTATCAAAGTTATATCTACGTGTTGTTTATGATCTTGCATGCTTTCCGTTACTAGTAGATGCTCTGGCCAAGTAGATGCTTGTAACTCCAAGAGGAGTACTTATGCTCGATAGTGGGTTCATGCCTCGCATTGACACCGGGACGATGTGAGAAAGTTCTAAGGTTGTGTTGTCTGTTGCCACTAGGGATAAAACATTGATGCTATGTCTAAGGATGTAGTTGTTGATTACATTACGCACCATACTTAATGCAATTGTCTGTTGCTTTGCAACTTAATACCGGAGGGTTCGGATGATAACCTGAAGGTGGACTTTTTAGGCATAGATGCAGTTGGATGGCGGTCTATGTACTTTGTCGTAATGCCCAATTAAATCTCACTATACTCATCATGATATGTATGTGCATGGTCATGCTCTCTTTATTTGTCAATTGCCCAACTGTAATTTGTTCACCCAACATGCTGTTTGTCTTATGGGAGAGACACCTCTAGTGAACTGTGGACCCCGGTCCAATTCTCTTTACTGAAATACAATCTACTGCAATACTTGTTCTACTGTTTTCTGCAAACAATCATCTTCCACACAATACGGTTAATCCTTTGTTACAGCAAGCCGGTGAGATTGACAACCTCACTGTTTCGTTGGGGCAAAGTACTTTGGTTGTGTTGTGCAGGTTCCACGTTGGCGCCGGAATCCCTGGTGTTGCGCCGCACTACATCTCGCCGCCATCAACCTTCAACGTGCTTCTTGACTCCTACTGGTCCGATTAAACCTTGGTTTCTTACTGAGGGAAACTTGCCGCTGTGCGCATCACACCTTCCTCTTGGGGTTCCCAACGGACGTGCCAACCACACGCATCAGGGATCCAACTGAAGTTTATGTACCTAAATTGTGCCATCAGCTCACGGCATTCCATCCATAATGGGAAGAGCGACTCGCTCTCGCATTTGTATTCTTCCGTGAGCTGGGAAATCACCAATTTTGAGTCTCCAAAAACTTCCACCGCTTCTGCCCCGGCCTCCAAAAGCAACTCCATTAGCTTGCGTATTGCCTCATACTCAGCGACATTGTTGGTGCAAGGGGTAGGTAGCCTGATGGAGAAGGAATATGTTGCCCCCCTGGGCGACACGAGTAGAATGCCGATGCCGCAACCATCATCACAAGCCGATCCATCGAAAAACATGGCCCATGCACGCACCGACAGTGCTGCTATATCAGTGTTGATTCGTTTAGCAATAAGATCGGCCAACACTTGTCCCTTGACTGCTTTCGCAGGCTGATACCGGAGATCAAATTCCGATAATGCAAACATCCACTTACCGAGTCGGCCTTTCAACACAGGAGCCGACAGCATATGTTTGATGACATCTGATTTGCATATGATGACAATTTCCGCTGACAGCAATATGTGACGAAGCTTGGTGCAGGTAAAAAATAGGCAGAGGCACAACTTCTCGATCTCAGGGTACCTAGTTTCTGCATCCAACATCCTTCTGCTGAGGTAGAAAGCAACTCTCTCCAGACCATCATAAAGTTGCACCACCACTGAGGCGATGGAAGTGTCAGCTACTGACAAGTAAATATAGAATGGTCTATCTTGCTGGGGCGGAACCAACACAGGTGGCTTCGTTAGATACTCTTTAATCTCGTCAAATGCTCATTTGTTGCTCTGCCCCCCAGCGAAACTCCTCATCAGATTTAATTTTTACCAGTCCCATGAACGGCTCGATTCGCCCTGACAGATTGGAGATGAACCTTCTGACGAAGTTGATTTTGCCGATGAGACACTGGAGTTCCTTCTTCGTGGTAGGCGGTTTCATTGTTCGCACTGCCTCCTGACTTTTCAGGCCGATCTCAATTCCGCGTTCATGAACCAAGAAACCCAAGAATTGACCGGCCGTTACACCAAAAGCACACTTCTTTGGATTCATTCTTAGCCCGAACTTTCTAGTTCGGTCCAGGATGCGTCGCAGATCCTCCAAGTGTCCTTTTACTGAAACAGACTTGACTACCACGTCATCAATGTAAATCTCCACCAACTTGCCGATCAGATCATGAAAGATGTAATTCATGGCTCTTTGGTATGTTGCGCCGGCATTTTTTAGTCCAAATGTCATGACTACATATTCAAATAAGCCCACTGAACCTGGTACTCTGAATGCAGTCTTGTGTATATCTTCTGGAGCCATAAAAATTTGGTTGTAACCGGCATTGCCATCCATAAAACTTAAAACCTTATGACCAGCAGCTGCATTGATCAACGTCTCTGCTACCGGCATTGGATACTCATCCTTTGGAGTGGCTCTGTTGAGATCCCGAAAATCTATGGCGACGCGCCATCGGCCGTCCTTTTTCTCTACAGGCACGATACTAGAAATCCACTCGGCGTACCTGCATGGCCTGATGAACCCGGCGTTCAACATTTTCTCGATCTCTTTCTTGACTTCTTCTAAAATTTCGGCCTTCATCTATCGTGCTCGCTGTTGGAACGGCCGAAATCCTTTCTTAAGAGGGGGCCGATGCTCAATGATGCTCCTGTCTAACCCGGGCATCTCTGTGTAATCCCAGGCAAAGCAATCTGGGTATTCTTTCAACAGAGCTATCATCAGGCCCCTCAGATGTGGATCTAGCTTTTTGCTGATAAATGTTGGTCGCGGCTTATCCCCAGGACCAATGTCAATCTCTTCTAGCTCATCAGCTGATGTAAATCCATACCCTAGCTTTCCGTCGCCTGTTAGATCGATGCTGAACACGGAGTAAACGTATGGGGAGGATATTTTGGGCCGATTGCTGGAATCGGCCCTCCTTTTGATTGTATTGCTCAATGAAGGTTTACAACTTATTTGTGCTCTACTACGGGAGGGAGTCTCCCTACTACAACTACGTGACATGCTTGAGGTGAGATCATTGCTTTTTATGTTTTGGGGCCGATCGCAGGGATCGGCCTTGCCACGTACGTCCATTGACTTTGCTCTTGCTACTCTGTCAGGCCGGTGGATAAGACCAGCCTCACCCCGTTTTTTGTAGCTTCGATGCGCTCACAGCCGTCCAAACTGACTCCAGAGATCGGCTCTTGGTCGTCTGCGTCCCAAATATTCATACCAGCTATTGAGATCTCGACTGAGTCATCTGCATGAATGACCTCCACTTCATCTCCATCCCACTGTATTAGGCATTGGTGCATTGTGGATGGAATGCAGCAGTTGGCGTGAATCCAATCTCTCCCTAGCAGGACAGCGTAGGTGCTTTTGCTGTCGACGATGAAGAATGATGTAGGGATGGTTTTTCGGCCCACGGTTAGATCCACGTTCAGAACGCCTTGCGTTTCTGATGCTTGGCCGTTGAAGTCGCTTAGTGTGACGTTGGTTTTGATCAGATCTGCGTTAGAGCATCCCAAACGCCGTAGCATGGAGTAAGGCATTATATTAATGGCCGCTCCCGTGTCAACCAACATCTTGCTGATAGGCTGCCCGTTGATATAACCTCTTAGGTACAAGGCCTTCAAATGTCTGTAGCTCTTCTCTCGTGGCTTTTCAAAGACAACTGGCCGTGGGCCGCAGTCAAACTGTGCCACCGGCGCTTCTTCGATTCTTGGAGCACAAAACTCTGACGGAAGAATGAACACCATATTTGTGCCAGCCGATGCCTTCGCATCGGTTTTTACTTGTTTGGGGCGCCATTCTTTCTTCTGTGGACGCATCTCCGTGTCCAAGGTTTGCTGAATTTTCACGGCCAGATCGGGCCACGCTTTCCTCAACGTGTGCAGGTATTGCGCATCGGCTTCCTCCAAGCTACGTAGCCGCTGAACCCTACGCTTTTGGGAGTGACTGAGTCCATCAGGGCACCACCTTGGCCGGTGGTACCTATCTTCTTCTTCATCTCCTGACTCCTCGAAATCTTCCACTCGAGATGACTTAGCTCGTCTGTTCTGAGATGGGAGAGGCCCTAGACGTTTGAACACTGACACCTCACCTGTGTCCTCCTTCTGCTGTCTACATTCCGGGCAGTTGTCGATTGTAGGCAATCGGCTCATACCTGAATCCCAGCAGTGCTTAAAGAAAGGACAATCCCAGTGTCTGTCCATGTCTTCCTGCTCTCTTCACTTCCCCTTAGCGCGACGCTCATACCCTTCGTCGTCTCTATCATACCGACGATATTTTCCATTGTCTACACCAGACCGACGATATCTTTCGTCATCTATATCGTACCGCCGGCGTCGATCGTACTGACGCTCATATTTGTTAAGGAGGTGCTCGGAGAGTGGTCGTTGATACCGCACGTTCCTCACTTGTTCCTCGGTGATGTACCGTCTGTCATCATATCGGGGCCGGTCGCGTGGGCCGGCCTCCTCCTTTTCCTTGCCACGGGGATGACCGCTTTCTTCTTTATCCCTGCTATGGTGGTATACAGGCCCTGCCATGTTAACACCGAATGAGAAATCTAACTGACGCCTCGTGGAGAGATTGTGCTCCACCATGTTGGCGCCAGGAAATGGTTGCGTGTCCACCTTCATAGCAAACTGACCAAAGATCAAATGGCCTTGCTCTATCACCGTTTGGATCTGCCGATGCAACTCTTTGCAGTCATTGGTGATATGGGTGAACGAGTGATGCCACTTGCAGTACGGCCTCCCGTTCATCTCTTGCGCCGTAGGGATTTTATGGCCCTCGGGTAACTTCAGCTGTTTTTCCTTAAGCAATAAGTCGAATATTTGCTCAGCTTTGCTTATATCAAAGTCGAACCCTTTTGCAGGCCCTTGTTGTTTCACCCATTTGCAGGACACGGGGTCTGCCCCCCGAGCCCATTCAGCCACGGCTACTTCCTGGTCTTCTGCAGAGTCCCCAACTTCTTCTGCCTCGACCAGGCCTATCGGGCGTTTGAACTTGTCTTGGTATAATTCTGGGTGACGCTGCTCATACAATGTTAATTTCTGAGCCATGTGCGCCAGCGAATTGTACTCCACTTGGAAAGCCAGATCCTTGATCGGCGTTGCGAGGCCCAACACTGCCAGATCGACTGCTTCTTTCTCAGTTAAACGAGCCGAATAACATCGGTTCTTGACAGTCCTGAAACGCTGGATATATTCCGCCACCGTTTCTCCACGCTTCTGCCGCACCTGCGCCAGATCGGCAATGCCAGCCTCGGTAGCCTCTGAGTGGTATTGAATATGAAATTGCTCTTCCAGCTGCTTCCACGTCCGGACTGAATCTGGTGGCAACGAGGTGTACCACCCAAAAGCTGGTCCTGTGAGAGATTGCGCAAAAAACCTTACACGTAACGGGTCTGATGCTGAAATCATGCCCAACTGTGCCAAATATCGGCTCACATGCTCAATCGAGCTAGACCCTTCTGATCCATTGAACTTTGAGAACTCAGGGAGCCGATACTTGGGCGGCAGTGGAATCAAATCGTAATCGTTGGGGTACGGCTTGGAATAGCCGACTGTTCTCCTCTTTGGCAGGATGCCGAACTGGTCTCTCAAGATTGTACTGATTTGTTCCACGGTATTAGCTGCAGGGGCTGAGCTTTCATGACTCGTTCCGGTGGCATATTTAGATAGCCAGGCCTGTTTATCGGCGTCCGCTCCAGAAATCCCTCCTGTTGCAATCTGGTTCGTTCGCGCCACGTTATTGTAGTCCGGCACGTATGTGCACACGTATCCATGTGGTACCTCTTTAGGCGGCTCTTGCAGGAACTGGTAATCGCCAGGATCGCCTCCAATCTTGTAGACGACGTATGCCGGTGAACCCGGCGGCTCTGGAGCTGCAATTGCGAATGGCAGCTGCGGTCTGGTTTGGAACGGTATCTCTCCCTGGTGAGTTCCTAGAGCAGGCCCTGACGGAGAGTACTGGTGCTTCATGATTTCCTGAACCACGCGAACCGCAATGCGCTCGAAAGCGTTTACCAGGCTCTCAGAATGACGGTGTAGAGAATGAGCCACCATGTAATTAACTTCCTGGCGCAGAGCTCTGGTGCGTTCTTCTGAAGGGGTAGACAGATCTACTTCATCGAGAACGCCTTCAGGTGAGAACCCTTTCCACCTAATGCCATGTTTACGGGTCCTCTCGAAAGAGCCGATGAGATCGGCTTCGAAGACAGCTTTAAACTCATCATATTTCTTCTTGTGCTCCTCAGGCAGTTCTTCATACGTGACTGGTGTCTCCGCCATCTCAGCTGCAGATGTCGACGCCGTTGCTATAGAATGTCCCACCGGGCGTGCCAGAATGTGTTGCCTGCCAAAACCCACTGGCGAGCAGCGACGAGCAACACGAAGAGCCGGGAGGCTCCCAGAACTGCTGGTGGGTCCTGGTCCCTCGGGCAACGGCCCGCAAAACTCCGGCACGCGTCCTGGCTGTTGCGAGGGCGTGCCACCTGACCTATACCTGATCAGGAAGGTGATGGATTGCTTCAATTAGTTTCCTGCATGGCAGACACGTAAACATTAAATCCGAGCCTCGATCGGCTCTCAGGTTGCCCTATGAATCGGCTCAAGTAGCCGATCGACCCATGGTTCGTATTAGATCTACGATGACATGGGGGTCCTGCTTCATCAAAACCAAGTTAAATCGACCTACGACAGTCTAGGGTTTTCACCGCGTAATCGGAACGTCCTACACGTAGTTGAGCCTGGCAGATACGAAAGATAACAGAAAGCTAGTCCTAGAAAAGGCCTAAAAACCAACATAGAGTCGATTCTCGGAACAACTCCTCTAGGATCGGCAAACCATACCTTACGCACTACTGGATCATTCAACCCGTTTGCAAGGCCTAACCACGCGGATATCAAACTAATCTTTGGAGAACAAGGAACAACCATAACAGATCAGATCTACTAAATAAAGACCAAGCAAGTTGCTACCTTTACACCTAAGATAGGTGCAAAGGCAGCTAGATATGTGGGGGTAGCCTAACTAAGCAAACATATCAAAAAGGTATCGATGTTAGCCCCAACACATCCATGATAACGGTGTTACTCGCCATCAACAAGGCTTCAATACGAGCAACACAAAACAACGAATAAACTGATACTGCCCAGATCGCAAGATGCGATCTGGGCAGCATGGCGCTTACCCGGAAGAAACCCTCGAAACAAGGGGTGGGGATGCGCCTAGATTGTGTTTGTTGTGAACGTGATCGTCCTCCTTCCTCAATAACCCTAGGTACATATTTATAGTCCGTGGACTTCCTATTTTCGGAATAAACCTAACTGTGTACGAACTAAACTCTATCTCGTAATCTACCATAATGTATAGATACACGGGCAATCTAGCCCAAACTCTCGCAGGAGGCCGATTCAGAAACACTTTATGTGCATATCCTCTAAGCCCATCTCAATCACGGCCCAACTCCCAATGTGGCTAAAATCCGCATATAACAATATCAAAAATGCATATATCGTTCAATAAATGCAGCAATTAAGTAAATATAAACCTTAGGAATGATTTTTTCGCAATTATCCACAGAGATGAGATAACCAACCTCTAGTCGGGCGTCTTGGCGCTCAGACCCATCACCACCATTGCGTGAGCACATATCAACCAGTCATTTACGCCCATTTCACACATCTTTTCCTTGTGAATGTACACGCTTCCTCCAGACGATTCATGAGCATAAAACAAGTAAGCATGTGTAGTTCAATAACTGCAGAAATTATCTAAATACTGGAGAGAAAATATTAAGCAAAATCAGGGGAAAAGAAATTAAGAATCACCTCACACCCAAGGAAAGGGAAGCATCAGTGCACACCCTCCTCCACTCACACCCTGCGTAGGAGAAGAAAATCTGAAACAACCTCTTGCGCCTCCTCCTTGGGAACTTAAATACCACCATGTATAGCACAAGAGGGGATCATGGAGAGTGGGGGATCTCACCCTTGAAGCCTGAGCAATAGAAATCGGAGGGTGATGATCTTCTCTTCTTCTTCTCCTTCTCTTGTCTCATTCTCTCTGCCCCTTGCTGCTCCTCCACCTCCAGCCCCGCTCCACCCCGTTGGTGCTCCTCCACCTCCGTCCCAGCATGGCCCCTCGAGATCCCCCCCCTGCTCCACCTCCAGAACCACCTCCCTCTCCCACTTCTCCACCAGAAATGCCCTAGATGTGACTTCCTCGTCCAACCTCCATGGCAGCCTCGCCCCACCCAGGTTTTGCAACAAAAACGAGGCTGATGGGGGCAAAACTAGTGCGGCGAGCTGGGGAGGAGGGAGGGCGGCAGGCTAGGGAGGAGGGACGGTGGCGGGCTGGGGAGGAGGGAGGCACGGGAGTGAGGAGGAGAGGAGGACGGGTGGGGAATTGAGGATTAGGTCGCTCTCTAGGTTTTCGCTTGAGCAGGACGTGAACGAGCCGGTGCGGCTGTCTCTGCTCGCTGGCCCCCCCATGCGGCCAGACCCATCCGTCAGCAACCCATCGGGGAAGGCAAGAGGTAAGAAATGTTTTTACCCGATCCAACGGCTGCAGGCAAAAGTGGGCGATAGAAATTACTGTAGCAGGCAAATCGGATGGCGGACGAAGGTTTGCCCCCGGAGGTGCCTCGGTTGAGCGGGTACTCTTTCAACATTTATATGAAGGAATGGGGATGATGGAGATCAAGGTGTGCATCCGGCTACGGGGATTCCATATGATGTGATAGGAGAAGCAATGTGAGCACAAGATCAACTCGCACCTCGTAGGAGTGGAAGAGTGAACCAAAGAGATCTTGAGGAAGAGGAGTTCGGAAACAGGATTTGATTGAGGAGGATGAAATTGAGTTCAAGGATGACGATGAGTATTGAGTGATCATTTCATGATCATAGAGAGATGATGGCATCATGCTATCAATCTTTCAATTATCATTATTCATGTGTGTTTTGTTATGTTGTGTGGGACTATGCCACTATGAAACTATGACACTAGTTCTTGTTATGTAATATGTCATGTGAGTCATGATTATATTGCTTCATTGCTTGTATGATAATTGAATAGTATTGCTTGTTTACTATTATTGTTTGCTTGCTAATATTTTGATCTATGTGCATGTAGCTTTTGGAGAAAAGACTTGGAGGATTTGGAGAACAAGAAAAGGGAGCAAAACCGAGACAAAACAAGGTATTCATCCACATTCTTCCTTGAAAATGTAGTATTACATAGAGTAAACTGCATGAGCGGTCCCTAAAACCGAGACAAAACAAGGTATTCATCCACATTCTTCCTTGAAAATGTAGTATTACATAGAGTAAACACATAGAGTAAACTGCACGGGAGGTCCCTATTCTTTTCCCGCACCTTCACATAAGTCTCTATTCTTTGAAATTGAACATCTAAGTTCTAAACCTTTCGTAAGTGATTCATGTGAGGTCCTATTTTGCTCCGACCACTTTGACCTATCTACGTGGCACTTTGACCATTGCCACATCAACGGTAGGGCCCACAAGGGGAACTGTCCATACGTGTATAATTGCTAAAAGGCCCCCACAGGTTATATTCCCTATGTACTATTTTTTTTCAAAGAATAAAAGGAGGAGGGTGCCGCTCGCCGATGAGTCCAAGGCCGGGAATGGTGCAGCGGCCCATCCTCCCCTGCCGCAGGTCTGATTGGAGCGGGCAGCTCGACGGCCTGTAGGACCCCCTCCTCCCCTGGTGGTGGCGGCCGGCCAGCGGCCCGGCTTCCCTTGGCGCAGGTCCGGTCGGAGCGGGCAGCTCGACGGCCGACAGGACCCCCAGCTCCCCTAGCGGCGGTGGCCGGCCAGCAGCCCGTCCTCCCTTGGCGCAGGTCTGGCCGGCGTGGCCGCGTGGGGAACTCGCCCGTCCTCCCCTGGAGGCGGCGGTCGGCCAGACGCCAGCGGCCCGTCCTCCCTTGGCGCAAGTTCGGTCGGAGCGGGCAGCTCGACGGCCGGCAGGACCCCCTCCTCCCCTAGCGGCGGTGGCCGGCCAGCGGCCCATCCTCCCCTCGGCGCAGGCCCGGCCGGTGTGGGGAACTCGCTTGTCCTCCCTGGAGGCGGTGGCCGGCCAACGGCCCGGCCTACCTTGGCATAGGTTCGGTCGGAGCGGGCAGCTCGACGGCCGGCAGGACCCCTCCTCCCGTAGCGGCGGTGGCCGGCCAGCGGCCCGTCCTCCCCTGGCGCAGGTCCGGCCGGCGCGGGGAACTCGCCCGTCCTCCCCTGGCGGTGGCGGCCGGCGAGCGGCCCGGCCTCCCTTGGCGCAGGTCGATGCAGCCTAGGCGCGATGTCGCGTTGGAGCGCGTCGGGCTGGGCTGGATGAGTAGGGAGCAGGAGGGGCGCACGCGGTCATCGCCGCGCGTCTATGGTCCGCGCAAGCCAGCCGCGTGCTCTTCCTCGCAGAGATCGACGCGATGCAGTGACCCACCGGAGTTGAAGAAGACAAACTCAACGACGGTGGTGGAGACCCTCCCGCAACGAGGAGAACGACGATGCCGAGCACGGCGCGCTCTGGACGTCGAATTTGGGGCCAAGCGCTCATGGAAGAATCGGGGGATCTTTTTGCAAAATTGTATGTCCAGCTGGCACGCCTCCTGGGCCCGATGTAGATGTGGCACCGGTCAACACTGTTCAGACCGATTTAGGACCTCGCGTGAATCACTTACTAAAGATTTAGGACTTAGATGTTCAATTTCAAAGAATAGGGACTTAAGTGAAGGTGCGGGAAAAGAATATGGACCGCCCGTACAGTTTACTCTATTACATGTTTAGGAATTAGGATACAAAAAAGGGTGTGGCTAGGGAGTGCGCGGTGACCCTATAGTCTTACACGGTGCTCCCCATGTCTGAATCAGAAACTTTCCTAAAGTAGAAAGTGGGCCCGAAAGTGACAGCGACAGGTAACAGAAAAAAGAAAGCGAAAAGAAAGACGCATCCCGCTTCTGTTTCCTTCCACGCCGGGTGGAACAGGTCGACGAGCTACAGCTGCTTTTTTTATGTTTCAAAAGTTCCTCCGCTCCCCCCTTTTTCCTGGAGCCGCCATTGGAACAAAAACTCCATGGCTTCCCCAAGTGATGAACCAAAAATTACAGGCAAGCACCGTGCACCAAGAAACGGGAGGGAAAAGATCCATCACCAGGGGAAGTGCCAAACCAATCCAGGAAAAGGTTAAAAGTTACAGGCAAGTCGTTGCTTTCTTCCAAGTCCAGATCTGTTATTTGCATGAAAAAATCCCAGGAAAATAAGTTCAGCCTGCAGAACAATCTCACTGTTCTACTTTGAAAACTGGAAAACCAACCAATTTGAACCACAGAAAAAGCATGTACTGTTGCAAAACATTAGGATGTACTAATATTTGGAACCATGATAATAGTTGCATCAGTTTAGTCACTGATAAAACTGCATGTACTTAGAACTAAACTTGGAGAAGCGTGTCCATGTCCACCGGAAACCATGCGTGTTAGAATAGCGAAAAAACATCAAACTTGTAGAACCTGTGCTCTGCCAAAATCATCATGTCTATCTGTTTGCACATAAGAACCTATACAAAGCATAGCAGGATATACAAACTTCCCCAGGCTTCTCCCATGACTGTAGGAATCTCTCCCAGAACTTTTTGAAACATCATTTTTCTTCGAGGCTTCTCCCATAACTGTTTGAAACTACAAGAAGAGGAAGCAAAAGTAGATGTTATTAGTAGTTATTTTTATAGTTTATTGTAACAAGAAAAGAAATAATCATGGCATGTAATATCTAAAAAATACCAACACTGGAAACATAAGAAATAATTTGAACTAACATTCTTCTTACTATTTACATGTAAAAAAATGCTGAAAAATGTATATGTTTCTATTTGGTCTAGCTGTACAGATGAATTTCTGGTTTCCTGATCATGGTATTGACCTTAATAATCCAGTACAAGAAGAAGACCATTATCAACACCATTCTGAGGCCCCGACAGACCGGGTGGAGGTCAGAGATTCATATAGACACAAAGAGGGCCCTATTTTCAAGCAGGAAAGTCGTTTCGATCCAATCCATTCTTGGGGTCCAAAAAACACAATGGATATGTGATATGTCAGTGACTTTGCACGACAAAGCATTCTCCGAGGGCATTCATTCTACCCCAAGCCTAACTCCAGTATAAAAGCCATACCCAGATATGTTGTTTGATAGTTGGGAAGAAGCAAAGATGTGCTACAATAGATATGCTAAACATGCCTACTATTGACAAGCAGAAGGACAAATGCCTGCTTGTATGTAACAAAAGTGGAAAAAATGTAGACATAAACAAGCAGGATGTTCCACCTGTGAGGCAACGGAACCGTTTAATAACTAAGAAGACTGAATGCAAAGCATGCCTCCGAGTTAAGAGAAGGGGTCAGAAATGGTGCGTCACAATGTTCATTGAGGACCACAACCATCCATGTATTAAAAAGTTCTCATTGAGAAGGTTCTTACATTCACATAAAGCATAATTACAAAATGTAATCGGCTTTCAAAAAATAAAAGAAGCATCCAATAGCATACCTGGTTTATCTTTTTAGACGGTACACTTCCTGCATGGCCATCACCAACATCAGCTGCGCCTTCACCATGCTCACCTACAGTTGGAACTTCCTTTGTTTCTGGTAACTGAGATGCAATAGGATGATCTTGGTGCACTTATGTTTCATCAGCACTGACTTTAACTAGGCTGGAGCTGCAACTTCTCCTACATCTTAATGTATTTCGACTGTCCTGCCTTGGACACGTTTTTCGGTGAAGATTCCTGCAGCACAACCATAAAAAACACATATAAGCTGAAGGATAAAAACATTGAGTCATGAACCCAAAAAATGGAGTCCATCTGCCGTACCATTATGACCAAGCGCTGATGTTAGACAAGTCTGCTTGTAGAAAAGGACAAATTCTGTAAGCACACACAACATATAAACGATTTTAGTTGAAATTGTTACATACAAAACATCCTGATAATAGTATGGCAGATGGAAACATATACACCCCGTGCATGAACAACAAAAAAAATTAAAAATATCCATACTAAAAAAGGATGTACATACCCACAATTTTTTACATCACATTAAAAAGTGAATCAAAAATTTAAAAGGAGACATACTATGATGATGTATATATTGCCATTTTTGTATATCCCGTATATTTAGATAGAAGTTAAAATAATACTAGGTATGCTATGATGATGTATATGTTGCCATTTTTTTACATCCCGTATATTGAATCAAAAACCGTTGAAAGAAAGCAAAATACTAACATGATGTAAATAAACCAAAAGTTAAAATAAGGGCAATACTAGGTATGCTATGATGATGTATATATTGCCATTTTTGTACATCCCGTATATTGAGTCAAAAATTGTTGGAAAAAAGAAAAATACTAACAAGATGCATATAAACCAAAGTTAAAATAATACTAGCCATACTATGATGATGTATATATTACCATTTTTTTACATCCCGTATATTTAGATAGAAGTTAAAATAATACTAGCCATACTATCATATTGTATATATTGCCATTTTATTACATCCTAAACATACATGGTTAAAAGACTGAAAATCCTAGTATATACTCCAATACAATGCTCTATACTCATACGTGCATACTATCAGTACTAAGCATGGTAAAAATACATCGTGTGAAGAGATTATTACATGCCATGTACATGAACAAAAATCTTCTACAGATCACCTACGGCAAAAATTACAGAGAAACTTAACTATTACTACACAGAAAACCACCTAGACGAACAAAAAATCTTCTACAATCACCTATACAAACACATCCGTGTACTAGAACACGAGAACAGCCAGTACTACACAGCAAACTAGATCCGCCATGTCTACCTAGTCGAGAACAACCATACTGAACGAGCGAATCCGGCACGGTCAGTCGAGCAAAACGCGATGAATCGAAGCAACTAACGGGATTATGAACAATCGATGTAGAATAACTCACCAGAACTACGAATAGCTGATGCTCTGCCTCCCCGAATTCTCTGCCGACAACTCGAGCGGCATCAGAATCGTCGATTCGCGCAGGCGTGACGCCAAATCTCGTCGTAGACTCGCCCACGAAGGTCGGCCGGGCACAGTATCGACGATTCGGGGAGGCGCAGCCCCGAAACAACCTCTACCAACGGGAACCACCACACCGGAATCGTCAATCCGCGAGAGCCGCGGCGTCGAAACTTCTCCACAACTTCTCGCAACAACCTGGGGGACTCAGCCGTGGTTTCTGGTTGGCCAGATCGACGCCGGCAAGCTGAATCGAGGGGTGGAGGACGGGAGGGAGGAAGGGGGGGAGGAGGACGGAAGCGAGGACGAGAGGTGGGGAATGAAGCGATAGAGTCGACGCTGGTTTGTCCGGTAGCGCCGCTTGTTTGAGGCCGCTAGATAGGAATCCGACGCGCGAGACGACAGAGCACTGCGTAAGACAAGGGAGTGCCCCAGCAGGAATTAGATTTTGCGTACAAAAAAACACCTATTTTTAGGCTTATATCTACCCAGAATGCCTCCCCTGCTTCCTGTCCGTACAGCGTCCGTACGCTTCTGTACGGAACGCTTAAGCGGCAGCTTAAGCTCGCTTAACCAGCAATTACTCTGAACGGAGCCTCACCGCTCGCTTAGGGCTTTCCGCTTTTTTGAAACTTGACGAAACCAGCATGGTTCGGAACAAACAAAAATTCTGCCACAACCCTAGTAGAAGGGGAAATAAAACTAAGATAAAAGCTACAGGTTCAGTAGAGATCAAAAGACATGAAACAGCCAAACGATTCATACAATGACTATTGCAAAGCTTTTATAATTTCATTTAATTATTCGGTTAGTGGGCACTACTAAATATCCCCACGCCTGAAGTCGGTTATGACTAGACTTTAGAAAGGCTGTATAGTGATATGGATGTCACTCAGAGCAGGCAAGGCCATGGTAGAAGTTAAATGCATACCGTGTGAGTCCTGGGAAAATGTGTGCTTTGCACCAACGGTTTGCTCAGAACCACCAACGATCTGCCAAAAGTCAAACTTATTGAGCAAAGTACGGTAATCTGGTTAATAAATTCAGGTTTACATTGCATATGATTATCTTTGAATAGGGTGTGCATATAATTTGCTGCAAACTCCATGCAAACTCAATGTTGACAAGAGAAAATAAAAGATTGAGTCCTTTTTGCAAAAATCATGCGAGTCAAGTAAAAAAACGATTGTGTATTCCCAAACACAAAAACAGTCTTTTTGGCACCTTGGAAACAAGTTTAAATAACAAGAGCATAGGTAGAGTCACCCTCAGGCATCAGGAATCAGGATAGGTCTCTGTAGAAAATAATCATAAAATACAACTGAAAAAATAGAACATTTATGTTACCCTCAAATGGAGGTACATGCTTCCGGTATCAAAGTAACGGAAAATGTGACAGTTTCTTGCTTTCATGGAAGAAATTATCAGCTTAGTGGAATGCCCTCTAGATGAAGGGCAAAAAAGCAGAAATAATTGCTCACTAAAAAATGTGAATAAAAATCATGGGACTCAAGATGAAAATACACTTCATTCACGTATGCAGAAAAATATCTGTAACTCCATAAAAGTGATGTTGCTTACCGCCGTATCTCCCAAGGATTGGCAGCAGATAGGACAAGTGTAGAGACTACATGTGTATGTCTGGGACTGAAAATTGTCAGAAGCATGTCTGACAGCCAATTTTCAGAAGCATGTCTGACAGCCAGAGGATATATAGAAAATTCCATGATTATCTTTACTAGATGCTAATACCTGAAAGCAAGCTGAATGTATGAAGTGGCCACAAGAGCTCTAACCGCCCGCGCTTGATGTAAATAGGAAGTCACAGCAGATTGGACAGTTTGTCTCTAGCCCTTTCTCTCGACATATTAGTTTCATTCCAAGGCAGCAATTGGACTTCATGCAATGGAAGAAATCAACACCAAGACCTTTCCCAAGACGACACAGATTACAAAACGGACAGTGGTACACAGTCCTGTAAAACATCCCAGCATTAGCAAAGACCTATTGCTTACCACGAGAACCGATGCTATACATATTTCAATCCCCCAAAGTATGTTACCTATGATACAACATGTGTACTTGCCAAACTAACAGGTTCTATTTTGAATTATTGCATTTCGACCACTAAGCAGAACAACAAGGTGACATCCAAACCATTATTGCATTTTGAAGCGGCCAAAGGAATATCACTTGCTTACATGGAGTGAGATGTTGGAAAATTAATCTTGTCATCATGTTACATGCTAGTGATTAGGTGCATGCATGACCGAGTAGTTAGTTTTCATGTGTGGAGTTGTTAGCTAGCTAGCTGTGTGCACGGGCATGTTGAGCCTCACTGGTAGAAACAGGGCCTTTAGTCGCGGTTCGCAACTGGCATTAATCCTGGTTGCGCAACCGCGACTAACTAAGCGCGACTAAACCCCCCCTTTAGTCGCGGTTGCTTACGAACCGCGACTAAAGGCCCGTCCACGTGGGCGGCAGGCGTCCGTCGGGGGTCAACCGTGACTAAAGGCCTCCGCAGGTTTAGGGTTTTAGCCCCCCTAAATCTGGTTTCTTTTTGCTGCGTTTCATTTCTTTTATATTTTATTTTGTGTTTTATTTTAATTTCAAAGAAGTTTCAGTACACATATTCTACGCTACTACATACATGTTACACGTTGATGCATATGAATATACAATTTCAAACAAGTTTAAAATTTCAAACAAGAAGAATTCAAGAGGAATATACAATATATATTCAATCTCGGGTGACCAAATACAACTTCGAACAAGTTTCCATACACAATTTACGTCATCAGAAGTTCTTCGTCCTCGTAATAGTGTTCTCCTTTAGGATGGAGGACTTCCCTCACCAAAAATCCTGCTAATTCCTCTTGAATTGGTCGGAAGCGAGCTTCTAGACTAAGCTTCTTCCGCAAGTTATTCATCTGCAAGTTGATATCCGCCGCCCTCCGCTCAGAGGTGTATCTCCGGATGAACTCACAAACATAGTATCCACATAGATTGGTACCCGGTGGCTGAGTATCCACATTAACTAACCTTCTAAATTCTAGCTCATCTTTGAATTCACCGGTTATTTTATCTGAGAACCGTTTCCAAACCCTACAGGGCAAAGAAAATTAAATGAACAAGGAAGTTATTAGTTATTTGATATCAGGAAATGAACGAAAGAGGCCGATATAGAGCGCAAATGATTGAAAATAATTACTTTCGCAGCATATTTCTCAAGCTAGCCCAAAGCTTTGAATCCATATTCAGAGAGTCCATGATGAGAACTCCGGAGGTGTGAAATTCAATTATTAGCAGAATCCAGTGGAACCTGCGGACACGATACATGCACAGTCATGCATAACTCATCGATTAGACATACCATGCATGGAGTAAACAAAAAAGAATGTGCACGAAACAGAAACACTCACCCAAAATGGTAAGGAAATAGAATTTGACTTTTGAGTTGCTGCTTTTTAAGAAAATTGTACAAGTCTCTCTCCACGTCGTGGGGGTATCTTTCTAACATATATCCATTAACGATATGTGGGTCAATGAACCCAACATCATGGATGTTGGTTTTTTTTCATTCCCCAAGCTTCATTCTGCATAATAGCGTACACAACAATATAGTTAGGACAATATATATAGTGCAGGCAATGAACGAGATGAGGTAGAAATAAATCACTTACAGAACGTAGCAACTCAGGATAGATTTGTCGAGCTCGCGCAGATTGAACAGCTGGAACAATTCACTCATATAAACTTGTACAGAGTACTGTTTGAAGTGATGCTCCTGTCTAACTTCCGCATAAATATATTCTTTGCCGGCCTTATTTTTTATGAAATCCTTGTACCAACGTAGCAGTTTTCGTATTTGTGTTGGTAGACTCGCTTCCTGCGTAGGCTCAACGAGAGGCCCATTCGGCACATATGTAAATGCTACCTCACTTATTGGTGCATCCTCAAGGCCTAACAATGCACGAAGAGTCATACCGAACTCGGCCGCTCTTTCTACGGCACCCGTTACAATCATTCCCTGTGCTATCGTAGCTGCTATGATAGCGAGGTCCATTAGTTCAAAGTTCTTATCCATATCGGCTCTGAAGGACAACGTCATAGCATCCAGACCGGATTTCACTATGAGCGGGGGGATCGATTGTTTATTCTGTTCCCCGAGCTGGGCAACTTGTTTCCCGCTTTTTTTTTACTTTCTTCTTTCTTCTCCTCCAAGGCTTTCTTCTCCTTTTCCGCAAGGGTTTCTTCTCCGCCTCCGCTTCTTCCAATATTTCTACTTGCCTACGAAATTCACATCCATAGTCGTCTGGCAGATTTCGCTCGACTTGGGACGGTGTCGTCAAAAAATCCTTAGCCCACTTCTTTTGATGCTCAGTAAATACTGGCTTGGGCTCATGCTCTTTTTTCGCCTTCATATCCGCCTTCCATTTCTCATGATGAGCAGCCGCGGCCACGTTTGTTTCCTCGACACTAAGTTCCCAAGGTCTCGAGAGGAGAGGCTTCAGTGATGGCATTGGTACCTTTGTGGTCTTAGGTACATAAGGGTCCGGGTTAATAGTCCAGGAGAGGGTTGCCTTGCTGTCCGCCTGCTTCTGCTTCTTCGCCGGAGGTGGATTGGGGGGCGGCGTACCCGCCGGAGGAGGACTAGGGGGCGGCGGCTGCTTACCCGCCGGAGATGGATTGGGGGGCGGCGTCGGCTGACGTGAAGGAGGTGTAGGCGAACCACCACCACCACCACCACCACCACCACCACCACCACCACCACCACCACCGGAGGGGGGTGGACTTGTTGGCCTTGGCGCCTCGCCTGGAAACACTATGTACTTCTTTTTCCATAGAATGAACTGGCGCTTGATATCTCCAAGTCTTTTCTCCCCTTTGGGTGTAGCATAGTCAATCTCTAGGTCCTCAAACCCTTGGACTATGTCTTCCACCGTGACACGAGCATAGCCATCTTCAATGGGGTTGTTGTGGTGGAGTGCTCCAGGTGTACAGGGTAAAGCACTGCCGATCGCTACCTTCAGGGAAATGTTCCCCACTGGATAATGCAGATCACATTCTTTCATCTCCTTTACATCATCCACGGGGTAGTGAGGCTCCGGTGCACGAATCTCGATCGTCGGTGCATTAGCACCAGCCGGGGTGAAGGGTACATTAGCACCAGCCGGGGCCAGCAAGGGTGCATTAGCACCAGCCGGGGCCTCCGTGGAAGCCACGCTGCTTCTCCGCAGCTGGCTTCCGACATCCGCTGCATGATCTTCATGCGGCCCTGCAGCCGATCTTTCTTTTACTAGTTCATTCACAATATGCTTCACCTCATGGAGTTCCGATGCCAACTGCCCCACAAGATCTGCATCCCGATCCGTCTTTCTCTTACGGCTTCTGTAACGGTACGGGTCATTGTCCTGGGAAAACCCTACTTTCCACGGAATGGGGCCTTTGCCTCGTACACGTCCTGGGTGTTCACGATTCCCGAGGGCTAATGTCAGCGCGTCGTTCTCTCTGTTGAACTTGATCTTCCCCTCTTGAGCTTGGGCCATTGCGTCAATAAGAGCTTGGGTGGGAGTAAACACTTTCTTCCGATGAACACACCTCCCTGTCTCGGGGTATAGCGATCCCCCATGCCCGTACCACCAGCTTTTGGCCATTGGGTCCCATCCCTCTGTACCTAGAGGGATTCCTCGCGCCCTCAGGTCGTTCTTCATCTTCTCCCACTTAGGTTCCGAATAGCGGTTTCCTCCTGGCCCCATAATATGATTGTACTCTTTCTTAGCCGCATTTTCCTTATTTTTTTCCAATATGGCCCAGACCTTCGGTCGCGGGTCGCCTCCCGAACCGCGTCTAAAGACCCCTTTAGTCACGGTTCGAATATTTTGAGGACTAAAGGGGGCGTATGGAAGCCTCTTTTTCTACTAGTGCCTGCTCGTGTGATATCCTGGAGAGATTTCAGGAGGTGCAGATCATGAGTTAGTTGCAAATCACTAGCATGTAACATGATGACAAGATTAATTTTTCAACATTTACCCCCTTAATCTTGTCATCTTGACTCAGCTAATCTTCTACACCACTAGTAGAAAACCTCACATCCATCTAAGCCATTGGTACCGGTTCCCTTACGAACCGGTACCAATGGGGTCATCTGCACCGGTTTGGAGGTTCAGGCGGGCGAGGGGCTCTGGTACCGGTTCGTGAGGGGCTTTCGTACCGGTTCGTGTTAGGAACCGGTACGAAAGGTCTTCGGCCAAAATTCGGACGCGTCGTGGGGCCCGGGCAGGACCTTTGGTACCGGTTCGTAACACGAACCGGTACCAAAGGGTGCCCCCTATATCACTGGTCGCCAGCCCGTCCCTGGCTGCTGCTTCATCTCATTTT
The DNA here is from genome assembly GCF_019359855.2 of Lolium perenne. Taxonomy (NCBI): domain Eukaryota; kingdom Viridiplantae; phylum Streptophyta; class Magnoliopsida; order Poales; family Poaceae; genus Lolium; species Lolium perenne. The sequence continues at coordinate 329,399,895 of NC_067250.2, read as the reverse complement.
TCTCTTCTTCCTCTCACACAAAATTTCTTTGCACCTCTCACACTCCAACAAATCTCTATTTTGTCTCCACCATTTTAACAAGATTAAGGGCATACATCTATCCAAGGGTTAGCAATATCATCCTTTCTTCCGGCGTTCCTAATTTCGCACATTTCTTTGGTAGTTTTAACTCGTACTATTTTTCTAGTGCAAGCAAGGTGTTCGGTGAAATGCCTAAGTTAGTGATTTTATTTTTTTATATGCAATTTGAGCTGAAATTATGGTATGTTTTGTAGGTTTTAATTAGTATCATCCCCGTCCTCACCGCCGTCGATCGCTAGCGTCGTCCCCTAGCCGGCACGGTACCACCTCGGTGAGCCCCTCTTCTTTTTTATAAAAATAACTTAGTTTTATGTGATGAACTTGAATATTAATTAAGTTGGTCACTCATATATCCATGATGTTGTGTACTTAATGATTTTTGATATACATATAAAATGCAGATGAGTCGACAATGGATGTACGGTGACCGGTGCCATCCCGAGTTCATTACTGGCATGCATTATTTTCTCAACGTGGCTGAGGCAAACAGCGGTCGAATGGTTTCATGTATTGTCCATGTAGTTCCTGTAAGAATATGAAGGATTACTCTACCTCGAAGACCCTTCACGTCCACCTGCTGGAGAATGGTTTCATGCCCAGCTATAATTGTTGGACCAAGCACGGAGAAAGAGGAGTTATATTGGAAGACAACGAAGAAGAAGAGGATAGTGACAACTATCCCAGCTTATTCACCGAAGACGGTGGTAGTAGAATGGGGAAGATGAAGCTGAAGAAGAGCTCATTTTCGATGAGCCGATTTTTGATGACCCGGATGACGATTTGGGTCGGGCCATTCTTGATGCGAAGATGAACTGCGGAAATGAAAAGGAGAGGTTGAAGTTGGAGAAAATGTTAGAGGATCACAACAAACTGTTGTACCCAAATTGCGAAAATGGTCGAAAAAGCTGGGTACCACGCTGGAATTGCTGCGGTGGAAGGCGAGAGAATGGTACTTCGACAAGGGATTTGAAAAGTTGCTGAAAATAATAAAGAAGATGCTTCCAGTGGGAGAACGTGTTGCCCTCTAGCACGTACGAAGCAAAGAAGGTTGTCTGCCCTCTAGGATTAGAGGTGCAAAAGATACATGCATGCATCAATGATCGCATCCTCTACCGCGGGAGTACGAGAATTTGAATGCATGCCCGGTATGTAGTGCATTGAGGTATAAGATCAGGCGAGATGACCCCGGCGATGTTGAGGGTGAGTCCACCCCTGTGAAGAGGGTTCCTGCGAAGGTGATGTGGTATGCTCCTATAATACCACGGTTGAAACGTTTGTTCCAGAACAAAGAGCATGCCAAGTTGTTGCGATGGCACAAAGAGGACCGTAAGAAAGATGTGATGTTGAGACACCCCGCCGACGGGTCGCGGTGGAGAAAAATCGACAGAGAGTTCAAGTCATTTTCAGATGACGCAAGGAACTTAAGATTTGGTCTAAGTACAGATGGCTTTAATCCTTTCGGGGAGCAGAGCTCCGGTCCATAGCACCTGCCGGTGACTCTATGTATCTATAACCTTCCTCCTTGGTTGTGCATGAAGCGGAAGTTCATTATGATGCCGTTGCTCATCCAGGGCCCGAAGCAACCCGGCAACGACATTGATGTGTACCCGAGGCCATTGGTTGAAGAACTTTTAGAGTTGTGGCGTGACGAAGGTGTACCTGTGTGGGATGAGCACGAACAAAAGGAATTTAACCTACGAGCGTTGTTATTTGTAACCATCAATGATTGGCCTGCTCTTGGTAACATTTCAGGGCAGTCAAACAAGGGATACAATGCATGCACACACTGTTTAGGTGAGACTGATAGTATTTATTTGGGAAACAAGAATGTGTACCGGGGCATCGTCGATTTCTTCCAAAACAACATCACGTAAGAAAGAGAGGAAAGCATTTCGGAGGTGAGGCAGATAACCGAACCAAGCCTACCCGCCCTAATGGGGAAGTTATATATGATATGGTCAAGGATTTAGAAGTGATCTTTGGAAAGGGTCCCGGCGGACAATCTGTTCCGCATGATGTTGACGGACACGTACCCATGTGGAAGAAGAAGTCGATATTTTGGGAGCTACCCTAAATTCTTAGAGGTTCACTCTGCAATCGACGTGATGCACGTGACGAAAAATCTTTGCGTGAACCTGCTAAACTTCTTGGGCGTGTATGGGAAGACAAAAGATACACCGGATGCACGGCAGGACCAGCAAAGTATCCACGAAGGAAACAACCTGAATCCAGAGAAGTATCAAGGTCCTGCCAGCTATGCTCTTACCAAAGAGGAGAAGGAGATCTTTTTGAAGTCCTGAGTAGCATCAAGGTCCCGTCGGCTTCTCGTCGAATATAAAGGGAATAATAAACATGTCGGAGAAAAAGTTTCAAAACCTAAAGTCTCATGACCGCCACGTGATTATGACACAATTACTTCCGGTTGCATTGAGGGGGCTTCATGCCGGAAAATGTTCGAGTACCCATTGTGAAGCTATGTGCGTTCCTCAATGCAATTTCTCGAGAAGGTGATCAATCCACTTACTCTACAAAATTTACGAAGGATGTGGTCCAATGTCTAGTCAGCTTCGAGTTGGTGTTCCCACCATCCTTCTTCAATATTATGACACATCTCCTAGTTCACCTGGTCGAAGAGATTGGCGTTCTCGGTCCTGTATTTCTACACAACATGTTCCCCTTTGAGAGATTCATGGGAGTCTTAAAGAAGTACGTTCATAACCGTGCTAGGCCAGAAGGAAGCATCTCCAAGGGCTATGGAACAGAGGAGGTCATTGAGTTTTGTGTTGACTTTATTCCGACCTTAAGCCGATCGGTGTTCCTGAATCGCGCTTATGAGGGGAGACTGCGTGGAAAAGGCACGCTAGGAAAGAAATCAGCAACGTGTATGGACGGACATTCTTTCACTCAAGCACACTACACAGTTCTACTTAATTCCATCTTGGTGGCTCCGTACAAAGAGGAACACAAGGAGATCTTACGCTCTAAATACCCGGAGCAACGTGAAGATTGGATTGATGGAGAACACATGAAGACTTTCGGCGGTTGGTTGCAAACACGTCTCATGAATGTCACCGATGACGAGCAGCTGTACTTGTTGGCCAAGCAACCATCTTCTACTATATCGACTTTTCAAGGGTACGAGATTAATGGGAACACATTTTACACTTTCGCCCAAGACAAAAAGAGCACCAACCAAAACAGTGGTGTCCGCTTTGATGCGAGAAGATGGCAATGGGAACAAGGTCACATATTATGGGTACATAGAGGAGATATGGGAACTTGACTATGGACCTAATTTCAAGGTCCCTTTGTTCCGGTGTAAATGGTTCAACCTGAAAGACGGGGTACAGGTAGACCCGCAGTACGGAATGACTACAGTGGATTTCAAGAATCTTGGGTACGACACCGAACCATTCGTCCTAGCCAGTGAAGTGGCTCAGGTTTTTTATGTGAAGGATATGTCTAGCAAACCGAAAAAAAGGAAAGAAAGGCAAGAGGACACATCATACGATGAGACAAAGCGGCACATAGTTCTTTCAGGAAAAAGAAACATCGTGGGAGTAGAGGACAAGACAGACATGTCAGAAGATTATAATAAGTTTGACGATATTCCACCCTTCAAGGTAAAAATTGACCCAAGCATCATCTTAAACAATGAAGATTGTCCATGGTTGCGTCGCAGTAAGAAGAAAGGGAAACGAGCGAAGAAAACTCAGAAGACTAGCTAGCTACATATAGGGATCATAACTTGTGTATCTCAATATGGAAATCACTTTTGTGTAATGATGTTACTGTATGTAAGATATTAACAATGGAGATGGTTGGCTTGTTTTACTAGTTAAGTCACGCGGGCTTGCAGGGAAATTTTTCCGAGGCGGAACTTCCGAATATGCCATATATAGGGCATGTGCACCAAGGGCATATTCGAGAAGTTCCGCCACGGGAGATTTCCCAACCCTTTCCGCAACATTGTTAGAGGAGATGGAGTCTTCCACGGGCTTGCAGGAAAAAAATTCCGAGGCGGAACTTCCGAATATGCCATATATAGGGCATGTGCACCAAGGGCATATTCGAGAAGTTCCGCCACGGGAGATTTCCCAACCCTTTCCTCCATCCATGGTGATGAAACTCTCCATCCATGTTGGCTTGTTGAGCTGCTTCCCATGGTGTATCGATGCTCCTTTTATAGGCAGAGCGTCCTTATCCTGCCGACAGCTTTAGTACCGGTTGCAGACACGAACCGGTACTAAAGGTTACCCACGCGTCCTTATCCCACCGATAGGGCGTCGTGCGCTACATACTTTATCTCATCGAGCAGGGCGTCCTTATCCCGCCGACAGCTTTAGTACCGGTTGCACCCATCAACCGGTACTAAAGGTTACCCACGCGTCCTTATCCCACCGACAGGGCGTCGTGCGCTACATACTTTATCTCATCGAGCAGGGCGTCCTTATCCCGCCGACAGCTTTAGTACCGATTGCACCCACCAACCGGTACTAAAGGTTACCCACGCGTCCTTATCCCACCGACAGGGCGTCGTGCGCTACATACTATATCTCATCGAGCAGGGCGTCCTTATCCTGCCGACAGCTTTAGTACCGGTTGCACCCACCAACCGGTACTAAAGGTTTGCCTCGATCTGTCTTCCCGCCTATTTTCTTCCCGCGCTTTCCACCGGTTCCCGCCTCTGTCTTCCCGCCATTTTTTCACTATATATATGTAGGCTTGGCCACCATTTACATATCACATCTAGACTCATATCTGCAAACCTCATCATTCTCTCCCATGGCTTCCATCGCATCTCTAACCCCCCGGGAGGCGGAGGCGCTTTGCGCCTCGAACTACCCCTGCCCGCCGGGCTACCGCGTCCCGACCGGCTGGTTGCTAAGCGTCGGAGGCGTACCGGTCCCTCCAGTCCCTCTAGGTGTGGCGCGCGAGATGGCCATCACGAACCACTACTACTTCGAGCTCACGCCAGAGCAGCGGAGGAATCCCCAGTGGCATCCCGACTACAGCCCGACTTGGGAAAGCTTCTTCATCAATCGGCGTGAGAGGGCGCTTGCCAGGCACGAGGAGGGCGGCCCGCCTCCTCCGAACTTCAACGAGGCCGGCCGTCGGCTGTGGTGGCGCGGTCGGACTCTCCAGGGCATCATGGCCTACCGTGGCCCCCGCCTGCGCTACCCTCAGTCCCAGCCCACGCGTGCTCACCCGCCGACGTTCGAGTACCGCGACCCCGATGCCAGCGACGATGATGACGGCGACTACGACGACTACAGTGGCGACTACTACAGGGCTAGGCACGAGTATGACTGAATGACTCCAACAGTAGAATTTGGCCATGTATCTTTAATTTTCAATTAAGCTATGTACTTTTAATTCGAGTTCACTCGTAATAAATTTTTATTCCCGCCCTTTCTTTCCCGCCTTTTTCCGTCGTACGTGGCGGGAAAGTTTCCCGCGCGGACGGCGTCGTGGCGGGAGTAAAGAATAGAAACAGATAATATATAGAAAAGAAATAGGAAATATATAGAAAAGAAATATAAAAAAGGATATAGAAAAGAAATAGAAAAGAAAACAAACGGAAATAGAAAAAGAAATAGAAAAGAAAAGAAATAGAAAATAAAAAGAAAAGAAAAGAAACACAAAATAAAAGAAAGAAGAAACAGAAAAAAAATATATAAAAGGATATAGAAAAGAAATAGAAAAGAAAACAAACGGAAATAGAAAAAGAAATAGAAAACAAATAGAAAAGAAAAGAAATAGAAAATAAAAAGAAAAGAAAAGAAACACAAAAGAAAAGAAAAAGAAACAGAAAAGAAAGAAGAAACAGAAAATAAAAAAGAAACAGCAAAAGAAAAGAAAACAGTAAAAGAAAAAACAAAAACAAAAAAAACCATTTGGTACCGGTTGGTACCACCAACCGGTACGAAAGGTCTTTCGTACCGGTTGGTGGTACCAACCGGTACCAAAGGCTCTTCCCTCTATTTCACTTAGCCGCGCGGGCTCTTCCCCCCCAATTCCCCTTTCTTCTCACCGTCACTTAGCCGCGCGCAGACCACCTCGCCGTCGCCGAGTTCCACGCCAGCGCCACGCCGTCGTCCAGGCCGTCGCCGCCGTCCCTCGTCAGCGCCACGCCGTCGTCCAGGCCGTCGCCGCCGTTCCGCGCCAGCGCCACGCCGTCGTCCAGGCCGTCGCCGCCGCAGGTACGTCGTCCTCCACCACGGCACCTCAGCTCGTCGTCGTCGTCCTTGCCTTGTCGTCGGCGTCTTTCCCTGCGCGCAAAGCTTGTCGTCGCCGTGAAGGTAGCCGTCGCCCAGGAGGTCGCCCAGGAGGTCACCGTGATGCTGCTTCGTCCAGGCCATCGAACACCCGCGCGCAAGGTGTTCGACGTTATGCCGAGGGCGTCGTCGCGTCTTGTTGAGCTGGTGGCGCAGGTAGTCGTCGTGGGAGGGGATGACGGCGCCGTCGTCGTTGCGGACGTGTAGGACTGCAGCTCGGCGAGAGGAAGTCGGCGGTGCGGGTGAAGGCGAGCAGTGCGACGGCGCCCTGGAAGAGGGCCGTGAGCGCGGCGCCCGCGGTGTGCGCCGTGTGCCAGGGCGCCGGGCCGGCCGTGAGGAAGATGCCTTGTGCGTGTGCGTCTTGCCTCCCGTCTTGCCTCCCCTGGTCCCAAACCCGACGTCACACTCCACGGAGACGGCGGCTGGCGCGCGGCACGGCCCTCGGTCCGCCAATGTCGCCGGCCTCGCGGCGGCTCCCCGGAACAAACCTGGCGTCGGCCTCGGGACAACAGCCATCGGGGAGGCACAAGAGGATGGCCGTGCATAGGCGTCCATGGCGAGCGCCGGGTGTCCCTCTGTCACGGTGAGGTGCTCGCCATCGGGACAGCTCCGTGCGGCACGAGCATGTGTTGCAGTCGTCGGAAAGCGACGGACCGACAATACCTAGGAGAACTTCCTCAGTCCGGGCTCCCCATTTCCATTCAGCGGCAGCAGAGGCGCGCCTCTGCCTGGCGGAGACCTCCGGCCGGCCGGCCGAGTGCCTGCTCTCTCCCAGCCTCCCAGGCAGGCTTCAGTCTATGCGGGCGATTTGGGGAAACTTGCCTCCATCCCTGTCCGCAGGGGAGAAGAAACCTTATCCCTTTGTCAATTTCTAACTTAAGTTCTTTAACCGCTGATTGCTGCTAGCGGTGATTGGCTGCATTACTAACTGTGTGCACGCTGGTGCTAAAATTACCGCTAATTGCTATAGCTGCTGCTTGTACAACATTGCTATATGCTGCTTTGTTGCTAAATTATTGTGTTGACTATAAATAGTGAAGATAGACAGGGAGTAGGTTAGATTAGATTAAACAAAAGTACTTAAAAAATACCGAGTCTAAAATAGTGGATTAAGTAAAAGTAAACTAAAATTGAGTATAAAAGAGCGAGAGGAGGAGCGCCGAGTGTTAGGGTTAGGGTTTTTTTTTGCTTTCTTCATTTCAATTGTTATCCATCTAGCAATCTTTTATATGATCATTACATGATGAATGAAATACAATTGATTTCTTAATTTTGCAGTGACATTGAGGTATGGAGGACGGCACCTTCGTCCGAGATGAGGAGGGGGAAGAAGCGGTGCAGCGATTGATCTATGAGAGTGCCCGTGGTCCGGAACCCGACGATGGAGATGACAACGAGTACGCCGACTTTCTGAATGATTTTGGCGAGGGACTTGAGTCTGAACAAGTTAGAAAAGACAATGAAGTGTCCATCACAAACTCCGGCGAGGTGTATATCTATGTATCAATTAGTCTGTGTTCATCCCTAGATGCATTCATTTATTTGTATTGCACTTATTAACGAATAATTTTTTCTTTTAGCCTTCTGGATCATCGAGCAAGTCTGTTAGAACAAAACGAGGCCCGACGCGGGTGCTAAAGGGCGAGGGCAGGTTAGCCCTCACGGCATTCAAGGCTAATGGTGAACCAGTGGAGCCCAAGGAGTTTTGCCGCAAATTTACAAGTCAATCCGGAGTTATTGTTAGGGACCATGTACCGATCAGCATTCAAGAGTGGCATAAGCCGAAGAACCCGGAGAGTGGTGCTACTTATGTCAACGACAGCATGAAAAAATTTCTTTGGGAAACGCTACTGACAAAGTTCAGCCTACCGGAAGACATGACGGAAGGCCAGAAGGATAAAGTCAAGGAATGGACATGGAAGAAGATGGCCATACAATTCCAGAGCTTCAAGAAAAATTTATGGGACAAATATAAGAATGAAGATCCAGTATTCGATGATAATCTAGTGAAGATAAAAGATCACTGGGCCGCATTTAAGGAGTATAAGAAATCGTCTAAGTTTGTGTCCCGATCGAAGAAAAATACCGAAAATGCTGCAAAGAAGAAACTTCCGCATCATTTGGGGTCAGGTGGCTACAAGAGTGCCATTCCGAAGTGGACAGCGTTTGAGAATAAACTGATGGATCATGGAATCACTCCACAGACATGGGACTGGCCCGAACGGTCCAAGTTCTGGTTGTTCGCTCATGGGGCAGGGTTGGACCCAAAGACAGGGTTGATCGTTGCGAAGGGAAAATGGAAGGAAAAAATTGAGGCAATTGTACCGAAGCTTGTAGATGCAATTGAAAAGGTCAGAAAGGGAGAGTACATTCCCGATCGAGAGAATGACGAGTGACACTCGCTCTGGGAACCCTGAACATGTTGGACGGGTACGAGCTCGCCCAGGTCTCACCATGAAGGAAGCGTGGCCGGACAGCGCGACACTTATAGAAGCCGTTCGCGAAAGAAGAAGAAGGACGCCGACATTGTAACGGAGTTGTTATCTAGGGTGGAGGCTCTTGAGAGAAATCGAGAGGGCACCCGATCAGCCGCTGTTTCTACAGGATCCACAAGCCGATGCTGCCCCATCTCAGCGAAGAAGCGATGTCGGTTCCTCGCATCTTGACGGATGTGGAGGAAGCTACCCCGTGGATTATGTCACGGAGAAGACAGATTGCGAGCTACATATGTTATTCAGGACCGCGTCCGTTAAGGTGGCGGTCGGCTATGTGTACCCAAGTGAAGATGGAGCAATGCACCATCATATGCCCATTCCACCTGGTTGTGTTCGTGTCGGGGTGGATGAAGTTGTTTCGGGGTTTGAAAAAGTGGAGCTTGATATTCCTAGAGGTGAAGATGAGAGGACACCGGGCGATGTCAAGCACGGTTTCGCCCTATGGCCGAAGAAGTACGTCGTCCTTTTGCAAAGGCCACCGACTCCTACACATGAGCAGCAAATGCCATCGACTCCTCCTGGTGGCAGTCCGGTGAGCAGCCAAGTCCACACCTACCGAGAGGGACCCCAGCGTGAGTCCACCATCTCGAGATCCTCCGCGTAAGACAGCGTCCGTTAAGCGGAACGGTACGCCGCCTAGGAAGAAAGCTAGAAAGGAGAAACAGCTGCCGCCTCCCGAGAAGTTACCTTGGGAAAAAACTCCGGAGGAAAACGCGGAGGCCGTTAAGGCCGAGGTGAAGACATTTTTTGCACCGAAAGTGCCAGAGATACCTTTCGAGAAGACACTAGATCGGGAGAAAGTTGTGCGTACCGTTGACAATCTATATGACCCTGTACCATCGCCGCCATCTGACTATGCGCGTTCTATTGAAAGGTCGTATGACAAGATGATCGAGGCGACAAAACCCGTTAAATCGGGTATCGTGGAGATAAAAGGGATACACGGTGTCTACCAGCTCGGACAACAACCCGTTCAATCGGTCGCCCCTCTCAAGGTGTTTGACGGGAAGACCGTTCAAAGTTCTCGACAAGACGCAACTGATTACGCCTTAGCTGAACGAGCATATCAGTTTGTTCAAGGGAAAGATTTGGTCGAGAATCTCAGGAAGGTACCAACATGTATGCGTAACTTGCATTCGTGGTACCTTAAGGCCTCAAAGGAAGGGATCGAGACTATCATGGTGCGAGTTAGGGAAGAGCACTACTTCCAGAGTACTGTGTGAACGTTGACTTCGCCGAACTCTTTCGGTTATACAATCTCGGGCCCTCGACAAATCAATCATCAGTTGCTATTGTCCGTAAGTGATTTATTTATTTAATTTGAGAAGTCGTTCATTGTCTGCAGATTATAATCTTTTGTGCGCTATATTATGCAGATCGAAGATGCTCGAATGCAAAAGGGACGATATCACAGACATTGGGTTCATTGACCCGAACACAATGCATGTCAAAACCATAGATGATCCCCTCTATAACAAGGATACACCGCAGACTTTGCTAAGGTTTTTGAAGCGACAACGTGACAAAAAGCTAATACTTTGGCCTTACAACTTCGAGTGAGTCTTACTGTCTTATAACACATTATATTTTGCTCACCGTATGTCAAAATTTTAACTAATGACTACATATTGAAACGTGCGTAGGTTTCACTTTATTCTTCTCGTCATCAATTTGGAAATTGGAGAAGTTGAAGTCTTGGACTCACTAACCAAAGAAAAGGATCTATACGTGTCTTGTTTTTTAATGCTCGGAAAGGTAATTTGAATTCTTATCGGTTTGTTTCGTTAATTTCCTGCTTTGAACTAATTGATGACTCTTTTATGCATTTTCTTTTGTCGAGCAGCGTATGGCAAACTTTCATCAAGGAAGATACGTCCCGTGAATGGCCACCGAAGCTGCGATGGCGTGCGAAAGTAAGTAGTACTACCTAGGTCCACACACCTTTCAATTATCATACTTGACTATTGTTTGATTGAATTATATTCTTGTAAAGAAATGCCCGCAACAACCTCCGGGGACCGATCTCTGTGGATTCTTCGTTTGCGAGTTCATCCGCAGAATTGTCAACGAGAGAACGAATAATGAGAGAAATAAAGAGGTACAAAAACAATCTTCACAAATTTGTTTTGTTATCATAAGTTGTGCCGAGTTTCAGTAATAGTTGTTTCATGTATTCATTTGTATCTTATTCTTTTATAGTTGGCAAGAAAGCGGAACAAGCTCTCAATCGATGACCGCTTCATAGCAATAGGCGAGGAATTGGCGGGATTTTTCCTTCGGGACGTCATACCACCACTCGCAGAGCACCACAATGAATGAAGATGTACATGTTACATATATCGTTGACTCGAAGAGTACCACTATGCTACATGTAATAGACATATATAGAGTACGCCTCGGAGAGCACCACTATGCATGAAGATCGATCTTCATGCATAGTGCTACTTAATTTGCGATCTCATGCAATAACATGTGTGTTATATTATATGCACCAACTTGCTATGCATCATCTTGATCTTCATGTACTACCTAAACCCAAACGCGTTTCTGGTGCATCGACGCGATATGAATCAAACCGATATCCCTAAACCTCTCCAAAACCCTAAAAAGCCAATTCTCTGCCGCGGCAGAGATTTGGGAAAATTCCCTGCCGCGGGGGGAACCTTTGGTACCGGTTCGTATTACCAACCGGTACCAAAGATCCTCAGCCCTGAGCTCTCCTGGTGGCCCACGTGGAGGCCCGTTTTATACCGGTTCGTAAGCAACCGGTACGAAAGGGGGGGGGGGCTTTAGTGCCGAATAATTTGTACCGGTTGCAAAACCGGTACGAATGGCCCTCTGGAACCGGTACAGATCGCCCGCCACATCTTTACATACTTACCAAATTCACCTTGACATGGATGACATCTCCGGAACATCGATCACGCGGCCGTCCTGCCGCACACAGCAGATAGACGGTGGTACCTTCACGGCATCAGATCAAGCACCACGCCTTGCCACTTTGCATCATGGATCAGCTTCTCTTGCCTTCACCGTCGCAGCGTCGGTCACCACCATCTTCCGCAGCTTCACACTACTGCTGCCGGCATCACGCCGACTCTCCTTGAGATGACGGCATCGCACCGTCGTCACCGTCGTCGTCATGCAACGGCATCGCACTGTCGTCTCCTCATGGGAGCATCACACCGCCGTCTTCTCCTAGGTATCATACCACCGCCGGTGGCACCCAGCAGCATCGCAAGGCAGATGCCTCGTGACGGCATCGCACCGTCGCCTTGCCATGGCAGTATCGCACCGCCAGCTCCTCCTAGCGGTATCGCGCCGCGACCAGCTGCTAGCGGCATCGCACCGCCAACAGCCTCCTTCTTGCGCCCTCGGCCTCCACCTCGCATGAAGCCCGCCGAGCCGCCGCCTCGGATGGGGCTGCATCTCGCAGCCCCTCTTCTTCTACCTCCAACTCTCTATCTCTCAAGCACAAACGCAATGGAAGAAAGTTGGAAGAACTCTCCCCCACACACACACCACCAAGGAGAAAATAAATGACTTTGCCATGAAAACTTTCTCCTTGGGAGCACGGTGGCTACATTGTGTCTTGCCCTCACGGCTTGCCTTTTCCATTTCTGAATGCATATATATATATACAAGACGCATGCACCCATGCCACTCCTCCACTAACCACTAACTCCATGACTCATGCACTAACTAGACGTGACTACCTCTCACTCCTGAAATCACTCTATGACTCAGCGATCTGGACATGCAACATGCATGTAGCTAACTAACTTGACCAACTAACTCTACGACCCCTTCTTCCTAGAATCTCTCTAGAAACCAAACTGACGGATACATGTCCAAATTAATTCTAACATGAGGATTGCATTAATAGAACCCGAGTGATGTATCATCTCATGACCTACATAACCGTGTTGTTGTTCAGACTTCAGACTTTCAACATTACCAGTACCATGATGTGACCTCGATGACATTGCAGGATCTGAAGATGTCGGGACGGCGCGGCGCCGGAGTGCTGCCGGCGGCCGGAACCGGTGCGGTCCGGTCGTGGGATAGGAGGCGGCGGGGCGTGGCCATGCAAGGCCATGAGAGAGCAGCGGCCGGGAGAAGAGAGGAGTGACTTGGCTTCGACAGTTTTTTTTTCTGAATTCTTTTTTTTTTAGCAAATGCCTTCACTCTGGACTTGTGCGTGCGGGAAGTGTGCAGCTCTAAACGTCATGTGCACTTGAAGATCACCCATCTTGCTCTCCTGAGACTGAAAACCTGTCCGGTGTCCCCTGTTTAAGCAGGAAATCAATTTTGCCAGCAGAGTTGCAGGCTGGTAATACTTGTCAACTTTAATTGTTATCTTTTCATGACTTTCTTTCTAGATGCGTTACGATGTAGCTTTACATGAGCACGATTCTAGCATTGCCATTTTAAATTTTCAGGTAAGTTAAGTCCACTAGCTTGTACCAACTTGATGTTTGAAAATCTCGCTCGTTAAAGATCTGCACTAAGCCCCACTAATCAAAGTTTGTGTTGTTGCTTTTATTTTCTAATTATGGTATTTCGTCGTGTGCCCAACTAGCTATACTTGATAAGCAACCAATATCATCTAAAGGCATGCAAATTTACCAAAATTGTTTACTTTAATTTTTCCCAATATGGTGACAATTTACAGATATTCCTTGACGCTCCAAAAGAGCCCACCGGCATAGGTGCCGATGCAATGTTGGTGGAAGCGACAGAAAACTCATCCTAGAACCATCAGCATATTGTTAGCTCGGTGGAAACCCAATTCTTTTCCTCAGGATCTCTTGAATGAAATTAGGGAACGAAGTAAGTAGACTAGATGGATTTAGATCGATTTTTTTATCTCCTATTCTGTAAGGATCATCTAGAAAGTAGAGAGAGTTTTACATAACTTAAGCGTGTCAAGGGAGAATAGCTTAGTAAATAAGAGATAATTTGTTGGGCCTTGCTTTTTATATACATTACATTGAATTAAACATTTAACTTTTTGTAAATACTACCGGGTTATTTTTTCTATATACTTAAATATTTATGTGCATTGTATTGTGTGTTTACACGTGTAACATGTGCGACACCATGCATAAGATTAAGAGCCATGGCAACACACGGGCATTCAACTAGTGAATGTTAAAGGAAGGCCTAGTTGCAAGGTCGACTTAAAAAAAGACCAAATTATTACAATCATAATTAGGTTTCCGTCATAATTTACACCTCATAGCAAACATTGCTTTGCCGAGTTCTACCAAAAAATACTCGGCAAACAATCAACAATACTAACGGCTATATATTTTTTCCGAGTGTCCCGCGTGGTACACTCGGCATACATTGACACGCCATCAACCCGCTGTCAACTGTGGCGAGCATGGACATGTGGCGCGCTATTTGCTGAGTGTCGCCGGATGGGCACTCGGCAAAGCGGAGACTTTGCCAAGTGTATTGCCTTTACCAAGTGTTTTCTCTGTCACTCGGCGTAGGGCAGCGACTTTACCAAATATCCAACAAAAAATGCTCGCCAAAAATTTGGACACTCAGTAAAAACGTAGCTTCCTCACTAGTAGAAAACCCCCCTTTAGTACCGGTTCCAAAGGGCCTTTAGTACCGATTTTGGAACCGGTACTAAAGATCCGGTACTAAAGCCTCACCCCTTTTAGTACCGATTCCTTATGAACCGGTACTAAAGGTACCTCCACGTGGGCACGGAGGAGCCCGCGGGGCTGGAGACCTTTGGTACCGGTTCGTAACACGAACCGGTACTAAAGGTTGACCCATTTTTTTTCTTTTTTCAATTTTTTTTTAAAAAAAATTCAACTTTTTTTCCTAATTTTTTTATTTGAATTGTTTACCACTTAATCACACTATACACACATTTATCACTAAGCATTCTTAATTTCAATCTAAATTACTCGATTCTACTAACACTTTCCCACAGGTCACCCATCCTCAGACTACTCCAGCCCTAGCACTCTTAACTTCTTAGTTCCTTCCCTATGAGGGACCTACAAACAACTAATGCTTACGTGACAATAGTATCCAATCAATCCTATTAACCCATGGACCATGTTGTCACACACATTTATTTTATGAATCGAAATTATTATTTAAATAAAAATAAATAAATCATTAATAATAATCTTGAATTAAAATATTCTTGAATGCAAATAATAATTAACTTATTTGCCTTTTTCCATTTAATATTGAATAATTCATATCTGCAAATCCGTAAATCAAAATTTGACAAATAATATGTCTAAATCGATTAGAAAAATGAGAGAAATCTAAATATGACATCCATATCATCCACATCCATGTACCTCTTTTGAAAATGACAAATTCTTGCCGATTCGGCTGGAAACGGGTAAAATTTGAACTGCAGGTGCATCATAGTTTGCTCATGATTTTTGGGAAAAATCATTTTTCGGTACACAACTATCTATTTCATCAGAGATATACAAAGAGTTTCTCAATATTCAACCCCTAGCTATGAACGGTCGTGCCCGCCGTCTTGACTTTTTCCTAAAACCGGCATAAAAAATTATACAAAATTCACAAAAATTCAAAATGGTGTAAGACTTTCACGTGGTGTCATTATATATACCCTAGTATCCTCCAAAAATAATAGACTTGGAATACCAAAGTTCTGTTGAAAATGTTTTCAAAGAAACGAGATATCTCGTACGAACATTCTAGGGTTTCGGTCCAAATGACGGGTGTTTTAGCCACATCCAAAGCATAGTTTGCTAAAATGTGCCCATATTCCATACAAACATGCATTTTGGAAGCACGGATAATGTTCACGGAGGAAGTTTTCATATTTATTGGAAAAAAAACCATTTCCCATTTTTCGAGTGCGAAAAATGGGTTTTTTTGTGAAGCAGCAACCACAAATATGTTGCAAAAATTGGGACATGCATTTTTTGAGTACATTAGACCATGTTAGATTCAAAAATAACCAAAGTGTTGGCTGTGAAAAGGTTTTCATGCACCTCTTTTGAAAATGACAAATTCCTGCCGATTCAGTTGAAAACGGGTAAAATTTGAACTGCAGGTGCATCGTAGTTTGCTCATAATTTTTGGGAAAAATCATTTTTAGGTACACAACTACCAATTTCATCAGAGATATACAAAGAGTTTCTCAATATTCAACCCCTATTTACGATCGTTCGTGCCCGCCGTCTTGACTTTTTCCTGAAACCGACATAGAAAATTCTACAAAATTCACAAAAATTCAAAATGGTGTAAGACCTTCGCGTGGTGTCATTATATATGCTCTATTATCCACCAAAAATAATAGATTTGGAATACCAAAGTTCTGTTGAATTTTTTTTCAAAGAAACAAGCTATCTCCTACGAACATTCTAGGGTTTCGGGTCAAATTACGGGTGTTTTGGCCATATCCATGGCATAGTTTGCTAAAATGTGCCCATATTTCACACAAACATGCATCTTGGAAGCACGGACAATGGTCAAGGAGGAAGTTTTCATATTTATTGGGAAAAAAACCATTTCCCATTTTTCGAGTGCGAAAAATGGGTATTTTTGTGAAGCAGTAACCACAAATATGTTGCAAAAATTGGGACATGCATTTTTTTAGTAAATTAGACCATGTTAGATTCAACAATAACCAAAGTGTTGGCTGTGAAAAGGTTTCCATGCACCTCTTTTGAAAATGATAAATTCCTGCCGATTCAGCTGAAAACGGTTAAAATTTGAACTGCAGGTGCATCGTTGGTTGCTCATGATTTTTGGGAAAAATCATTTTTAGGTACAAAACTACCTATTTTATCAGAGATGTACAAAGAGTTTCTCAATATTCAACCCCTAGCTACGATCGGTCGTGCCCGCCGTCTTGACTTTTTCCTAAAACCGACATAGAAAATTTTACAAAATTCACAAAAATTCAAAATGGTGTAAGACCTTCACGTGGTGTCATTATATATGCCCTAGTATCCACAAAAAATAACAGACTTGGAATACCAAAGTTCTGTTGAAAATGTTTTCAAAGAAACGAGCTATCTCGTACGAACATTCTAGGGTTTCGGGCCAAATGACGGATGTTTTGGCCATATCCATGGCATAGTTTGCTAAAATGTGTCCATATTCCACACAAAAATGCATCTTGGAAGCACGGACAATGTTCTCGGAGGAAGTTTTCATATTTATTGGGAAAAAAACCATTTCCCATTTTCCGAGTGCGAAAAATAGGGTTTTTTTGTGAAGCAGCAACCACAAATATGCTGCAAAAATTGGTACATGCATTTTTTTAGTATATTAGACCATGTTAGATTCAAAAATAACCAAAGTGTTGGCTGTGAAAAGGTTTCCATGCACCTCTTTTGAAAATGACAAATTCCTGCCGATTCAGTTGGAAACGGGTAAAATTTGAACTGCAGGTGCATCGTAGGTTGCTCATGATTTTTGGGAAAAATCATTTTTAGGTACACAACTACCTATTTTATCAGAGATATACAAAGAGTTTCTCAATATTCAACCGCTAGCTACGATCGGTCGTGCCCGCCGTCTTGACTTTTTCTTGAAACCGACAAAGAAAATTCTACAAAATTCACAAAAAATCAAAATGGTGTAAGACCTTCGCGTGGTGTCATTATATATGCCCTAGTATCCACCAAAAATAATAGACTTGGAATACCAAAGTTCTGTTGAAAATGTTTTCAAAGAAACGTGCTATCTCTTAAATGACGGATGTTTTGGCCACATCCATGGCATAGTTTGCTAAAATATGCCCATATTCCACACAAACATGCATCTTGAAAGCACGGACAATATTCACGGAGGAAGTTTTCATATTTATTGGAAAAAAAATCATTTTCCATTTTTCCAGTGCGAAAAATAGGTTTTTTTTATGAAGCAGCAATCACAAATATGTTGCAAAAATTGGGATATGCATTTTTTGAGTACACTAGACCATGTTAGATTCACAAATAACCAAAGTGTTGGCTCTGAAAAGGTTTCCATGCACCTCTTTTGAAAATGACAAATTTTTGCCGATTCAGCTGGAAACGGGTAAAATTTGATCTGCAGGTGCATCGTAGTTTGCTCATGATTTTTGGGAAAAATCATTTTTAGGTACACAACTACCTATTTCATCAGAGATATACAAAGAGTTTCTCGATATTCAACCCCTAGCTACGAACGGTCGTGCCCGCCGTCTTGACTTTTTCCTAAAACCGGCATAGAAAATTCTACAAAATTCACAAAAATTCAAAATGGTGTAAGACCTTCGTGTGGTGTCATTATATATGCCCTAGTATCCACAAAAAATAATATACTTAAATACCAAAGTTCTGTTGAAAATGTTTTCAAAGAAACGAGCTAGAACATGGTACCACATAATTTTTGGTTGGATTCCGACGCTCCGGAACCCCTCTTCGGTGAAACCCTAGTTTGAACATGAACTTTTTTGTCCTTGCTCATGGATTTTTTTTGAAGAATATAGTTTGAACAACGTGTATGATGATGTGGATCTACTTCTTCTCTTCGAAACGAGCTAAGGAACATCGAAATCCGAGTTCCATTGCAAAAGTTATGCTCAAAACGGTGAGTGAGTAAAAAAAACAGAGGAAAACCTTTAGTACCGGTTCGTATCACGAACCGGTACTAAAGATCTTTAGTGCGCGACCCTTTAGTACCGGTTCGTATCAAGATGAAGTTCGAACCGGTACTAAAGGTTGCCGACGCCCTGAACAGTGGAACCAGTACTAATGCTACCTTTAGTACCGGTTCGTAAGGGAACCGGTACTAAAGGCTCAGACGGTTGCCCCTTTTTCTACTAGTGCCTGTAGTGGAACTGAAGGGACTTGATTGTAATTTTTCTTTTCTGGGTTCTTTCCTACAGTTTGCATCGGGACACTTGTCCTTGTCTTTTTCGGGATTTTATCTAACTAGTTGAATGCCCGTGTGTTGCCACGGCCTCTCTCGATAGAATAGTTTAACTCTCTAGCACTGGCTATACAGGAAGTCTATCTTCTGCCCGTTTTTCTTTTGTTTTCTCCGAATTGTCAACATCATCTATCTTTTACCACTTCACAAAATTAAACATATTTTAAAGTATTTTTTATTCAGAACATATGCACTACTTTGATATTATACACTGAAAAAGAGCACATAATCGGTTAAATAAAAGTCAACTATTATTCTCTTAAAGTCAGAAAATCTACTACACACTCTTTGTAGAAAAGGCCTTGTAATTATCCTGGCAAAGCATATGTAATAAGACTTTACTCTGATTAGTGCCAACAAGGCAAGCCGTAGCAAAATTGCAGCAAAGTCTCTCTCTCTCTCTCTCTCTCTCTCTCTCACTTACAGTGGTGCCCGGCCGGGTGGGGAAAATTTGGACATGTGGCACGCTATTAACTTCTGATAATGTGTTGCTGACCTGGTATTGAGATGTTGATAAATGGTAGCTGTTGTTAATTCTTGAATGACACCATGCTTAAATTTGGTGTCTTGTGATTAGCAGTTGTGGTGATATATCAGTCAAACAAGCACAAAGCAACTTACACAGTAGGAAAAACTTAGAGGTGCTTTTATCAACTTCTTTGCTTCTATGAAATTTCATTCCTCCATATAATACTCAAAAGTACATACATAGCTATCTGCTCACCCTTTTATATATACTAGCACAATACCCATGCGTTGCTACGAATAGATCTGAGTACATGTATATCGAAAATAGTTTGGTAGTGGTGTTTTGGCACGTTGAAGCATATACTCCTTTTATTTTGAAATGCTTGTTACACATACTTTGATATTGGAAAAAAATTTAAAACGGAAAATTCGCACGTAATTCTTCACGTGCTACGTGCTCACAAAGTTGTTTCATGAAAAATCGATTTATCCTGTGACGTGTGTAAAAATGAAAAAAATTCAATGCTAAAAATAAGTCTTTTTAGAAGATAAATTTTCTCTTTCTTACATAGATCACAAAAAATATTGGTTCCTCGCAGAACTTCACGAACACACTTATATTGTGGAGATGTACATGTAGAACGTTTTTTCAAAAATTTCGACATTTCGAAATATAACTTTTTACACATACCTTGTTTCCCAATATTGCATTGAGGTAAAAAAAAATCCAGCCAGAAATGCCACTACTTTTTTTTGAGAATTTCCGCTACTAACTCTGTGAAAAAAAAGTAAAGAAAGTTTGAGCCCATATGTCAGCCCATGGCCCAGTACATTAATCATCGCATGTGCTATTTTTTTTCACGAAGCACATCGTGAAATCATCCTCAAATCCCCAAATCTTAAGTCTCCAAAGCTTTATCCCGTGCCCATACATAGAAGACAACCAGCCAAACCCTCCGGTCCGCTACCTACAGGAACGTGAATTTGGGGATCGGGAGACATCAGCGAAGGCGGAAAGTGTAGGAGAGGCGAGTTGCTGCTAATTTCATTCTTGCAACCTAGTCGATTCTTCCTCCACGTGCTAATCTTTCACCAAATCTCAGCTTAACGCGAGGGGCATGTTCCATGGGATCACGATGCGCTTCGGCTCCTTCGCAGCGGGCGTCGGTCTCGACGCTTTGGCGCTAGTCGCGGGTCTGTACTATGTTTCTTCCTTGCGTTACCGTTACAGCGGGTTTATTTCATGATTTCTGAGGGACTAAACTGAAAAACGACTGGCTACATACAACGTACCGGTTAGGGTACCAGACTGATCCGAATGAGATCGAAGGTCCCTGCGAGGCTGCGGCCAGATGGAACACCATGCGTCCATGCCCATGCCTTGCCACGTATTGACTGCCGTCACGGTTGCAACCATCGGACCGGTGAGATAGGTGATGACTTTTCCGGAGATGCTGGCGAACACGAACAGTTCAGCGATCTCCCTGCATTCAGTTTGTACCGCCACCAATCTTGAAAACCTTTTGAGCCGTGGTATCATGCCCTAAAGATGACGGAGAGGGTGGATGGCCGCCGGCCGGAAGAGCGCCGCGATACCGAACGGACCCGGTGGTCCACGGCAGTCACCGCCTTCTCTCCTGCCAAGGCCATAGTCGATTTCTTTGCTGCTACCTGCTCGCTCTCCGCTGTTTGGAGTCTGCCGCCAACACAAGTACATAGGTCAAGGAGTTATGCATCCGCGTGAGTGTGCTAGCCTGCCTGCTGTGTGCGCCGCTGTCCGCACGTCATCATAGGTTCCTGGATCGAGGCGTGCAGATGGCGCTTGCTGCTGGTGGCGTACGCGCGGGTGGTCTAGCGCTGGTGCAGCCGCCGATGGAGAGCAGGAAGGGGGCAGGCGGGGCAGAGCAAATTTTGCAGCGAACCGTTTTTTAACTTGGCGGTGGCACATGATGTAATTTCAGCGAAATATAGGGGCAAAATCTGACGGACGACGAAACCCCTTTTTTTGCTACGGATTGACCACCTCAAACCATTAAGTTCACGTTCTCTATTTCAACGCTGCGTTCCATTCATGTCTCCTACGCATTAGGCAATACATTTGCAAATTTTATAATTCCATGATTTATCTCTTGAAAAAATGAGAAAGAGGATTGGATGTCCGTAATTACTCTCACAGAGTATCAACTTAATTCAACTAATAATCCTTAATTTTTAACTATAAAGATTTTAGCACATTAATTCAACTACAAAAATAGTGGTAAGCCAATATACAAACTATTGCGTGTTGTAACTTGAAGGGGTGCAATATTGGAATCATTTGTTGGCCTTTGGCAAATTCAAAGGCAGAACAAGTTTAACTCATTACAGTTCAAAAAAAAAAAAGGGGGTGGACGGAAGCCTCTTTTTCTACTAGTGAACTCATTACTTTGCATCAAAGCTATTTGCTAGTATATTAACTTGAAGTCCATAACATAGGTCATTGCAACGATGCGTTGTTATCGCTTAAAGAGTCTGCAAAGAACGTGTACAAACAGATTAAGAATCAGCCAACAGAATGGGATCTCTCCATGTACCTACAACGTACTGACGAGAGAAACACCAAGCGCGCCTTCAAACCTGGCTCGCTCTATATCCACTTCCGAATCTTCTCAATCTTACACACTGTAATAAATTCTTTCATGGGCGTAGCACCGGGAAATTTTTATTTTTACTTGGCAGCGGATAGGACCTAGGGAAGTAGAGTTGGCTTTCAGAACCAAACAAGCACGAAACCAGCGGAGCTGAATCCACTCTGAGACACTGTCTCCTTCTCGTTGTAGACATCCTGACATCCTCGCACCCGGCTGCGCTCGTCGTACGTGGAGCCAGGCTGTGTAACGACCGAGTACCGTATCCAGGAAGGCAAGCGACCCAGGACTCGTGACAGGCTGCGAAGACGTGTCCTGGCCAGGAAGGCGTGTGCTCCGCTCAGTACTTAAGGAAGGCATCTCCTCTGTAATAGGCATCGAGAAAACTGTAGACCAAACCGAATCGGGATAGAAGCGGTGCTTCGTCCTTGGACTCCTTCCTCCCTCCCCTTTATGTTGTATCCCTGAACCAGATATCTTCTCAAATTCGAATCGAGATCGAGATCTGTAACATTTGGTATCAAGAGCACCGATCCTGGAGTACCTCGACAAGCCCCGCTACATCACCAAGGCTACGCGGAAGATCATGACTATGGAGGAGCAGATCGCCGCGCTCACGGCGGCGGTGAAGGAGAGCCGCACGGCGACAGACGCCAAGTTCGACGCACTCCAGGCTTCCTTCGACAACTGGAAGCCGGTGGTCACGGATCTGCAGAGCCAGGTCGAGGCGCTGCGGATCAAGGTGGATCGCGTCATCCCGCTCATCGACGGATCCTCGTCATCGACCCCGCACGCCACCGCCACCGCACCAAGGGAGGCGGAAGCGGAGCAAGGAGTACGCGCGACGGCCGTCAATTTCGGCGGCGGAACCAGCGGCTACTCCGGGCCAGATGGCCACCGTCTTCAACACGACACCGGGGGTAGCGTGCTTGGGTTGGCCAACACGACACCTCCGATCACAGGTGTGAATCAGATCCTCTCTGCAACCGCGATTTCACTTGGTCGTCATGAGTCATATGAGTGTAGAGATGGTAGGGATTCACATCACAAATGGGCGCTACTGAAACTGGATTTTCCAGCGTTCGATGGCGAGAATCCCCAATTCTGGAAAGCTAAGTGTGAGAAGTATTTCGATGTTTATGGGCTTCAACCTGATCTCTAGGTTCGGGTGGCGACCTTGCACTTCTCGGGCAACGCTGCACGGTGGCTGCAGGTGCACGAGAAACAAGGGGTGCAGTGGAATTGGGACATTCTCTACTCCAAAATTTCAGAAAAATTTGGCAGAGAGCACTACCAGCTGCTTCTTAGACAGTTTAATTCTCTGAAGCAGCAAGGGTCAGTCACAGATTATATGCACCAATTTGAGGATCTCATGCATCAAATCCTTGCTCATAATCCAGCCATTGATTCGCTGTTTTTTCACCACACAATTCCTAGAAGGGCTCAAAACTGAAATTAAATCTGGTGTAATTTTCCATCGCCCCAAGGATTTGGATACTGCTTTTTCTCTGGCTACAATGCAGGAGGAGCTGTTGGAAGCCATGCCCAAGCGAGAGTACCGGCGTGCTGATGCAGGAGGGCAAGGGCGCTATCCAGCGCGCCCCCTGTTGGCGCTCGATGCACCACCACAACGGCCACTGCTGATGCCACCTCCGGCTCCAGCAGATGATCGAAGAGGCATGGAGAGCGCACGCGCTGCAGAGCGCCGAGCACCTGATCAAGGGTGCGCTCCAGAATGAGCACGAGGCGACGATCGCGTCAGCGCTCTCCGAAATTACAGGAGAGCGCGTGGCTTGTGCTTCAAGTGCGGCGAACGATGGGGCACATGGCACCAGTGTGCAGCCACAGTACAACTGCATGTTGTGGAAGAACTACTCGAGCTGCTGCAAGCAGAACAGGACGCTCTGCAATCAGATGACTCAGATGATGACCTGCTCATGTCAATTTCCAAATTGGCAGTATCTGGAGCAACAACTTCCAGTACCATCAGACTGGTGGGGATGATTCGGGATCAGGAAGTGTTGATTCTTGTCGATTCAGGCAGCTCCCATTGTTTCATCAGTGAAGGTGTTGTGGAGAAATTGAAGCTTGCAACCACAACAATACCTCCAGCTCGAGTAAAAATCGCAAGTGGTGGAATTATGACTTGTGACAAACAATTGGCAGACTGTGCTTGGTGGACTCAAGGGTATTCTTTCAATACTGACTTGCGAGTGCTAGCTTTGGGTTGCTATGACATGGTCTTGGGTATGGATTGGTTGGAGGAAATGGGTGATATGAAGGTGAGCTGGAAACGGAAAACAATGCAGTTTCAGTACAAGGGACAGTCGGTGTTTCTGCGAGGTATACCGCCTACACCACCTGTCCTAGAGTGTGCGCCAGTAACACTTGCACAGCTGCAAGCCATGGAAAAGGTAGGCTCCATCCTACACATGGTTGCCATCTTTTCTGCAGAGGACGGAGACAGTACGCAGACTTACGCACCAGCAGTTCAGAGACTGATCAAGGACTTTGCAGAAGTTTTTGCTGAGCCTACTACTCTACCACCGGCTAGGGATTGGGATCACACCATCCCATTGGTGGCAGGGGCAATCCAGTTACAGCAAGATAGTACCGCTATACACCAGCACAAAAAACAGAGATCGAAACACAAGTCACTGCTATGCTGCGTGCGGGACTCATCCAACCAAGTGCCAGCCCTTTCTTGTCACCAGTCCTTCTCGTGCGTAAGAAGGATCTATCATGGCATTTCTGTATCGATTATCGACTGCTCAATTCCATCACAGTCAAGAATAAGTACCCGCTCCCGGTGATTGACGAGCTTCTGGATGAGTTAGCAGGGGCATGTTGGTTTTCCAAGCTGGATCTCCGTGCAGGATATCATCAGATTCGTCTGCGAGCAGGGGAAGAATACAAAACTGCCTTCCGAACACATCAAGGACACTTTGAATTCAGAGTAATGCCATTCGGGTTAACCACGGCCCCAACAACGTTTCAAGGAGCTATGAACACAGTGCTCGCTCCGTTACTGCACAGATGTGTCCTGGTGTTTCTGGACGATATTTTGGTCTATAGCGCAACCCGGGAGGCGCATCTCCAATACCTGGACCAAGTTTTGCGTTTGCTACAGCAGCACGAGCTCAAGGCGAAGCTGTCAAAATGCACATTTGCACAGCCAGAACTCAGTTATTTGGGGCACAGAATTAGCGCACAGGGCATAGCGACGGAGGAGGATAAAATCTGTACCATCCGTGATTGGCCAGTTCCAGCTACGATCAAGGAGTTGAGGGTTTTTTTTGGGACTGGCTGGCTACTATCGCAAATTCGTACAGAATTTCGGGATCATCAGTCGCCCACTCACGGAGCTGCTGAAGAAAGGGATCCAATTTCACTGGACACCTACAGCGGACATTGCGTTCCGAGCTCTGAAGCGTGCACTCATGGAAGCACCAGTATTAGCACTTCCAGATTTCAGCAAACGATTCATCATCGAAACAGATGCAATTGGGATGGGTGGGAGAAGTATTGATGCAAGACGCCCATCCCATTGCTTACCTCAGCAAGGCGCTCTGTCCCAGGAACTTGGGCTTGTCAGCATATGAGAAAGAATGTTTGGCACTCCTCTTGGCAGTGGATCATTGGCGACCGTACCTGCAACACTCAGAGTTCACCATCCGCACAGACCAGAAAAGTTTGCTCAACCTCACTGACCAACGCTTGTATACACCAATTCAATAGTGCGCCTTTACAAAGCTGTTGGGATTGCAATTTCAGATACAGTACAAGCAAGGGTGGAGCAATCGGGCCGCTGACGCACTCTCCCGTCGCCCTCACGAGCAGACATCAACATCGGCTGAACTAGCAGCAATGGCAGTGTGCCGACCAGCGTGGCTGGAGACAGTACAGGCAAGTTATCAACCAGACCCAGAAGCACAGGCTCGGTTAGTTCATCTTAGTGCAGGGGATGCATCAGAAGTTGATTTCGAACTCAAAAACGGCGTCATTCGCTGGAAGGGGCGAATTTGGATAGGAAATGATCCTGACATCCAGATACAGCTGATTCGTTCGCTGCATGACAGTGCAGTAGGAGGACACTCGGGATTCTTTGCAACGTATCACCGTATCAGAAGGCTTTTTGCTTGGGCAGGGATGAAGTCAATGGTGCACCAGTTTTGTCAAAGAATGTGTCACTTGCCAGCAAGCGAAGACGGAGCGCTGCCCTCCTGCTGGACTGCTGCAACCCCTGGACATTCCTGGACAACCTTGGGAAGTTATTTCAATGGATTTCATCGAAGGCTTGCCGCGGTCAGCGAATCATGACACGATCCTGGTAATTTTTGATAAATTCTCTAAGTTCAGTCACTTCATTGCCTTGAAACACCCCTTTACTGCTCTGCAAGTAGCTAAGGCATACATGGCAACCTGTTTCACGATCCATGGGCTTCCTCAAGCTATTGTCTCGGATCGAGACAGAATCTTCACCAGCACCTTGTGGCAAGAACTTTTCAAACTAGCACAGACAGAGCTGCGAATGAGTTCCTCTTATCATCCTCAGAGTGATGGGCAAACGGAACGAGTTAACCAGTGTCTCGAAGCATATCTCAGATGTGCAGTACATGCCTGTCCAACCAATTGGTTTCATTGGCTGCATTTGGCTCAATATTGGTACAACACGTCGGTGCACACGGCGCATGGTCTGACTCCCTTCCAGGTAATGTTTGATCGCCTACCCAGGGAATTTGGCACATTGCAAGTGGATCAAACTACTGTCACCGATTTAGCAGCATGGCTGAAGGAAAGGGACATCATGAGGGAGCTACTGAAGCAACAACTGTTTCGTGCACAACAAAGAATGAAATCACAGGCAGATAAGCACAGAACTGAGCGTGAGTTTGTGGTGGGTGATCGAGTGTTCTTAAAGTTACAACCATATATTCAGACCTCAGTGGCACATCGCCCCAATCAGAAGTTGGCCTTCAGGAAAGTGGGGTCCGTGGCTTATAAACTCGACCTCCCTGAAGGAAGCCGAATTCATTCAGTTGTGCATGTCTCATTGCTGAAGAAGGCGATTCGATCGAGTACCCCGGTGAGCACACAATTACCACCAACCATAGACATTTTGCATTCTGTGCAGGCTCCAGTACAAGTCCTGGCGCATCGGCTGGTGAAACGAGGCAACATCACCAAGCTTCAAGTGCTGATTCAGTGGGAAGGCCTGCCGGTTCATCTGGCTACCTGGGAGGATGACATCGACTTTCATCGTCGCTACGAAGCAAGGTCGGCGTGAGGACACGCCGCGGCAAAAGGAGAGGGGAATGTAACGACCGAGTACCGTATCCAGGAAGGCAAGCGACCCAGGACTCGTGACAGGCTGCGAAGACGTGTCCTGGCCAGGAAGGCGTGTGCTCCGCTCAGTACTTAAGGAAGGCATCTCCTCTGTAATAGGCATCGAGAAAACTGTAGACCGAACCGAATCGGGATAGAAGCGGTGCTTCGTCCTTGGACTCCTTCCTCCCTCCCCTTTCTGTTGTATCCCTGAACCAGATATCTTCTCAAATTCGAATCGTGATCGAGATCTGTAACAGGCTGCTGCCACGGCATTTGTGGAGGAGACGCAGTGGGCCTCAGGGAAGGACGTGGAGGTTGTCTCATGAATAAGGGAAGGAGAGAGTGGTTGGTACAGCGCTGTTCGTCTTTGCCCTTAGAACCACCATCGAGCAGAGGCTGCTGCTGATGCAAGACGACGACCCGCACAGGTATCAGGATGGATCCTCCACGCCGCATCTCCGACAGTTACCTGACTCCACGACTGCCGGCTCCGGTAGCTCCTGCCGCTTCATACTCTCCATCCGCATCTCCAATGGCCCCATGACCGCGTGCTCCCCAAGCCCTTGAGGAGGCCTCAGATCCCGGGCGTAGGCTTCGTCGTCGTACCCTACGGGTCAGTGCAGCCATGGTCTCTGACATCGGTGATGGCAGACGGAGTCAACGGCAGGAGGTTGGAGAGACGACGATGGCGGCTCGAGCGGGTGACGGCAGCCAAATCCGGAGGAAGCGGGGGCAGATTATCGTCCGCGTAAGGGAACCTGGAGAGGGGCTTGAACCGTTTTTTCACTCGTGGGTGGCAGTGGTGGGTAATTTAGATTAACTTTCGGGGTAGTTTAAAGTTGGACGGACGACCGAGGGAGAAACCTTTTTGCTTTTATTATTAGGTATAGATATACTGAAGCTTCATATATTTTATCTCCCTTTCAGGATCATTATGCAGACTATTGAATGTCCAAATTTTTTTTTTACAATAGCGACATGAAGACCACTAAGTAGGATTTCTTCAAGGAAGTAGGAGACCACTAAGATAAGGCAACACCTATATGTATTGGAGAATACTATGAATCAGGTATGCATCACAGTTCAATCATAAGAAAGATTTCAATCCGCATTAGCAGTTTGTTGCCCTTTGTTTCTATTGAACTACATGCCAAGCCTGCAGTTTATATTGATATTGTTGTGCTTGTTGTCGTTGCCTGCAATCAAGAAGAATATGTATAATCTATGAATTTAAAATGCTACATGTTAGTTGAATGCTTGACCCTGTCATCACAAATATCTCACGCGTAAACATAAATTGCGGATAAATATTCATTTGATATAAAATCATCCATTACATTTTGAAAGATATAATAATTATCAAGGAATCTGCTCAAATCAGGTCTAGCGAGTACCAAGTGCTACGTACTTCCTTGTAGACTATGTTCAGCGTGGTTGTTACAAAGGATTTGGTTCTTTTTCTCTTCTTTGAATTCTTGGTGTCTTTTGCATTGTCCTTGATGGAGAGGATCTTGATGTTACTTCTCGCGGTGGCTCTGGACAATGCGACATACAGTTGACCATGACAGGACACTGGCTCTGGTAGGTACATGCCCACAGTCGGGATGGTCTGCCCTTGCGCCTTGTTGATCGTCATGGCAAAGCTGAGCCTGATGGGGAACTTCTTCCTCTTGAATTTCAACGGTAACATGTCATCGTTGGATGGGCATAGAGGTATCCAAGGAAGAAACACCCTCTCCCATGTGTGTTGTCCCACGACGATCTCCGCATCGATGGCATTCCTCTAGAACCCACGGACCACAAGTCTCGTGCCGTTACACAACCCGTTAGCTCGGTCAATGTTCCTCAGCAGTATAACGGGCCAATTTATCTTCAGTTTAAGCGCTGGGGGGGGGGGGGGGGGGTGTATCCCACTAGGAGCCAGCGAGTTAAGAAACTCGGAAGAGTAGTAGCCATGTGGATCATTCTCCGCACTGTCGAAGCTATAGTAGATCATCTCCTCACCCTGAAAATGCTCAATCATGTGCAAGTTTATTCCATCGATGATGTCGTTCCTTGTGGAGAGGATCGCTCAAGAAGTCATGTAATGCGGATTGTCCATGTTGTGATCTAGGGCAGGAAACACATGGTCGATCAACTTCTTTATGTCAGCCGCGTCATCGCCCGTAGACGACACACATATATCTTCGGAAAGCTGGATGTTTCCTTCCTCGTCAGGTGCCGTTGCCTACCCTCAGGAGGTAATCCGTGAACCACCGGTCATTTTCCGCCCTCATGTTCTTGATGAGCCTTAGCTGGCACATGCTCTTCCAGAGGTTCGAGCTCCATAGACGTGCGTCAATTATCTGACCCCGTGACCCTTTCCTCGCTACCGGAAGCACATGCCTGAAGTCCCCACCGAACATGACAGTCTTGCCCCCGAAAGGTCGGTCTCGGCATTCCATGATGTCACGCATGCTTCTATCCAACACCTCAATTGCCTGCCGTTTTGTCATGGTTGCCTCGTCCCATAGTATGAGCGAAGCCATCCTCAGGATCTTGGCTATCCCACTCTGCTTAGTGAAGCTGCATTGTTCCATGTGTCTCCTGGGCCATCCATGAAGAATACGCCCCCATCTCCACCATCAACTGCCGCTAGTATCTCGTCGTAGGCAAGCCTCTGCTCGTGGTTTAGTGAGGTCGCTAGAGAAGCGTCTTCCTTGTCTACCTAAATATTGGTTCCCTCGCCTTCTGTGTTGTCATAAGTCTCATCAATGTCTGGGAGAGGGTAGGACTTTATGTCTTTGCCCACGGACTGCGGCATGCCCCTGATATTAATCAACACCTTATGCTCCACTGCTCTTTGAAACTTGTGTTCGCTCCGGTAGTCGTCAGACATCGCCTCAAGGTGTCTATCCCAAAGACCGCGCACATCTCCAGCCTCATAGAATACCAAGATCGTTGCGAAGAGCCTCCTTAGTGAGGCTGGCATGGCGAACTGCTTTGACTCGGTAAGACACTCGTCGAGCGTGCTGTCGGCCTCAATCAGACCCTTCCTCTCGGTGGCCTCACAAAAGGTATCACATAGCACACCGTCCACTATTTTCAGATCTTCGAAGGACTTCAAGCCTGGTACATGGTTTAGAAGCACCCTCAGAAAGTACCGCTCCCCCTCGGCAGGATGGGCTAACAAGATTCGGCCTACTTGCTGACCCTTGTCCCTTTTCTTCCAGTACTTTGTTGGTTGCCATGTGAACCTTCCCGGAAAATATTTGTAAAGAATATCCCAAGTGCACGCGTGCCTCTGGTTAACCACGAAATACTCTGTCAGCATGGATGGGTTCTCCCGGGCGGCGATATCATTCTTGTTGTCTCCCTCTTTGAAAGACTATTTGCATATTTGGGAGATGAAGTGGCAGCTGTAGGACTGCTGGGTGGTTCTCACAGAGCTTGAAGCCGAATATCCTCCACATGGCCTCCGGTGGAGTAACCCACCTTGCGTCAATGAATCTCTTGATCTCGTCTATGTTACCATCGGCGTCAGGCTTGTTTATATTGAATGAAGTCTGATCGTGGCGCTTGTATATGTACTTATATAGGTACTTGATGACCTTTATGCTGGAGCACACCTCCAAGTTGATGTGGCAGTCGAACATCAGCAAGAGGTAAGGGTTGTAAGGCACAACCCATCTATTGTCCAACGTCTGGTTTTGGACCTTTGCACAACGACTGTCCTTCCGTCTCCAATAAATGGGGTATGAGTCCTTCCCCTGTACGGTGGTCTCATTGAACGTCCGTGGGTACCTACACTTGCGTGACCCATCTTGCATGCACATGTTGTTTGGCTTGAGGACACCACATGGGTCGTGCAGCATATGCTTCACAACCATGGCGTATAGCTCTGGGTACTTATTCTTGTCCGGGAGCTCGGCGGATATGATGCGGTCGTACTGCTCTGGCACAATGAGCTTATATTTGGAATCCACGGTCAACAGGAAATGGGCATGCGGGAGGCCCCTCTTCTGGAACTCGACCACATAGATGTAGGGCTTCACAACGCCCAGGATATGCTTCTTGGTCAGCATCTCTTTTATCATCTCCACCTTGGCCCTAAACACTTAGACCACAATGTCTAGTCGGTCCTGCCGGGTTTGTCCTAGAAGCAGTGCATCTTGTATCTCCTGCCAGTTTGGGTTGCAGGTCATCGTCATGAAGATGTGAGGCTTGTCGTACATCTGCACCAATGCCATGGCGTCCATATGCCTCCGCTTCATGTCTCGGAAGCCCCCTGGAACTTCCAGGGGATAACACTCACTACTAGGAATAGGGCTATAGGTGGACGGCTTACCTGTGGCGCACCAAACTTTTGGTGCGCCACTGCTATTACCCGTGGCGCACCAAAAAAGGGTGGGCCACTAGTATGGCCTTACCTGTGGCGCACCAGCTAAATCCATACGCCACGGGTAAGTGGGGACAGGGGTGGCTGGGGTGCACCCACATACTAGTGGCGCACGCCACGGGTAACCTAATACCCGTGGTGCACCAAAAAGGATGCGCTACTACTATGTCTCATCCGGCCAAATCCAGCCCACCTGGAGCAAACCCTAACTCCCAACCCGCAGCTCCCCTTGGCATTTTTGCACTCCACCCGCCGCCGCTCTGCATCTCCGCACCTCGCTCACTCTCCCTCACCCCGCACGCACGCCCCCCTCGCGTCCCCCATGGCCATCTCTCCCCCTTGTCCTCCTTATCTGTGGTCGTCGTGCTCTCTCTCCCCTCTGCCCCCAACCTCTCTCAATCCCCCCATCGACTGTTCTCTCTCCCCTCTGTCCCCGACGCTGCCGCTTCCCTTCCCTACCCCGCCTCCTCTGGACCCAAGGAGCCGCAAGAAATCCGGTCGGCGCCGCTGGGCATCGCGAGGAGAGGGCAGGCTAGCTCTGACGCGCCGCGTGGCTCCAAGGGCAAGCGGGGCCAGCAGCTAGAGGGGCGGCCATCGAGGCGGGTAATGGCGCTGTTGGCCACATGTGCGCGTGCAACACCCACGAGGAAGAGACGGGGCTGGTGGGGCGCGCGCTGCTTAGCTAGGTGGCGGATCTCACCAGCGGTGCTGGCAGAAGAGGATCAGCTGCTTCCCCTTGAGGAGCAGCACAGACTCGCCGCCGCCATGGCTCCGTGTTGTGCGCGCCGTGGAGATGTGCAGCGGAAGCACCCACTCAGCCCCGACCACCACCACGGTGGTCATGAACTATGATAGCAGCATCGCGCCATCATGGCGCTGTTGGTCGCGGCGGAAGCGGCCACGGAAGGCCGGCCAGCAACGGAAGTCATCGACGGTGGCACGGATTGCGTGGTGGGCGACGATCGGGAGCCCACCCTTAGCGGTGGCGCTGACGACCTGGACGTGCTCGATGGGCGGATTCATCGATTCCTCTTTTTTTTTTAATTTCGATTAATAGCTTTGTTGTGTGCACAATGACAAACACTCGGCAAAGACGAACTTTTTTTTAATCCACTGAATCTTACCCGTGGCGCATCATCCTGGTGCGCCACTAGTATCTTACCAGTGGCGCACATGCGACACTGGTATGTGTATATACCAGTGGCGCACCAAGCCTGTGCGGCATAGGTAAGATATTACCAGTGGCGTGATACCAGTGGCGTAGGGCCCTGCGCCACGGGTAGCACAAACTGGTGCGCCACTGGTAAGTGTTTTCCTACTATGACTCCTTGTGCCAAAAGTGCTTGCGCAAATCTCTTCGGCTGTGATGCTATCCACAATGCCTTTATATAGATCGGCACGTATCTTCGGCTGGTGGCTCCTGATCCAATTCAGCCTGCAACCCTCAATCTTTATGTACATGCTGACCGCAAACTATTGGAACAGATGTTCGCCACAGTAGTAATCCCTAACGAAGACGCATAAATGGCCACCTCCATCTGCATGGAGGACATGAAAAACAGGGTTAGGCAAAATACGAGAAGGATATACATAAAAATGCAGAAGTATCTTCAGCAGCTGAACCTTCGTCCTCACGGTCCTCTCTTGATAGCTGCGCAACGTGCCAAGGCGTATCACGTTTTGGGAGATTCGGATGCTAGCCAAGATCCCCCTTTCGGAAGAAGAGGGGGTACGAGAGAGGGTCATAACATCCTTGTGTGGCCTGTATACTGTGCCTCTCGTTGTTGTTACCGTAGAGGGTAATGCTGCGCTTGAACCTATTTCCCAGATCGCTGCCCTCAACCCAGGTCGTAGCCACCTCAGACGACACCGGTAAATTGCATCTCCGTTGGTCCAGCTTCGTGTCGGTGTTTAGTTCTATATGATATTCCTGGAGGTTGCCCTTGTGGGCGCCCAAATGCCTAAGTTGTTTGCTCTCAGTATGTGCAAACCTTCCAGACGACCTCCTTGGTGGCTTCCTTGCGATGTATCAGGCTGGGATCGTCATCATAGAAGCAGAGTTGTAGATGTTTCGGGTGAGAGTTTGGCCTGAACGAATGCACATTGTGGTACAACTAGCCTTGCGTCCGGAATGTGTACACCCAAGACCTCATATTCGTACAGTTGTTATCTAGGCTAACGCCAAGAATAGTGAATGAGAAGTGGCCATTGAAGATTCATATGCTCTCCCGAAAATGTCGATCGTCTGCATCCGCATTAAACTATAGCCTCATCAGCTCCGGGATAGGCTCTGGTTCTTGTTAAGCTAGATCAATTTGTCCTTTTTACAGCAAAAACCATTGGTCTCAAGCTCAAACTTCTTGGTATGGCAGTGTTTGCAGTTTGGTACTTGGTTCGGGATGTGCGTGCTGTCTGGGAGGTTCGAGTACACAAAGTCAAAAGGATCGATAGATTCAGCGCCGGATGAGTCTGTCGGTGTATCTAGGTCCATGTCATTAGCGTCGAAACCTACATGCATAGGATGTCATATCAATATGTTCATATTAACTCGTACAACAGAGAGTGCCGATGGAAAGGCTGGCATAAGTACCTTCACGGCCATACATGCAGCACTCCTTGTCCGTGAGTTCATCGGGGATGGCATTCTCGTCCATGATACCACTAAGGAAGGCCTTCATGTCGCCTACAACATTCTTGATCTGGTAAGTACAACGCTTTAATGCTCCATGACATAAATAAAATTAGTAAAGATCGGTTTGTTACCGTCGGTCCCATGATATACTCCGGCTTGCTCGTTGAAGGGGATGCGGGAGGTGAAGCAGTTCCCTCTCTGGCGGGTGATGCATGTGTGCTTGATGTCAGGTTTATCGTTGGAAAAGATAGTGTATTTGGGCACGGCATTGCGATGGATTCAGCACACGGGGTGTTCCTCCTAGCTACAGCGTTTTCCCTGCGCTGAGGTAGCAGTACCGCCCTCTCCTCTTTAGTTATGCTCTGCCTAGAAGTGCGTCATCGTGCGTTGTTTTCTTGCCTCTCTTCCGTGGATATATTTTGTCCGTCTGCCCTTTGTTGTGCGTTTCTTTCATCGAGTGCTTTATTCTGTCGGGATGCTCTTCTACGTGCATTAATTTCTTCCTTTCGCCGTGCATTTTTGGCATGCCTCTTTTTTTTGCGAGGCTGCCCTTTACTTGCATTGATCTCCTCCTTTCGCTATGCGGTGTCGTCCTCTCTCTCTTTGTTTTGCTAGGTTGTTCTTCTACGCGCATTAATCTCCTCCTTTTTCTCACACTAGTAGAAAACATGTCTTTTGTTCGGAGCTGCCCGGAGCAGTAGTCCCGGCTGTGTTTGAATCCGGGACTAATATACCCATTAGTCCCGGTTCAAACGGCTAGGATATCGAAAAGTTTTAGTCCCGGTTCGTAACGGAAAATTTAGTCCCGGTTGGAGACACCAACCGGGACTAAAGGGGTTGCGGCAGGCCTCGTCGGTGCCAAAATACCCTTTAGTCCCGGTTGGTATTACATACCGGGACTAAAGGTTTTCTGGGTTTTTTTTTGCTCTCCAAGCACCCCACCCCTGCCCCCCCCCCCCCCCGAATCGTCTTTTTTAGCTTTGTAAAATACAAAAGAAATAGATAGAAATTTCAAAAAATAAAATCCTTCGAAATGCCCATGTATTATGTCATCTAGTTTTAATGAGAATTAACAAACATGAAATTTGACTTTTTTTGCAAAATTACGTCATGGATCGGTAAAACAGGATTTCTGGTTGCATACGAACTCGAAAAAATACGTTTAATATATGAAAATGTATCTACGCGAAATTTCTGGTTTACCCGGTTAGCCAATTTTTAGATTTTCAAACTGCCAAAGGGAAGTCTGAAAATTTTCAGGTTTTAGGTTTTGCAAAAAAAAACTTAAAATTTAAAAATTAAATAATTTATTTTTATTTAGTTATTCAAGATTATTATTAAATCATTAGTTTATTTATTAAATTAATTATTTGGATTTAAACAATAAACTTTTTTAACATCGTGACCAAGAGGTTAAAAGGATTGATATGATACTAATATCAATAACATACGCGAAGCGGGACGAAAGGAACTCGGAGGTTAAGCGTGCTAGTGCTAGAGTAGTGGGAGGATGGGTGACCGACCGGAAAGTTTGACCACAAACAAGTAATTTGACTAGTGATAGGTGTAGTTAGAGACTAAAGACACTAATAACTCAAATACTAAAAATTCTGAAAAGAAATAGAAAAAAATTAGAATGGGAAAAAATTAGAAAAAAATAGAATGAATTTTTTTTTCTCGTGGAGACCTTTAGTCCCTGTTGGTGTTACAAACCGAGACTAAAGGTCCTCCGCCCCGGTGCGCGCCTGCAGCCCACGTGGAGGGCCTTTAGTCCCGGTTTGTAACCCAACTGGGACTTGGAAGCGGGACGAAAGGAACTCGGAGGTTAAACGTGCTAGTGCTAGAGTAGTGGGAGGATGGGTGACCGACCGAAAAGTTTAACCACAAGCAATTAATTTGACTAGAGATAAGTGTAGTTAGAGACTAAAGAGACTAATAACTCAAATACTAAAAATTCTGAAAAGAAATAGAAAAAAATTAGAATGGGAAAAAATTAGAAAAAAAATATAATGAATTTTTTTTCTCGTACCAACCGGGACTAAAGGTCCCCCGCCCCGGCGCGCGCCCGCAGCCCACGTGGAGGGCCTAAAGGGTGAAACTTTAGTCCCGTTTTGGTAGTCCCGGTTGGGAAACCGGGACTAAAGGCCCTTCCCAACCGGAAGAGAAGACCCATTTTCTACCAGTGTCAGCTGTCAAACTATTACGCCAAGCTCTATCATGATCACGTCTTGCTTGATTTATATCCTTTTAAATATTTACAATTGGTTCCCTTTGCTATGCCATGGTCACGTGTGCCTTGTGAGTCGTTGCTAAAGTAGTAGTTTAATGATGCAAATATATTTAAATTGTATTTGGCATACCTTGACCATAGAACATGTATTCATCGCTTGTGTCTTGTTCAAATATGACTTCATCGTTACCTGCGCAGCAAATTTGTTTGTATATTATTTTGTGTGTTCCATAAGAATATATATGAAATTGATAACCTTACCATGATCATAATTATTGCAGAATGATTGTGCTGGTGCATCTTCGTCTATGTTGATTGGACAGGCTGAAGAGGGGATGTCTGTCTAGAAAGATGCTTAGTAGTTCATACTGTATATTGTTTTTGGAATGTATGAATATTTTAGAAAATTTAGAGTATTACCATTAATCATGACTGCTGGCTTCTTTAGAGGTTGTATGTCACCGTTGCCGTTTTTCATCATGGATATTATGAGATCGATAGCCTTACCATCTTCATTATCATTGCAGAATGATTGTGGTGGTGCATCTGCGCCTTTATTGGTTGCACATAATGAATAGGGGATGCCTGTCCAGGAAAGATGGTTAGTTGTACGTACTGTTTTTTGGTATTTGGGATGTCTCAGTATTGTATGGAAATTTCAGTATTACAGTTAATCAAGATTTGTGGCTGTTTTAGAGGTTCTATGTCATCGTTGCCGTTGTTCTTCACGGATGTGTCCTCTTTTGATGATTCCGAAACAGTTTTTCTCTGTTTTGTCGAGAACTCTTCGTTACGACGATGTAGAAATGTTTGTCTTTCTCCTGGCATCACAGACTTTCTTTGTCTTACATTTAAGGTAGATGTACCAATTTCCTCTTCTGTTGTGTTAGATGTAATTTGTTCTATTGTATTTTTCTTTTGTTCTGGCTCTGCCTTTCTTATGCACATATTTTTATCCTTTTTCTGGCTCTAATTCTGCATATTTCGTTGCCTCTTTAATTGTTTTGTTTTCCTCATAGGCATCACGGCGTTTTTCTCAGTTTTTCTTGCTTTTCTTCATCAGTCATCCGTGCATACCGCTCTCTATCTCTTTTCCTTCTCTCTTCTTTGGTGTAAGAGTTGGTTTGGTGCAACGATGATTGTATTGATCGTGCACAAGGCATATATATATAGGTACAGGGGTGTGACCGGGTCTATCTCCACGTGAATACAGAGAGAGAGAGACGCTACAGGTGCAACATACAAAACCGTAACCTATACACATACGGATACGTTCAACACCCCCCGCAGTCGAAGCGGCGCCAGTGACGCAAAGACTGGACCTGAAGCCCTTGAATGTCGAGGTAGGAAGGCCTTTCGTCATCACATCGGCGAACTGCTGATCGGTGGGAACATGAAGAACGCGGACACGACCAAGGGCGACGTGCTCCCGGACGAAGTGAATGTCGAGCTCGATATGCTTCGTCCTGCGATGATGGACGGGATTAGCCGAGAGATACACCGCGGAGACATTGTCGCAGTAGACAATCGTGGCCTTCGGAACCGGGCAGAGTAATTCCTGTAGGAGCTGTCGGAGCCAGGAACACTCGGCAACGGCGTTAGCCACAGCCCTGTACTCAGCCTCGGCGCTCGAGCGTGAGACCGTGGGTTGTCGTTTAGACGACCACGATATCAGGGAGGGGCCGAGGTAGACGCAGTAGCCGGAGGTGGAGTGGCGCGTGTCAGGACACCCAGCCCAGTCAGCATCGGAGTAGGCGACAAGGCTGGTGTCGGAAGAGGCCGTCAGGGTGAGTCCCATGGACATGGTGCCACGGATGTAGCGAAGGATCCGTTTCACCAGTGCCCAGTGAGTGTCACGCGGGGCGTGCATGTGGAGGCACACCTGCTGGACAGCGTACTGGAGATCCGGCCGTGTCAAGGTGAGGTACTGAAGACCGCCAACGACGGAGCGATAGAAGGCAGCATCGGACGCCGGAGAGCCCTCAACGGCGGATGCCTTCGCCTTCGTGTCGACAGGCGTGGAAGCGGGCTTGCAGTTAAGCATGCCTGCGCGCTCCAGTTGCTCATGCGCATACTTCTGCTGATGCAGGAAGAACCCGGTTGCGGTGCGGACGACCTCGATGCCGAGGAAGTAGTGGAGGGCCCCCAAGTCCTTGAGGGCGAACTCAGCGCTGAGCTGAGCGGTGATCTGCTGCAGGAGAGCCGTCGATGAAGCAGTCAGGATGATGTCGTCAACATACAGAAGGAGGTAGGCGGTGGCGGCACCCTGGTGGTACACAAACAGGGAGGCGTCGGTGACATAGGCATCCCAAATGGGCCTGCCGAAGATAGTACCCGGGGTTTACTGAAGGCCCACTACCCGAAGAATAAGAAGATTCGGGAGCCCAAGATATATCAAGGAAAGTCAAGAGTTGTAATAGGAAGTGTTATCCGTAATCTGGCGGGATGAGTTAGAAACCGTCCCGGACTCTGTAACTTGTATAGCACGAACCCCTCGGCTCCACCTCCTATATAAAGGGGGAGTCGAGGGACGAAGAAAGGATCGAATCATTGTCTACAAACCCTAGTTTTCATAATCGTCGAGTACTTTTCGGCTGAAACCTTCGAGATCTACTTACCC
The DNA here is from genome assembly GCF_019359855.2 of Lolium perenne. NCBI lineage: Eukaryota > Viridiplantae > Streptophyta > Magnoliopsida > Poales > Poaceae > Lolium > Lolium perenne. The sequence continues at coordinate 329,360,834 of NC_067250.2, read as the reverse complement.
TCTACTTCTAACTAAACCCTAGCCTACAATCCATAGGCATTGACAAGTTGATACCTTGTCAATTGGCGCCGTCTGTGGGAACTAGAGGCGTAAGGATCTGATCTCGATGGCACGCTCAAGATCTTCGACATCGTCAACCGCAAGCAACACAATGGATCGAGGTAAACAGATCGCTGCTGGTCTTGTCGATTTTGTTCCTCACCCACCCTCCCGTTTGGATGCATATGCGTATCTGGCGGAGCCCATGGAGATGACGTTCGAAGGTTTCACTTTCGCGTCGAGAAGGAAGGATCGTATCGTGTCGAGGTTCCGATTTCGTCGGGATCGTTGAAGGTCGATTCCGATTTTTCAAGCTATGCGTCGTCAACCGAGTCAGGAGAAGAAGAAACTTCGGCGACACGCTACATCAGCACCAGAACAAGAGAGAAACTCGCCAAGATCTTCAACGACATGTCGTTTGAGTCATTTGCGGACTCATATATAAGCGATGGCTCAAGCGATGTCGACAGCCATGACTTCATCGACAAATCTATCACAGTGGGCAAGGTCTTCATCAATCTAAACGATGATGCCACCAAACCCAACATAGATCTGAGTACAAAGTATCATCAGATTTATGCCATTGAAGATCAAGAGGAAACATCTGAGGCTTTCGACGATCTGGGAAATCCATACGTCGATCCCTCCAATCTGCGACAAGGCCTGGGCAATAAATACGTCGGGCCAGGGCCGCGAGATAGAGTCCAACTTCCGCAAGCAGCGTGGGACAGAGCCGCGAGAGCTATGAACGGTACAGAACCAATGGCTACCACAGCCACACCAGAGGAATTACAAGCATATCAATATAGGCTCGCACGAGCTGCCAGGGAATTGGAAAAACAGACAGCTGAGTTGAACAGGAGGACGGAGGCAGCTTCCTTCGCATCCGGCCAGAGAAGGGCAGATCTGAGTCGACAATCTAGAACTTCGGGTGATAGCCACAGGGAGGCTCGGAACAGAGGAAGATCAAGGTTACAACACATACCCGAAGCAGAAAGAGAGCACTTGGTTCAAAACCTCGACATGTCCTTTATGTCGATAGACACAAGAGGAAACATTATCCCTAAGACACCAGAAGCTGGGTATATGGCGACACAAGCTTTTATCCTCGCGTCTAAACCACCTCCAGGTGATCCAAGGGAAACACTATACAATATGGCGATAGCAGGAGTTGGAGCTATGGGGACAGCGTTCGTTTCAACGCCTCCCGAAGGAACAGCAAGGCAAAATAGTCCACGACCTGCAGCAGCAACGGCGGCAGCCCCTGAAGGACCAAGTGGAGCAAGAGATACGGCAGCACAAGCAAGAGTCGACAGAGCACGACAAAGCAGAAGGGATCATCGGCAATCTCCGGAGCTTAACGACGAAGATATGTGCGGCTTGCCATGCTTCACGAGGAGAGTCCGAAAAACTCGAGTCCCTTCAGATTCAAGCTACCCGACAATTTCAAAAAGTTCGACGGCCTTCAAGATCCGGAGGATTGGCTAGTCGACTATCTCTGAGACAGTGAAGCTCACGGGAGGAACCAGTGCAACAGCCATGCAAAGCATTCAGGTGCATTTGAGTGGAGCCGCACGATCGTGGATAAAGAAACTCACTCCAGGATCTATCGACAGCTGGGAAAGTTTCGAGGACGTGTTCGTCAAGAACTTCAGATCCACGTGCAAAAAACCCGCGTCGTTAGAGGAGTTGAGAGCATGTCGACAAAAGCCAGATGAGCCAATGAGAAAGTACATCCAAAGGTGGAACATCATCAAAAACTCGGCAGAAAATATATCTGACGAGAGAGCAATAGATGCGTTTGTCGCGAGAGTCGTGCGTGGAGATTTTGTCGAGGACTTGGGAAGGACCAATCCAAAGACAAGATCCGCGTTAATGGAGATAGCAAATAAATGGGCAGATGGAGAAGACGCTGTCCACAACAAACGGCACAGGTCGCCAGAGGAGGACCGTGGTCGAAACTATCAACCAAGGCGAAGATTTCCTCGGCAGTACCAGAACTACGACGCTCCAGGACAAATTTCGGCAGGATTTCGGACAAATACAGGAGGAAGCAATAGAGATGATTACCAGAGAAGCAATGAACAGCGAGGTGATAACAGGGATGATTCACGCAACAGGCAAAATAGCGGGCCTAGGTTCCCAAGGCCTTTCGTGTCCCCTGAAGAGATGATGAATGGACCGTGCCAGATGCATTTTTTCCTCGACAGCAACGGTAAAAGACAGTCAGGGCACTTGCAGAAAGATTGTCGAAATTTTCAAGCAATGTTGCGGTATGCAGAGAACGCTAATGCACGGGCAGCACAGAGAAATCCTCGAGAACCCAGAAGCGAGATTCACTTGCCGCCTCCTCCCGCGATTACAGACGACAATCGGCATCAGCTCAGAATAGCGGCAGCACCTCCACCACCACCTTATGTTGATCCTAACTCCAACGGAGCAGTGTCGATGATTCAGAAAGGAAGGCCATCCAATAGAGCTCAGAAAGTAATCTCACGACAGGTGTTTATGGCAGAGAAAATGCCTCCACCAACAGTTGAGTACCTTAATTGGTCAGGACAAGATATCGGCTTCACAATAGTAGATCATCCGCAGCAAGTTCCTCAACCAGGGCAGTCAGCACTTATTCTGCCAGCAGTTATCGCGGGATTTGATGTCTCTCGAGTGTTCATAGACGGCGGCAGCAGCTTAAACCTTATGTATGCAGATACATTGAGGAAGATGAACATATCCTTAGCAAACTTGAAACCAACAGACACAAGGTTCCACGGCATCACACCGGAGAAACCAAGTTATCCACTGGGAAAGATCAATCTCGACGTTCAGTTTGGGACCCGAGAAAATTATAGAATCGAGAGGCTCGAATTTGAAGTCGTGGATTTTCCGTCGCAGTACCACGCTCTGTTGGGACGACCAGCATATGCTAGATTTATGGCGGTGCCACACTATACATACCTGTTGTGGAGGATGCCTGGACCAAAGGGACCAATCACAGTAAAAGGAAGCTTTGCCTTAGCCGATAAGTGCGACAAGGATTTCCACCGGTTGTCAGAAACTTTCGGGATGCAAGCTGAGTACTTGGCGTCAAAAAGCATGACTGATTACGACGTACTGCCAGACGTTGGAAGGCCAAACAAAGAATCAACTTTCAGTACTGAGAAAAATTCAAAAGAGGTGCAGATTCACCCGACAGACCCGAAAAAGACGACATCTATCGCAAACGACATGGATATCGCATAGGAAAGCGCGCTCGTCGAGTTCCTCCGTGAGCACTGGAAAATCTTCGCATGGTGTCCAGCTGACATGCCAGGAGTACCCAGGGAACTTGCCGAGCACCACCTAAACTTGGATCCACTAGCGAGACCAATCAAACAACCTTTGCGGCGTTTTTCGGAACCAAACCGCAAAGCCATGCTGTCAGAAATCAATCGACTACAAGAAGCTGGTTTTATCAAAGAGATATTCACAGAAGCCACATGGGTAGCAAATCCTGTGCTGGTGCCGAAGAAAAACACTAAGGTCCTTCGCATGTGCGTCGACTTTACGTGCCTCAATAAACATTGTCCAAAGGATCACCTTTCCCTCCCGAGGATCGATCAAATTATCGACTCCACGGCTGGATGTGAACGTCTTTCCTTCCTGGATGCATATTCTGGTTATAACCAGATCAGATTGAAAGAAGAAGATGAAGTAAAGACCGCGTTTATTACACCTTACGGCGTGTTTTGCTACAGAACAATGCCCTTCGGTCTAAAAAATGCGGGAGCAACATATCAGAGAATGATGCAGAAGTGTTTGGCGACACAGATCGGAAAAAACGTACAAGTATACATCGACGATGTCGTCATAACGTCAAAAAAGGGGACAACACTGATCGAGGATCTCAAAGAAACTTTTGATAACCTCGACAAATTCTGCCTGAAGCTGAACCCGACGAAGTGTTCCTTTGGCGTCCCAGCAGGAGAACTTCTGGGGTTTCTAGTCTCAGCAAGAGGGATTGAAGCAAATCCCGACAAAATACAAGCTATCGTAACAATGAGGAAGCCAACAAAGTTGAAGGAGATACAACAGCTAACTGGGCGAGTCGCAGCTTTGAGCAGATTCGTCGCTAGGCTGGGTGAAAAAGCGTTACCATTTTACGCTTTGATAAAGCAAGGAGATAAATTCCAGTGGAACGAAGAAGCCGACAGAGCTTTCGAGGATTTGAAGCGCATAATCTCGACACCACCAATTTTGGTGGCGCCAAAAGAAAGGGAACCTCTCCTGCTGTATATCGCAGCCACGCCCCAAGTGGTGAGCACGGTGCTAGTTGTTGAAAGGGAAGAAGAAGGAAAACTCCACGGCGTGCAGAGGCCAGTATACTTCGTTAGCGAAGTTTTATCGCCCTCAAAACAAAGGTATCCTCAGTACCAAAAGATAGCATATGGAGTGTTCACGACAGCACGAAAATTGCGCCACTATTTTTCGGCACATCCGATCATAGTGGTCAATGAAGCTCCCTTGTCAAATATATTGAACAACCCAGAAGCTACGGGTCGTGTCTCCCTTTGGGGAATAGAACTTTCCCCTCGGGACATCACGTATGAAAAAAGAAAAGCAATCAAGTCGCAAATACTGCCGGACTTCATTGCAGAGTGGATGGAGTTGCAAAATACAGGACCTCCAGACTTGTCGAGAACCTGGACCATGAACTTTGACGGGTCCAAAAGACTAGAAGGAGCTGGCGCAGGAGTAGTACTCATATCACCTGAAGGCGATAAGTTAAAGTACATCCTTCGGATGACGTTCCCTAACGCATCTAACAATGAAGCAGAATATGAGGCTCTCATACACGGGATGAAGATGGCGAAAGCCTGCGGTGCAACTCGACTAAAAATCTTTGGCGACTCACAGTTCGTGGCTCAGCAAGTTATGAACCAATGTGACGCAGTCAATGATAGCATGATGGCATACAAGGAGGTGTACAACGAGCTCGAGAAGTTGTTCGATGGATGCGAAGTAAATCATATTAGCAGATTGAGCAACGACGAAGCCGACGTTCTTGCAAACATCGGGTCGCAATGCCTTGCAGTCCCGCCAGGTGTATTCTGGGAAGAGATAACAGAGAGGTCCACCAAATCAACAAAATCAAAAAAGAAGGAGAAGAGACCCTCGGGGGCTACCAAGGAAAAGCAAGAAGAAGAAGAAGATCAGGACCTGGTCATGATGATACAGACACCGTGGATGCAGCCGTACATATCATACATCCTCAGGAAAGAAATACCCGACGATCCAGTTGAGGCAAGGCGAGTAATTCGACGCTCCAAAGCTTTCACGGTGGTCAAAGGAGAACTGTATAAGCGAAGTATTTCAGGCGTCTTGCAAAGGTGTGTTACACCCGAAGAAGGAAGAATAATTCTGAAGGACGTACACGAAGGAATATGTGGCCACCACGCGAGTAGTCGAGCTATTGCAGCCAAGGTCTTTCGGGCAGGATTCTACTGGTTGACAGCAATCGAGGACGCCAAGGACATAGTAAGAACTTGCGACGCGTGTCAAAGGTTTGCCGCAAAACCTCACTCTCCAGCAGCAGAGCTAGCACCAATACCATTGTCATGGCCCTTTGCTCAATGGGGACTTGATATGGTAGGCAAGTTACACAAATCCTGGCCAGGAGGAAAGGAGTATATGCTAGTAGCTGTCGATAAATTTACAAAGTGGATAGAAGCGAAGCCGATAAATTCACCAGACGGAGCATCCGCAGTAAAATTCATAAAAGGCCTCGTTTTCAGATTTGGAGTGCCCCACAAAGATCGTCATGCATACAACGGCGGTAACTTCACATCCCACGAATTCAAAGATTATTGCGAAGAGGTGGGTATCAAGTTGCACTTTGCGTCAGTTGCACATCCTCAAACCAATGGGCAAGTCGAGAAAGCCAATGGTATAATCTGCAATGGCATCAAGAAACGCTTGTTAGGACCACTGGAAAAAGCTCGACATACCTGGCCAGAAGAACTACCAAGTGTGTTGTGGAGCATCCGAACAACACCAAACACAGCAACACAGGAAACTCCGTTTTTCTTGGTTCATGGAGCAGAAGCAGTACTACCAATCGAGATAGAGCACAACTCTCCACGTGTCGTCGAATATGACGAAGAAGTGTCGAGAAAAGCACTAGAAGACGACGTGGACGCACTTGATGAAGCCCGAGACGAAGTATTGTCTCGGGTAACCAAATACCAACAGGACTTGAAGAATTACCACAGTCGACGTTTGCGGCCAAGATCTTTTCAGGTGGGAGACCTAGTTCTTCGGCTCACGCAAAAAAGTCATGAAAAACTCGAGTCACCATGGCTTGGCCCTTACATTGTCACGGAAGTAATCGGAGGAGGAGCATACAGGATAAAGGACAAGAAGACAGGGGTGGAGGAGCCAAACCCCTGGAACGTGGCGCAACTCAGGCGGTTCTACGCCTAGAGTCGAAATATAGTCCTTGTAAAACTTCAATATACTGAAACGCCCGCGAGTTTTCAGACGCACTCTTTTCCTTTTTCGGGGCACCGAGTGGGGCCGGAGAAGGTTTTTAATGAGGCAGGCTCGCGGTGCTGCAATATAATAAAGATAGTGTCAATATACCTTTCTCTTTATCGACATGTTCAAAGTCTTCGCTCCGACGAATTTCAATATAGTCCATCAAAAAAGAAAAAACCTTGCCTTGGTATTAAAATACCTCGTGAGTCAGTACAAAATAGTACTCAATAAAGAAGCTCGGGGGCTCATATTCGCCATAAATATATAAATGCCTTGGTTCAAAACCTCGCAAATATATAAATACAGTAAAGAGTCACCGAAACACTCGGGGGCTAGACGAACAGAGAAATATAATGATTGCTTTACAATATAGTCATGGATTACAAAGAAGAAGTATCTACAAGAGGAAAGTAACTAGTCTTGATTCAATATGTCATCAAGAGTAACTCTGTTTTCTTCAGGAGCAGCACCAAGAAAATCGGCATAATGGCCATCGGCAAAAAAGTCGGCGTCCATCCGAAGAAGGTCCTCAATCATTTCTTCGGCTATAGGCGTAACCTTCGTGTTAATCCTGTCAACACCAACTCTTCGACGTTGTACCTTTTGATGAACTTTTGCGACAACTTGGGTAAGGTCAAGATTTGAGTGGCAGATCTGGAGCATGATAAGAGCAAATCTGGCGCCAGCTACCAGTTGAGCTTTGACAAAATCATGGATACTGCCAGCATCCTTGAATCTTTCCATCAATTCAGGGAGAGTTTTTGGTTGGACGTTCCGAGGAAACATGGAGTTGTAAACCATGGACAAGGTCTTGGTACAGAAGTCAAGGAAATCGCGAGTTTGAGAGGTGCGATCTTGGAATCTGACAATTTGTCGGGTCCTCTCTGGGGTAGCCCAAAACAAAGAACCACGGTCCAGGGAAAGGTTAACAAGGAGGTTCGTCCTAGCATTTACCCTCTCTTCCTCGGCAGCAGCATCAGTAAAGGAACCTATCAAAACAACGAAGGGGAAACCTTTAAGAGACATAGCATGAGGATGAAAGATATCGGAGGATGAAGCAAGCATACCCGACATATCTGCACTGGCTTCATTCATTAATTCGAGCATGAAATTTTCTCGAGTGGTCGCCTTTTCAGCCTCGGAAGCAGCAATTTCCTTAGCAGCCACGGCCTCGCGAGCTTGCTGAAGAGCAACTTTTTCGGCTTCAGATGACTTACGAGATTGCTCCATCATCACAAGTGTTTGCTTCTTCGCATACTGAAGCTGCTGTCGAAGCTCATCCAGTTCTTGCGACAAGGTATCGTCGACAGGTGCAGTATCAGCAAAAGTTCTCCTCGCGCGAGAAGAAGAAGGCGAAACATTGGAAGGAGCGGAAGATGGAGTATAGTTATCAAATATCAACTGAAATTTAAACAAGACAACATCAAACAACAAGCAAAGATAGAGTTTTCATTAATCTCTTGGAATAATTACAAGGGCATTACAGTGGAGCTAAGGAAGTACGTGTCGCCAAATGACTACTTTGGCGACAAGAGCAAAAGAAACATAGAAAGAAAAATAAAGAGGCATGCAACTAGACCTCCGGCCTTGATGAGCTAGGAGTCGACGCTGGTTTGATCCCGAGATAGGCCAAGATCTTCTTCGTGTTGGGCTTGGCTGCCTTAATCAACGACCTCCATCTTGATTGCTCTATCTGCTCGGTGTCGCCAACTTTCATCCAGTCAATAGTCTGTCGACTGTCAGCAACCAACGCGACAGTGTTCTCAACGGCAACCTTCATATTTTCTTGGCGCATCTTCAGTCCAAGGTCTTCCGGTGTATTGAACATCTTGGCAAGGTTGAGGAAAGTCGCAGGCTCCTCTTTCTTCGGGAAGAAGTAGGGGAACAATGCCGACAACACTGCGCTAGCATTCGACACACCTTCACGAATCTCGGATCCATGAAGCTCCAGATAGGAAAGTGCGTCAAGGACAGGGTCATTGACAGGATTCGTCAGATCAAAATCCTGGTTTGTTTGGGCTGTCAAGGAAACAAAGCATTAGTGAAAAGACAAGAAACAACGATTCTCATAAAAATAGAAGGGATCAGCAAAATTACTGAAAGTGCGGCGACTCTGAGTTTTCAGGCGCTTGAGGATTCCTTCTTCACGAGAAGCTTGCGCAGCTTTGTGCTCATCCAAGGCAGCTGTAGCATCCTCAAGTTTTTTCTGCAGTTCCTCGACACCAGCAGCTTTCGCCTTGGCTTCATCAGCTTCGGCCTTGGCTTTGCTAGCAGCGAGTTCGGCTTTCTTGCGAGCCGCCTCACTTTGCTCAAGTTTTCGAGCAAGTGCGTTGGCGCGTTCGTTGGCCTCTGCAAGTTTCTCTGTCGGGATATGGAAAAGAGAGAGAAGAAAGATCAAAATCGCGAAAAGCAACAGGAGTAAAAAATCAAGGAAAAACAGCAAGTATAAAAGTCGTTACCTTCGGCTCTATTAGCATATTCACGGTATCCAATAAATTGGGAACCGATGCGGAGAAGATCTTTGATCATAGGCTGTTCAAGGTGAACACAGCAAGAGAAACATCGGCATGAAAAAGAGAAAAGGTGTGAAAAAACAAAATAAGGAAAATATAGATGTCGACAAGCTTACATCATCTAAGAGCAGAGTCGACGAACTGCCCAACTGAGGGGCAGGTTCAACAATCTTTTCAACCCTTGTCCTTTTTGGTGAAGGAGCAAGGGGCTTGATGGTGGAGTAGTGGTGACGACGTTTTGTTGAGGAGGCGAGGTTTCTTCTCCTTCAACTAGCGTGTACGAAGCAAGTACGGTCACGTGACGTGCTTGTCCGAGGAGCCACGTCAGTAGTTGGTACTTCTTCCTCGTCATCACTGTTGATCAAAAAATCGGCAGCATAAAAAGCAAGACAAGATAAATATTTCGAGTACAAAAAAAAAAAAAAAAAAAAAAAGGGAGAAATAAAGACGACTTACGAGCTGACGAGGGATTCAACATAAGGATCGTAAGCTGCCTTCGGATGAGAAGGAACAACTTCTTCAGCCTTAGAGGTGCCAGAATCCTCGGCATCAGTCCTTTTCCTTTTGTTCCTTGGAGAAACAGCAGGAGGAAGGGATTGCGTCGACTCACTGGCTTCAGACTCAACTTCTTTTTCGTGAGAAGCCGCAGATTTGTGAGAACCCGCGACTTCACTTTCAGGAATAGAAGAACCTTGAGTATCTTCGGCAACGATGGCCTGTTCTTCGACTTCTCCATCCTCAGGAAGAGGAGGAAGGGAAGACATAGTAGGATGGTTCTGCAAGAAAATAGCGACAAAAGAAAATTAGCGAGATACCAATACAATGAGATGCAAGGAAAAGTTTAGAACAAGACAAAAACTCGAGAAGACAAAATACCTCGGGAAGAGGATTGGAAGCACTGTATGGTTCTACTCGACAAGAGGAGGGAATAGGATCCTTCTTGGCTAGTCGAGAAACTCTTCGAACCAATTTCTCCAAGTCCTTTACAGAAAGATCGTTGGAGATTCTGTTGGCGTCGTTTTCGCAGTACGTCCAAAGGGGATTTTTGCGAGCACGAAGAGGCTGCACTCTAATCCTAAGGAAGTAGGCAGTGATTTGAACACCAGACAGCTCTGTGCCTCGAGTGGTTTGACGCTGATGAATACGACACCTGAGTGCCTCTGTCGCCTTATTCTCTTCCTCAGAAGCTTCGGCATCCCAGGAGCGGCGGCGCTGAATTCTGGCACTTCCGTCGAAAGGAACTATGTTGTGTTCAACGGAGTTGGCGCTTTCTTCGTGAATATAGAGCCACTTTTTGCGCCATCCTTGGACAGAATCAGGAAATTTGACGTCAAAATAATCGACATCAGTACAAACACAGATAACAACGCCACCTATGTTATAAGTGACGTTGTGGGAGCCATTGCGGCGGAGGCAGAAAATGCGTTTCCACAGAGCCCAATTGGGAGGGATTCCGAGGAAGCATTCGCAAAGTGTGATGAAAATAGAAATGTGAAGGATGGAATTGGGGGTCAACTGGTGCAGTTGAATCCCATAAACGAAAAGAAGGCCGCGGAGGAAATCGTGAATTGGGGTCGAAAGACCACGGATAAGGTGATCAACAAAACTAACCCGGTACTCCATTGGAGGCTTGGGGTAGCTTTCTTCGCTGGGAAAGCGGATGGCGTCTTCCTTCTTTATGAGGCCAAGCCTCTTCAGCATGTTGATGTCCTGGTTGGAGATTTTAGATCTCTCCCACTCAAGATCCTCGGCGGCCATCTTGGATTCCGGAGTACTGTGGCGAGTGAGTCGCGTGCGCGGTGGCATCAACGGCAATGGGCAGAGCAATGCTCGTGAGTGCGGATGATCAGAGAGAGTTGGGCGCAGGGGAAGCTTTTGCGAAGAGGAACAGATGAGCGGCGCAAGCGAGGGGATGAACGGAGGTTGAAGAAAGGTTTATATAAGAATCGGGTGAAGCAGTGCGCCGTTGGATGAAGAAATCGTGTGGTGAAAACAGATCTTCTAGATACAAGGGTAAAAAGGTATTTTTACTGAGATAGGCGTTACTGTACGTGCGCCAGAAAAAGCGGAGGACGTGTGTCCCCCACTTGCACGACGTGTCAACATGGTGGAAACAATGGACCCACAAGGCAGAAAAATCAAGATTATAAACAGAGATGAAGCAATTTTGTTTAAGGGAAGCATGTCGACAAGAAAAATAAAAGAAGATTGGCGATAGAAGGAATTATTAAATACTTCGGGAGCCTTTGATCAAATACAAGTTTTTGCCCAAACGCTCGGGGGCTACTTCGATAAAAAGTAAAATTTCGAGTATGGCAATATAGAAATTGCGGGAGCCTACAACCAAGCACAAGTCCTTGGCTGTAGCCTCGGGGGCTACTCCCATCGGGAGCGCTGTTCGCGCACCCGAGAGATAAAAAAAGAAGAGAGAGATCATATTGGGAAATAACGACAATATAGCGACAAGGTGGACTAAAATGTCGAGCCTACAACCAAGCACAAGTTCTTGGTTGTAGCCTCGAAACTACTCCCATCGGGAACGCTGTTCGCGTACCCGATGAAGTTCAAAAATAAAAGATAGAAAAGCAAGAGAGTATATTTCGAGTTATAATTAACTCTACATATACTCCCATCGGGAGAACAATATAAGTCAAAATTGACTCGATAAAATGTGCCATTCCAACAGCCGGAAAAGCACTCGACAATATATTCTCAGAACGCCGAAGTTGCGATCAATTTCTGAATGCCGCAAATTTGCGAAGGTAAGACCCCAGATCCGTTCTGCTGGGCGTGGCATCGCCAAAGACTGCGCTCTGCTACCTTTATCCGTATCAACAGATACGAAGAAAAATCCTAACGGACGCGTTAGGTACCCGATAAATTTGACGGGACTCGACAATGGTAAGACCTTAAGCGGCACCTGTCGAAGTTTACACCAGTATCCCGAGATCATGTCCAGGGACGTGATCTTGAAGTAGGTTTTTGCGGATTGCCACTAGAGCAGTTAACTAGTACCTGATCCGTCAGATGAACTAGCCCTAACTACCATTATCCCTGTACAATATAGAATTTTATGTGAAGAAATATAAAAAAGTTGAAGCTTTCGAATAAAAATAAACAGTGGAGATTTTCCCTGATTCTACGATTCAAGCAAAATCTCGGGGGCTACTGACATAGGCATCCCAAATGGGCCTGCCGAAGATAGTACCCGGGGTTTACTGAAGGCCCACTACCCGAAGAATAAGAAGATTCGGGAGCCCAAGATATATCAAGGAAAGTCAAGAGTTGTAATAGGAAGTGTTATCTGTAATCTGGCGGGATGAGTTAGAAACCGTCCCGGACTCTGTAACTTGTATAGCACGAACCCCTCGGCTCCACCTCCTATATAAAGGGGGAGTCGAGGGACGAAGAAAGGATCGAATCATTGTCTACAAACCCTAGTTTTCATAATCGTCGAGTACTTTTCGGCTGAAACCTTCGAGATCTACTTACCCTCTACTTCTAACTAAACCCTAGCCTACAATCCATAGGCATTGACAAGTTGATACCTTGTCAGTCGGACCGTGTAGACTGAAACCCCTGCTGCTAAAGAAAGCCCGCCATCCGCTGGTACCAAGCGCGAGGAGCCTGCTTGAGCCCATATAGAGAACGGGAGAGCAGGCACACATGGTCCGGGAAGGCGGGGTCGACGAAACCAGTAGGCTGCTGACAGAACACTTGCTCAGTGAGGTGCCCATGCAAGAATGCATTTGACACATCGAGCTGGTGAACCGTCCAAGCTCGAGAGGCCGCGAGCTGAAGAACGGCGCGAATCGTGCCCGGTTTGACAACCGGGGCGAAGGTGTCGGTGAAGTCCACGCCGGCACGCTGATGAAAGCCGCGTACCACCCAGCGCGCCTTATGGCGCTCAAGAGAACCATCCGGGTGACTCTTGTGCCGAAAGACCCATTTGCCAGAGATGACATTGGCATGATGGGGTCTGGGCACAAGCTGCCATGTGCGGTTGCGCTGGAGAGCATCGAACTCCTCGCGCATAGCGGCAAGCCAGTTCGGATCTCGAAGGGCTGCGCGGGCGGAGGAGGGTAGCGGGGACGGCACCGATGTAGAGGTGGCATACGCGTACGCAGGGTCGGTGTAGCGCGGGTTCGGACGGCGAGTCCCGGTCCGAGCGCGGGTGACCACACCGTCGAGGGGTGCGGCCGCCACAGGCGAGGTCGAGGAGGGTGCAGCCGGGGCCGCATGGGGCGCGGGCGCAGCCGGGGCCATAGTAGGCGCGGGCGCAGCCGGTGTCTCGACACTGCCGGAGGGTGGGACCTACTGAAACGGAAACACAAGCTCATCAAAGTAAACGTGTCGCGAGATGTAAACGCGACGGGACACGGGATCATAGCACCGGTAACCTTTGGTGTTGGGAGGATAGCCAAGGAAGACACAGGGAGCTGAACGCAGAGCGAGTTTATGAGGAGTGGTGGACGCGGTGCTAGGATAACAGAGACACCCGAAGGTCCGAAGACCATCGTAAGACGGAGGGACACCGAATAGGAGCTGATGAGGAGCGTAGTTCCAGCGAGGGCGACATGGGCGGATGTTAAGAAGGAGGGTGGCGGTGGAGAGAGTATCCGGCCAGAAGTGAGACGGAACGGGAGAGTGGAACAGCAGTGTGCGGACGCAATCATTAAGAGTGCGGATGACGCGCTCAGCGCGGCTGTTCTGCTGGGACGTGTAAGGACAAGTGAGACGGAGGACGGTGCCGTGCGACGCGAGGAGATGGCGGACAGCAGCGTTGTCAAATTCCTTGCCGTTGTCAGTCTGAAGTGCGATAATGGGACGACTAAACTGAGTAGCGACATAGGAGTAGAAGGTAGTGAGGGTGGCTAAGACGTCAGACTTACGACGAAGTGGGAATGTCCATACGTAATGAGAGAAATCATCCAAAAGAACTAAATAATATAAGTAACCCGTGTTGCTGGCAACCGGGGATGTCCAAACGTCACTATGCAACAACTGAAAAGGAAAAGTGGAAATAGTGGTAGACTCGCTAAAGGGAAGCCGTACGTGTTTGCCAAGACGACAGGCATTACAAGTATGATGTTCGGCCTTATTACAGGAGAATGAAAAAGTCTGAAGAATTTGACGCAAGGCGGTGGAGTTGGGATGACCAAGACGGGCATGCCAAAGGTCGACGCTAGTGGCGAGGGTGGCGGGGCGAGTGACGGCTGTGGAGGAGGGGTACACCGGGTAGAGCTCGTCGGGGCTATCCCATCGGTGCAGAACCATCCGAGTGCGGGCGTCCTTCACAGAAAAACCAGCGGCGTCAAATTTAACAGAAATAGGATTTTCTCGAGTAAGTTGACGAACAGAAACGAGACTTTTAACTAAGTTAGGACAGACAAGGACATTAGACATTTTAATGGGAGTGGACGTGGAGGGAAAAGACATACTACCGACATGTGTAATGGGAAAGGAGGAACCGTCGCCGACGGTGATGCGAGTAGAAGTTTGAACGGGAGTGGAAGAAGTGAGGTTACCGGGATGATTGGTCATGTGAGCGGTGGCGCCCGTGTCCATGAAGTAATCACCACCTGACAAGGTATCAACTTGTCAATGCCTATGGATTGTAGGCTAGGGTTTAGTTGGAAGTAGAGGGTAAGTAGATCTCGAAGGTTTCAGCCGAAAAGTACTCGACGATTGTGAAGACTAGGGTTTGTAGACAATGATTCGATTATCTCTTCGTCCCTCGACTCCCTCTTTATATAGGAGGTGGAGCCGAGGGATTCGTGCTATACAAGTTACAGAGTTCGGGACGGTTTCTAACTCATCCCGCCAGATTACAAATAACACTTCCTACTACAACTCTTAAATTTCCTTATTATATCTTGGGCTCCCGAATCTTCTTATTCTTCGGGTAGTGGGCCTTCAGTAAACCCCGGGTACTATCTTCGGCAGGCCCATTTGGGATGCCTATGTCAGTAGCACCCGAGATTTTGCTTGAATCGTAGAGTCAGGGAAAATCTTCACTGTTTATTTTTATTCGAAAGCTTTAACCTTTTTATACTTCTTCACATAAAATTCTATATTGTACAGGGATAATGGTAGTTGGGGCTAGTTCATCTGACGGATCAGGTACTAGTTAACTGCTCTAGTGGCAATCCGCAAAAACCTACTTCAAGATCACGTCCCTGGACATGATCTCGGGATACTGGTGTAAACTTCGACAGGTGCCGCTTAAGGTCTTACCATTCTGTCGAGTCCCAGTCAAATTTATCGGGTACCTAACGCGTCCGTTAGGATTTTTCTTCGTATCTGTTGATACGGATAAAAGTAGCAGAGTGCAGTCTTTGGTGATGCCACGCCCAGCAGAACGGATCTGGGGTCTTACCTTCATAAATTTGCGGCATTCAGAAATTGATCGCAACTTTGGCGTTCTGAGAATATATTGTCGAGTGCTTTTCCGGCTGTTGGAATGGCACATTTTATCGAGTCAAATATGACTTATATTGCTTTCCCGATGGGAGTATATGTAGAGTTAATTATAACTCGAAATATACTCTCTTGCTTTTCTATCTTTTATTTTTGAACTTCATCGGGTACGCGAACAGCGTTCCCGATGGGAGTAGCCCCCGAGGCTACAGCCAAGAACTTGTGCTTGGTTGTAGGCTCAACATTTTAGTCCACCTTGTCACTATAGTCATTATGTTCCAATATGATCTTCTTTTTATCTCTCGGGTGCGCGAACAGCGCTCCCGATGGGAGTAGCCCCCGAGGCTACAGCCAAGGACTTGTGCTTGGTTGTAGGCTCCCGCAATTTCTATACTGCCATACTCGAAATTTTACTTTTTGTCGAAGTAGCCCCCGAGCATTTGGGCAAAAACCTGTATTTGATCAAAGGCTCCCGAAGTATTCAAATAACTCCTCCTGTCGCCAATCTTCTTTTATTTTCTTGTCGGCATGCTTCCCTTAATCAAATTTACTTCATCTCTGTTTAATAGTCGTGATTTTTCTGCCCTGTGGGTCCATTGCTTCTACCACGTTGACACGTCGTGCAAGTGGGGGACACACGTCCTCCGCTTTTCCTGGCGCACGTACGGTAACGCTTATCTCAGTAAAAATACCTTTTTACCCTTTTATCTAGAAGATTTGTTGTCACCACACGATTTCTTCATCCAACGGTGCATTGCTTCACCCGATTCTTATATAAACCTTTCTTCAACCTCCGTTCACTCCCTCGCTTGCGCCGCACATCTGTTCCTCTTCGCAAAAGCTTCCCCTGCGCCCAACTCTCTCTGATCTTCCGCACTCACGAACATTGCTTTGCCCATTGCCGTTGATGCCACCGCGTACGCGACTCACTCGCCACAGCACTCCAGAATCCAAGATGGCCGCCGAAGATCTTGAGTGGGAGAGATCTAAAATCTCCAACCAGGACGTCAACACTCTGAAGAGGCTTGGCCTCATGAAGAAGGAAGACGCCATCCGCTTTCCCAGCGAAGAAAGCTACCCCAACCCTCCAATGGAGTATCGGGTTAGTTTCGTTGATCACCTCATCCGCGGCCTTTCGGCCCCAATTCACGATTTCCTCCGCGGCCTTCTTTTTGTTTACGAGATTCAACTGCACCAGTTGACCCCTAATTCCATCATTCACATTTCCATTTTTATCACACTTTGCGAATGCTTCCTCGGAATCCCTCCTAATTGGGCTCTGTGGAAACGCATTTTCTGCCTCCGCCGCAATGGCTCCCACAACGCCACCTATAACATAGGCGGCGTTGTTATCTGTGTCCGAACTGATGTCGATTACTTCGACGTCAAATTTCCTGATTCTGTCCAAGGATGGCGCAAAAGGTGGCTCTACATTCACGAAGAAAGCGCCAACTCTATTGAACACAACATATATCCTTTCGACGGAAGTGCCAAAATTCAGCGCCGCCGCTCCTGGGATGCCGAAGCTTCCGATGAAGAGAAAAAGGCGACAGAGGCACTCATGTCTCGTATTCATCAGCTTCAAAACACTCGAGGCAAAGAGCTATCTGGTGTTCAAATCACTGCCTACTTTCTTAGGATTAGAGTGCAGCCTCTTCAGGCTCGCAAAAATCCCCTTTGGACGTATTCTGGTGAAAACGACGCCAATAGAATCTCCAGTGATCTTTCTGCAAAGGACTTGGAGAAATTGATTCGAAGAGTTTCCCGCCTGGCCAAGAAGGATCCTATTCCCTCCTCTTGTCGCGTGGAACCATACAGCTCCGCCAATCCTCTCCCCGAGGTATTTTGTCTTCTCGAGTTTCTATCTTGTTCCGAATTTTCCCTGCATCTCATTGTATTGGTATCGCTCTAATTTTTTGTTTGTCGCTATTTTCTTACAGAACCATCCTACTATGACTTCCCTTCCTCCTCTTCCTGAGGATGGAGAAGTCGAAGAACAGGCTATCGTTGCCGAAGACATCCAAGGTTCTTCTATTCCTGAAAGTGAAGTCGCAGGTTCTCACAAATCTGCGGCTTCCCATGAAAAAGAAGTTGAATCTGAAGCCAGTGAGTCGACGCAATCCCTTCCTCCTGCTGTTTCCCCAAGGAACAAAAGGAAAAGGAATGATGCCGAGGATTCTGGCACTTCTAAGGCTGAAAAAGTTGTTCCTTCTCATCCGAAGGCAGCTTATGATCCTTATATTGAATCCTTCGTCAGCTCGTAAGTCGTCTTTATTTCTTCCTATGTTTGTACTCGAAATATTTATCTTGTCTTGCTTTTTATGCTGCCGATTTTTTGATCAACAGTGATGACGAGGAAGAAGTACCAACTGTTGACGTAGCTCCTCGGACAAGCACGTCATATACTGTACTTGCCTCAGACACGCTAGTTGAAGGAGAAGAATCCTCGCCTCCTCAGCAAAACGTCGTCACCACAACTCCACCAGCAAGCCCCCTTGCTCCTTCACCAAAAAGGACAAGGATTGAAACAAATCTTGAACCTGCCCTTCAATTGGGCAGCTCGTCGACTCTGCTCTTAGATGATGTAAGTTTGTCGATATCTATATTTCCGCTATTTTGCTTCTTCGCGCCTTCACTCTCTTTTTCATGCCTATGTTTCTCTTGCTGTGTTCTTCTTTAACAGCCCATGATCAAAGAGCTTCTCCGCATCGGATCCCAATTTATTGGGTACCGTGAGTATGCTAGCAGAGCCGAAGGTAACAACTTTTATACTTGCCGTTTTTCCTTGACTTTTTGCTCCTGTTGCTTGTCGCGATTTTTGATCTTTCTTCTCTCTCTTTTTATATCTCGACAGAGAAACTTGCAGAGGCCAACAAACGTGCCGACGCACTTGCTCAAAAACTTGAGCAAAGTGAGGCGGCTCGTAAGAAAGCCGAACTTGTTGCTAAGCGAAGCCAAGGCCGAGGCTGATGAAGCCAAGGCAAAAGCTGCTAGTGTCGAGGAACTGCAGAAAAAACTTGAGGATACTGCATCTACCTTAAACGAGCACAAAGCTGCACAAGCTTCTCGTGAACAGGGGATTCTCAAGCGCCTGAAAACACAAAGTCGCCGCACTTTCAGTAATATTATTGATTTCTTCTATTTTTATGAGAGCCGCTGTTTCTTATTGTTTGACCAACGCTTTGTTTTCTTGACAGATCAAACAAACCAAGATTTTGATCTGGCGAATCCTGTCGATGACCCTCTCCTTGACGCACTTTCCTATCTGGAGCTGCATGGGTCCGAAATTCGTGAAGGCGTGGCAAATGCTAATGCAGGATTGTCGGCGTTGTTCCCCTACTTCTTCCCGAAGAAAGAGGAGCCCTCGACTTTCCTTAACCTTGCCAAGATGTTCAATTCACCGAGAAGACCTTGGACTGAAGATGCGCCAAGAAAATATGAAAATTGCCGTCGAAAGCACCGTTGCTTTGGTTCTTGACAGTCAACGAGGCTATTGATTGGACGAAAGTTGGCGACACCGAAGCAGATAGAGCAATCAAGATGGAGGTCACTCGATTAAGGCAGCCAAGCCCAACACGAAGAAGATCTTGGCCTATCTCGGGATCAAACCAGCGTCGACTCCTAGCTCATCAAGGCCGGAGGTCTAGTTGCATGCCTCTTTATTTTTCTTTCTATGTTTCTTTTGCTCTTGTCGCCAAAGTAGTCATTTGGCGACACGTACTTCCTTAGCTCCACTGTAATGCCTTTGTAATTATTCCGAGAGATTAATGAAAACTCTATCTTTGCTTGTTGTTTGATGTTGTCTTGTCTAAATTTCAGTTGATATTTGATAACTATACTCCGTCTTCCGCTCCTTCCAATATTTCGCCTTCTTCTTCTCGCTCGAGGAGAGCTTTTGTCGATACCGCACCAGTCGAAGATACCGTGTAGCAAGAACTGGAAGAACTTCGACAAGCAACTTCGATATGCGAAGAAACAAACACTTGTGATGATGGAGAAGTCTCATAAGTCATCTGAAGCCGAAAAAATTGCACTTCAGCAAGCTCGCGAGGCCGTGGCTGCTAAGGAAATTGCTGCTTCCGAGGCTGAAAAGGCGACTACTCGAGAAAATTTCATGCTCGAGTTAATGAATGAAGCCAGTACAGATATGTCGGGTATGCTTGTTTCATCCTCGATATCTTTCATCTTCATGCTATGTCTCTTAAAGGTTTCTACTTCGTTGTTTTGATAGGTTCCTTTATTGATGCTTTGCCGAGGAAGAGAGGGTAAATACTAGGACGAACCTCCTTGTTAACCTTTCCCTTGACCATGGTTCTCTATTTTGGGCTACTCCGGAGAGGACCCGCCAAATCGTCAGTTTCGTGGATCGCACCTCTCAAACTCGCGACTTCCTTGACTTCTGTACCAAGACCTTGTCTATGGTTTATAACTCCATGTTTCCTCGGAACATTCAACCAAAAACTCTTCCTGAGTTAATGGAGAAATTCAAAGAAGCTCACAGGATCCATGACTTCGTCAAAGCTCAATTGGTAGCTGGCGCGCATTTGCTCTTATCATGCTCCAGATCTGCCACTCAAATCTTGACCTTACCCAAGTTGTCGCGAAAGTTCATCAGAAGGTAAAACGTCGAAGAGTTGGTGTTGACCGAATTAACACGAAGGTTTCGCCTGTAGCCGAAGAAATGATTGAAGACCTTCTTCGGATGGACGCCGATTTTTTTGCCGATGGTCATTATGCTGATTTTCTTGGCGCTGCTCCTGAAGAGAACAGAGTTACCCTTGATGACATATTGAATCAAGGCTAGCTGTTTTCCCCTTGTAGATAATTCTTCTTTGTGACCCATGACTATGATTATATTGTGAAGCAATCATTATATTTCTATGTTTGTCTAGCCCCCGAGTGTTTTGGTGACTCTTTACTGTATTTGTATATTGCGAGGTTTTGAACCAAGGCATTTATGTATTTATGGCGAATATGAGCCCCCGAGCTTCTTTATTGAGTACTATTTTGTGTTTTTATTGACTCACGAGGTATTTTAATACCAAGGCGAGGCTTTTCTTTTTCGATGAACTATATTGAAATTCGTCGAAGCAGAGACTTTAAGCATGTCGATAAAGAAAAGGTTATATTGACACTATCTTTATTATATTGCAGCACCGCGAGCCCGCCTCATTAAAAACCTTTCCCGGCCCCACTCGGTGCCCCGAAAAAGGAAAAGAGTGCGTCTGAAAACTCGCGGGCGTTTCAGTACATTGAAGTTTTACAAGGACTATATTTCAACTCTAGGCGTAGAACCGCCTGAGTTGCGCCACGTTCCAGGGGTTTGGCTCCTCCACCCCTGTCTTCTTGTCCTTTATCCTGTATGCTCCTCCTCCGATTACTTCCGTGACAATGTAAGGGCCAAGCCATGGTGACTCGAGTTTTTCATGACTTTTTTGCGTGAGCCGAAGAACTAGGTCTCCCACCTGAAAAGATCTTGGCCGCAAACGTCGACTGTGGTAATTCTTCAAGTCCTGTTGGTATTTGGTTACCCGAGACAGTACTTCATCTCGAGCTTCATCAAGTGCGTCGACATCATCTTCTAGCGCTTTTCTCGACACTTCTTCGTCATATTCGACGACGCGTGGAGAGTTGTGCTCTATCTCGATTGGTAATACTGCTTCTGCTCCATGAACCAAGAAAAACGGAGTTTCCTGTGTTGCTGTGTTTGGTGTTGTTCGGATGCTCCACAATACACTTGGTAGTTCTTCTGGCCAGGTATGTCGAGCTTTTTCCAGTGGTCCTAACAAGCGTTTCTTGATGCCATTGCAGATGATGCCATTGGCTTTCTCGACTTGCCCATTGGTTTGAGGATGTGCAACTGACGCAAAGTGCAACTTGATACCCACCTCTTCGCAATAATCTTTGAATTCGTGGGATGTGAAGTTACTGCCGTTGTCTGTGACGATGCTGTGGGGCACTCCAAATCTGAAGACGAGGCCTTTTATGAATTTTACTGCGGATGCTCCGTCTGGTGAATTTATCGGCTTCGCTTCTATCCACTTTGTAAATTTGTCGACAGCTACTAGCATATACTCCTTTCCTCCTGGCCAGGATTTGTGTAACTTGCCCACCATATCAAGTCCCCATTGGGCAAAGGGCCATGACAATGGTATTGGTGCTAGCTCTGCTGCTGGAGAGTGAGGTTTTGCGGCAAACCTTTGACACGCGTCGCAAGTTCTTACTATGTCCTTGGCGTCCTCGATTGCTGTCAACCAGTAGAATCCTGCCCGAAAAACCTTGGCTGCAATAGCTCGACTACTTGCGTGGTGGCCACATATTCCTTCGTGTACATCCTTCAGAATTATTCTTCCTTCTTCGGGTGTGACACATCTTTGCAGGACGCCTGAAATACTCCGCTTGTACAATTCCCCTTTGACTACCGTGAAAGCTTTGGAGCGTCGAATTACTCGCCTTGCCTCAACTGGATCATCGGGTATTTCTTTCCTGAGGATGTACGATATGTACGTCTGCATCCATGGTATCTGTATCACCATGACCAGGTCCTGATCTTCTTCTTCTTCCTCTTGCTTTTCCTTGGTAGCCCCCGAGGGTTTCTTCTCCTTCTTTTTTGATTTTGTCGATTTGGTGGATCTCTCTGTTATCTCTTCCCAGAATCACCTGGCGGGACTGCAAGGCATTGCGACCCGATGTTTGCAAGAACATCGGCTTCGTCGTTGCTCAACCTACTAATATGATTTACTTCGCATCCATCGAACAACTTCTCGAGCTCGTTGTACACCTCCTTGTATGCCATCATGCTATCATTGACTGCGTCACATTGGTTCATAACTTGCTGAGCCACCAATTGTGAGTCGCCAAAGATTTTTAGTCGAGTTGCACCGCAGGCTTTCGCCATCTTCATCCCGTGTATGAGAGCCTCATATTCTGCTTCATTGTTAGATGCGTTAGGGAACGTCATCCGAAGGATGTACTTCAACTTGTCGCCTTCAGGTGATATGAGTACTACTCCTGCGCCAGCCCCTTCTAGTCTTTTGGACCCATCAAAGTTCATGGTCCAGGTTCTCGACAAGTCTGGAGGTCCTGTGTTTTGCAACTCCATCCACTCTGCGATGAAGTCTGGCAAAACTTGCGACTTGATTGCTTTTCTTTTTTCATACGTGATGTCCCGAGGGGAAAGTTCTATTCCCCAAAGGGAGACACGACCCGTAGCTTCTGGATTGTTTAGTATATTTGACAAGGGAGCTTCATTGACCACTATGATCGGGTGTGCCGAAAAATAGTGGCGCAATTTTCGTGCTGTTGTGAACACTCCATATGCTAGCTTTTGGTACTGAGGGTACCTTTGTTTTGAGGGCGACAAAACTTCGCTCACGAAGTATACTGGCCTCTGCACTCCATGGATTTTCCCTTCTTCTTCTCTTTCAACAACTAATACCGTGCTAACCACTTGGGGTGTGGCTGCAATATACAGCAGGAGAGGTTCCTTTTCCTTTGGCGCCACCAAAATTGGTGGTGTCGAAATTGTGCGCTTCAAATCCTCGAAAGCTCTGTCGGCCTCTTCGTTCCATTGGAATTTATCTCCTTGCTTTATCGGAGCGTAAAATGGTAACGCTTTTTCTCCCGATCAGCGACGAATCTGCTCAAAGCTGCGACTCGCCCGATTAGCTGCTGTATCTCTTTCAACTTTGTTGGCTTCCTCATTGTTACTATAGCTTGTATTTTGTCGGGATTTGCTTCAATCCCTCTTGCTGAAACTAGGAACCCCGAGAAGTTCTCTGTGGGACGCCAAAAGAACACTTCGTCGGGTTCAACTTCAGGCAGAATTTGTCGAGGTTGTCAAAAGTTTCTTTGAGGTCCTCGATCAGCGTTGCCCCCTTTTTTGACGTTATGACGACATCATCGATGTATACTTGCACGTTTTTCCCGATCTGTGTCGCTAAACACTTCTGCATCATCCTCTGATATGTTGCTCCCGCATTTTTTAGACCAAAGGGCATTGTCTTGTAGCAGAACACGCCGTAAGGTGTAATAAACGCTGTTTTGGCTTCATCATCTTCTTTTAATCTGATCTGGTTATAACCAGAGTATGCATCCAAAAAGGAAAGACGTTCACAGCCTGCCGTGGAGTTGATGATTTGATCGATCCTTGGGAGGGGAAAGTGATCCTTAGGACAATGTTTATTGAGACACGTAAAGTCGACGCACATGCGAAGGACTGTCGTGTGTTTCTTCGGCACCATCACTGGGTTAGCTACCCATGTGGCTTCTGTAGATATCTCTTTGATAAAACCAGCCTCCTCAAGTCGATTTATTTCTGATAGCATGGCTTTGCGGTTTGGTTCCGAAAAATGCCGCAAAGGTTGTTTGATTGGTCTCGCTACTGGATCCAAGTTTAGGTGGTGCTCGGCAAGTTCCCTGGGTACTCCTGGCATGTCAGCTGGACACCATGCGAAGATTTTCCAGTTCTCACGGAGGAACTTGACGAGCGCGCTTTCCTATGCGATATCCATGTCGTTTGCGATAGATGTCGTCTTTTTTGGGTCTGTCGGGTGAATCTGCACTTCTTTTGAATTTTTCTCGGTATTGAAAGTTGATTCTTTGTTTGGCCTTCCAACGTCTGGCAGTACGTCGTAATCAGTCATGCTTTTTGACGCCAAGTACTCAGCTTGCATCCCGAAAGTTTCTGACAGCCGGTGAAAGTCCTTATCGCACTTATCGGCTAAGGCAAAGCTTCCTTTGACTGTGATTGGTCCCTTTGGTCCAGGCAACCTCCACAGCAGGTATGTATAGTGTGGTACCGCCATAAACCTAGCATATGCTGGTCGTCCCAACAGAGCGTGGTATTGCGACGGAAAATCCACGACTTCAAATTCGAGCCTCTCGATTCTATAATTTTCTCGGGTCCCAAAAGCTGAACGTCGAGATTGATCTTCCCCAATGGATAACTTGGTTTCTCCGGTGTGATGCCGTGGAACCTTGTGTCTGTTGGTTTCAAGTTTGCTAAGGATATGTTCATCTTCCTCAATGTATCTGCATACATAAGGTTTAGGCTGCTGCCGCCGTCTATGAACACTCGAGAGACATCAAATCCCGCGATAACTGCTGGCAGAATAAGTGCTGACTGCCCTGGTCGAGGAACTTGCTGCGGATGATCTGCTATGGTGAAGCCAATATCTTGTCCTGACCAATTAAGATACTCAACTGTTGGTGGAGGCATTTTTTCTGCCATAAACACCTGTCGTGAGATTACTTTCTGAGCTCTATTGGACGGCCTCCCCTTCTGAATCATCGACACCGCTCCGTTGGAGTTAGGATCAACATAAGGTGGTGGTGTAGGTGCTGCCGCTATTCTGAGCTGATGCCGATTGTCGTCTGTAATCGCGGGAGGAGGCGGCAAGTGAATCTCGCCACGGGTTCCCGAGGATTTCTCTGTGTTGCTCGCGCGTTAGCGTTTCTGCATACCGCAACATTGCCTGAAAATTTCGACGATCTTTACGCAGTGCCCGACTGTCTTTTACCGTTGCTATCAAGGAAAAAGTGCATCTGACACGGTCCATTCATCATCTCTTCAGGGACACAAAAGGCCTTGGGAATCTAGGCCCGCTATTTTGCCTGTTGCGTGAATCATCCCTGTTATCACCTCGCTGCTCATTGCTTCTCTGATAATCATCTCTGTTGCTTCCTCCTGTGTTTGCCCGAAAGCCTGCCGAAATTTGCCCTGGAGCGTCATAGTTCGGATACTGCCGAGGAAATCGTCGCCTTGGTTGATAGTTTCGACCGCGGTCCTCCTCTGGTGACCTGTGCCGTTTGTTGTGGACAGCATCTTCTCCATCTGCCCATCTGTTTGCTATCTCCATTAACGCGGATACTGTCTTTGGATTGGTCCTTCCCAAGTCCTCGACAAAATCTCCACGCCTAATTCCTGCGACAAACGCATCTATTGCTCTCTCGTCAGATATATTTTCTGCCGAGTTTTTGATGATATTCCACCTTTGGATATACTTTCTCATTGGCTCGTCTGGCTTTTGTCGACATGCTCTCAACTCCTCTAACGACGCAGGTTTTTTGCACGTGGATCTGAAGTTCTTGACGAACACATCCTCGAAACTTTCCCAGCTGTCGATGGATCCTGGAGTGAGTTTCTTTATCCAAGATCGTGCGGCTCCACTCAAATGCACCTGGATGCTTTGCATAGCTGTTGCCCTGGTTCCTCCTGTGAGCTTCACCGTCTCCAGATAGTCGACTAGCCAATCCTCTGGATCTTGAAGGCCGTCGAACTTTTTGAAATTATCGGGTAACTTGAATCCTGAGGGGACTCGAGTTTTTCGGACTCTCCTCGTGAAGCATGGTAAGCCGCACATATCTTCGTCGTTAAGCTCGGAGATTGCCGATGATCCCTTCGCTTTGCCGTGCTCTGTCGACCCTTGCTTGTGCTGCTGTGTCTCTTGCTCCACTTGGTCCTTCAGGTGCTGCCGCTGTTGCTACTGCAGGTCGTGGACTATTTTGCCTTGCCGCTCCTTCGGGAGGCGTTGATACAAACGCTGTCCCCATAGCTCCAACTCCTGCTACCGCCATATTGTACAATGTTTCCCTTGGATCACCTGGAGGTGGTTTAGATGCAAGGATAAAAGCATGTGTCGCCATATACCCAGCTTCTGGTGTCTTAGGGATGATGTTTCCTCTTGTATCTATCGACATGAAGGACATGTCGAGGTTTTGGACCAAGTGATCTCTTACTGCTTCGTGTATGTTTTGCAGCCTTGATCTTGCTCTGTTCCGCGCCTCCCGTGGCTATCACCCGAAGTTCTAGATTGTCGACTTAGATCTGCCCTTCTCTGCTTGGATGCGAAGCTGCCTCCTTTCTCTGTTCAATTCAATTTGTCTGTTTTCCAATTCCCCTGGCAGCTCGTGCGAGCCTATATTGATATGCTTGTAATTCCTCTGGTGTGGCCGTGGTAGCCATTGGTTCTGTACCGTTCATAGCTCTCGCGGCTCTGTCCCACGCTGCTTGTGAAAGTTGAACTCTATCTCGCGGCTCTGGCCCGACGTATTTGTTGCCCAGGCCTTGTCGCAGATTGGAGGGATCGACGTATGGATTTCCCAGATCGTCGAAAGCCTCAGATGTTTCCTCTTGATCTTCAATGGCATAAATCTGATGATACTTTGTACTCAGATCTATGTTAGGTTTGGTGACATCATCGTTGAGATTGATGAAGACCTTGCCCACTGTGATAGATTTGTCGATGAAGTCATAACTGTCGACATCACTTGAGCCATCGCTTATATATGAGTCCGCAGATGACTCAAACGACATGTCGTTGAAGATCTTGGCGAGTTTCTCTCTTGCTCTGGTGCTGACATAGCGTGTCGCCGAAGTTTCTTCTTCTCCTGACTCGGTTGATGATGCATAGCTTGAAAAATCGGAATCGACCGCCGACGATCCTGATGAATTCGGAATTTCGACACGATACGATCCCTCCTTCTCGACGCGAAAGTGAAACCTTCCGAACGTCATCTCCATGGGCTCCGCCAGATACGCATATGCATCCAAACGGGAGGGTGGGTGAGGAACAAAATCGACAAGACCAGCAGCGATCTGTTTACCTCGATCCATTGTGTTGCTTGCGGTTGACGATGTCGAAGATCTTGAACGTGCCATCGAGATCAGATCCTTACGCCTCTAGTTCCCACAGACGGCGCCAATTGACAAGGTATCAACTTGTCAATGCCTATGGATTGTAGGCTAGGGTTTAGTTGGAAGTAGAGGGTAAGTAGATCTCGAAGGTTTCAGCCGAAAAGTACTCGACGATTGTGAAGACTAGGGTTTGTAGACAATGATTCGATTATCTCTTCGTCCCTCGACTCCCCCTTTATATAGGAGGTGGAGCCGAGGGATTCATGCTATACAAGTTACAGAGTTCGGGACGGTTTCTAACTCATCCCGCCAGATTACAAATAACACTTCCTACTACAACTCTTAACTTTCCTTAATATATCTTGGGCTCCCGAATCTTCTTATTCTTCGGGTAGTGGGCCTTCAGTAAACCCCGGGTACTATCTTCGGCAGGCCCATTTGGGATGCCTATGTCACCACCGCCGCCATAGTTGCTGGGGAAGGGCACCGAGTGCAGCGCAGCGAGGAGGGCAGGGTCCCACGGCGGCGGCACCTGTGGAGGGTACGCGGCAGGTGGCGCGGCAGGGAAGCCGGCGGCAGTCGGAGGCGCGTAGTAGCCCTGGTACGAGGCGGCGGGAGGCGTAGCGCCGAAGGCCGGGTAGGAGGCGCCATGGGGCGTCGCAGCTGGCCCGGCGAAGTACGCCTGGTGAGTCGACGGAGCCGGCCCGAAGAGGCTCGGTGCGGGTGCCCGAGGCACCGGCATGGAGTATGCGTGGACCACACCTGTCCATGGGTTGGTGCCGTACGTCCAGGGAGGGGAGGGCTGCATCGCGCGTGGGGCCTGACCGCCCCCGGGTGCCGGCTGCTGCGGTGGCTTGTGACCGCCATGTCGGTTGCCGCGACGACCGCCCTGCTGCGGTGGAGTGGCGGCAGGAGGTGCGGGTGCTGGGGCGGTGGGGGGCGCGCCGCGGAAGACGCCGGCGGCAAGAGCGTGATGCTGCGCACGCTTCTTCACACCCTTCATCCGACGTTCTTCGAGCTTTAAGTAGGACACGAACTTAGGGAAGGAGGGGTCCGGCATCAGGGTGAGGTTGCTAGCCGCGTTACCGAAGTCCTCATGGAGGTTGGCGGTGAGGGTGCTGAGGAGAAAGTCATCGTCAATCGGGGCGCCGATGTCGCGCAATTCATCCGCCAACTGCTTAAGACGACGAGTGTATTCGTCGATGGTCTGATCGTCCTGGTGACAGTCCGTGAATTCTTGATGCAAGAAGATGCGGCGCTGAAGCTTGTTGTCGGTGAAGAAGCCGTTGAGCTTGGTCCATACGGCGGCGGCGTCGTCGTCGTCCTTGATGACGGTGAGAAACAGATCGCGCGAGATCGTGGTGAAGAACCACCTGATGAGCGTGGCGTCGATCGAGGTCCACTCGGGATCGGCCGCCATGATGCGCGAGTCGATGGAGCCATCAACGTGATCCAGCAGGTCCTCCTCGCGGAAGAGAAGAGAGAAGTACGTTTTCCATGGGTGGTAGGAGGAGTTGGTGGCGTCGAGGGTGACGGGGACTCGGTCGCGGATGTTGATCAGGCGGATGGTGGCGGGATCGGGGCCGGCGAAGGGGTTGGAGTGAGAGGAGGCCGACGACATGGCGTCGGTGGTAGGAGGCGGCGGCGCGTAGGGGAGGTCGCGCGGCGGCTGGTAAGAGGCGGCGGCCAGGGAGGCCTGCGGCGACGGCGGCCTGAAGGCGGCGGCGGCGGCAGGGAGGCGGCGGCGGCGGCGGCCTGGAGGCGGCGGCGACGGCGGCTAAGAGGAGCGGAAGCTAGGGTTAGGGATCGGTGCGGTATCTGATACCATGTAAGAGTTGGTTTGGTGCAACGATGATTGTATTGATCGTGCACAAGGCATATATATAGGTACAGGGGTGTGACCGGGTCTATCTCCACGTGAATACAGAGAGAGAGATGCTACAGGTGCAACATACAAAACCGTAACCTATACACATACGGATACGTTCAACATTTGGCATCCATGATTGGATACTGCAACCCAAATGGCTTGCCTGCATCAGAGTTTGTAGATTGTAAGTATGAAACCTAATAATATCAATGAAATGAAGCCAACACAACTTCTGCTCCTTTTGTATAATATTTTGAAGCACGCGAGCAATGAGAAGTTTCTGTATATCTGTAGTTTGAAACCAAAAACTGTGCAACAGTTATTGAATTGATTATCTAGCTATTTGCTTATATGTGTTTTCTAACAGTGAGCTCTTACCTACAGTTTTATTTGTGTTTGCCTTTGTTGTCTGGATAAGTCTTGGTACTACAGCTTGTTTACTCTTTTCATGTTTTTCCTATTTGGGTCTACTATTGCAAAGAACAGATTGTAGAAATTGGCTGAGCTTAGGCTTGTGAAATTTCTTACATGATAGTTTACTCCATGTCAGGGTTTGCTTTCAGCAGCACTATACTTCGGGAGTGTCAGGGTTTGCTTTCAGCAGCACTATGCTTTGGGACAGCAAGAAGAGGGGCATCAGGCCTGGAATTACATCAGGCTGCTGGACATGGTCAAGGAGGGGTTTCAGGTAAGCTGCTTTTGTCCCCCATTCGTTGTTTTGATTGAACTACAAAGTGATATCTCTTGAAGCTTCACTTTATTGTTTTTGCCATTGATCATTATCTTTTCTTTTACCAGCGATGCTATTTTTGGTCAAGTATGTGTTGGTCTATATGAGTGAAGCGTTTCTTTATGCAATTGTATTTCATTCTCCCATTAACTTACAGAGCTTGTCGCGCAGGCTGCCGGAATTCCGGCATGGTTGGCAGAATGGCGAGACGGCGGCAATGAGGGAATTCTTGAGACGTGGTCGGTAAAACGGCGAGAGGAGGCTTAGGAACTCCCGCGTTTTCGGCAAAACGTGTGTTTCGGGCGGCACGGTAGTTTTTTTGCGTCCTTAGGCTAACCGAGCAAGAATCCATGGAAGTCGAGTCCTTTTTACATGGGCGTGTGCTCGAGCTGACTTGCTATCGGATTAGGATTAGTGACACTGGAAGATCAACCTCGATGGGCCGGAACCAGCTTTCCCTGGGCCGGAACGACCGAGGGTTTGTATTGTTGGGCATGGCTGTGCGCGGTCGAAGGACCAAGCGAGTTAGCGAGACGATGTTTTGTCCCACATCGAGTAGTCGATCGCGTGGGCAACGTACGGGTGGAGACGTACGAAACATTTGGATTTGACAAACGAAACGTACCAACCAACCATCACCACCGGTTAGTAGACTTGGTAGTACTAGGCCAGCACGCACACCCAAAAATGCGAAGAAACTCATAGTTGGGCTGAATATGAAGAAGACGAAAAAGTGGAGTTTCTTTGTTAAGAACCGGCGTAGGCATGTGATTGATTAAGTAGCACGCCGTGAGAAAGGCTTCATCCCAAAAACGCAAAGGGAGAGAAGAATGAGCAAGCAGAGCAAGACCAGTTTCAACAAGATGACGGTGTTTACGCTCAGCGACGCCGTTTTGCTGGGAGGTATGTGGGCAGGACACACGGTGAGATATACCATTGCGCTGAAAATACTGATGAAGCTTATGATATTCACCACCCCAGTCAGACTGGACAGCTTTAATTTTGGTGTTGAGAAGAAGCTCGACATGAGCCTGGAAAGCATAAAACACCTGCTCGACATCAGATTTGTGTTTAAGAAGATAAATCCAGCAAAAACGAGAGTAGTCATCAATGAAACTAACATAGTACTTAAAACCACCAGAAGAAGCAACTGCAGGACCCCAAACATCAGAGTGAATGAGCTCAAGAGGTGTAGTGGAAACACGATGAGACAAACTATATGAAAGCTGATGACTTTTAGCACGCTGACAAGCATCACAAACCAAAGGAGTACTGGCGGTGGTACAAGATAAATCATGGTTCTTAACAATAGTGTGCACTACATTATTTGAAGGATGACCTAAACGCTGATGCCACTGGGATGATGAAGCCCTGGCACCAGAAAAAGCTCGAGGGGATGAAGATGAAGATGCGCATCCAAAGGGAACGGGGTAGAGACCTCCTTGACTTCTACCGTGGAGCAGAACTCTCCGGGTTGCCTTGTCCTTTACACAGAAGAAGTAACGGTGAAACTCAACAAACACATCATTGTCACAGATGAGGCGATAAACGGAAAGGAGATTCTGATGAATATGTGGAACATGAAGAATGTTGTTTAGTTTTAAATGGGAACCGGCTAAAGAGGAATGACCAATGTGAGTGACAGACAAACCTGCACCGTTGGCCACCTGAACCTGGTCCGTTCCACCGTAGCGTTCCTGCATATGGAGACGCTGAAGATCATTTGTCAGATGATCCGTTGCCCCAGTGTCCATCATCCAGGGCGGAGAGCTAGTCGATGCAGCGTTGCCGGCACGTTGATTGTTGTTGTTGCCGCGCACGAAGTCGGGATTGTAGCGGTTCCGACAATCCGAGGCAACATGCCCCCAGTAGCCGCAGATCTGGCACTGTGGGCGCTGATGACGACGACCACCGTTCTGGCCACCACGGTTGCCACCGCCGCCGCCGTTTCCGCCATTGCCGCCGTAGTTGGGGCGGTTGTTGCCACCGCCCTGCTGACCATAGGGCTGACCATAGCCACCTCCACCGGCGTTGTACTGTCCACTGCCGGGGTTGTGCCCGCCGTATTCTGGTGGCTACCAGTGCCCCCACCATAGCCAGGCTGAGGAGGCGGGGTAGCGGGTGCACGCGGATGCCAGGGCGCGCCGCCTTGACCGCCGCGGGAGACAGCATTGGCCGACGAAGACCACTCCTCGCCGTCGCCTTGTTGAGACAGTTGAAGTCCTTCATAGTTCAGCACCATGGAATAGAATTCAATGGCGGTCACCGGCGTGGTTGCCACGTTGAGAGACGCGGCAATCGGGTTGAAGGAGGAGCCAAGGCCAGTGAGCATGTAATCGATGATTTCGTCATCGCGGAGAGGGGAGCCAGCGGAGGCCATGGAATCGGCCAAAGCACGCACCTTGTGCATGTACTCGCTGGCGGTCATATCTCCCTTCTTCAGCGCCTGTATTTGACGCCGGATGTGTCGCACACCTGCACGGCTTTGAGCAGAGAACATGGCATGGATTGATGACCATACCGCGGCTGCCGTCTTGCAGCCTAGAAGCTGACTCGCGATCTCCTCCGACATGGAGGAGAGGAGTACACCCTGGACCTTCTGGTCCTGCGTCCACCACGTCGCATACACGGGGTTGGCCACCTGCCGGGCGGCATCGCCGGTGCCCTCAGTGATGTTCTCAGCAGGCGCCGCGATGGTTCCATCTAGGAAGCCATGGAGACAGGCGCCGGAGAGGTTGGTGAGGGCGAGGGCACGCCACAGCCCAAAGTTGGTACGGTCGAGGCGGATGCCGATGGGAGCGACCGTAGCGGGAGTGGTGATCGTGGGCGGAGAGACTATGGGGCCGAGGGCGACGAGCTGCAGGGCAGCACCAGATGATTCCATCGGGAGGCCGGCGTCGGGGCAGATCTCGTCGAGAGGAGGCGGCGGCTCGGTGGCGGTTTAGGGTTAGGATTCGGTCGCTCTGATACCAAAATAGAAGTATTAGGGTTTCGTGGATAGGCGACACGCCTCCACCTCTTCTCTTTATATATACAGCAGGGTTACAGGGGTTACAGGAATACAAGACGCATACGATACATATACAGGTATGCAAACTGTTTCTTAACACATACAACTTAATTGTATCTAGAATAGTCTCGCAGTTTTTCAATTTATGTTAGTAGCCAAGCACCCGGATCAACCTTTTGCCTATCTAACATTTTTTAAGTATGTGTGCTAGCTGTATCTTAGTACATGTTGAATTGGAATTGGTTTTTGGTGGACTCCATAGAGTTCTGCCAATGTACGCTTCGAGTGGAGTTTTTTTTTCATCAGTCTAAAATCTGTTTCATGAGCACCAGCATGTCAGCAAACACTGTATCTAGCCGTGGGCTGCTTGATGCCTGGAGTTGAGGCATGGAGATAGGCTGCTGGGGGCGCGAACGGAGCTGATGGATGCACACGACGTACCACACAGCTTTTTCCCTGCCGATCTCTAATATAATCTTACCCTTAACGTATCCAGTCCGGTACGTGTCATGTTTGAACGATTAGACCAGGGGTGGACGGACGAAACGCAGGTCGAGTTCTACTCGGTTGCAAGCCACATCAATCGACCGGGACCGGAAAAGAGAAAGAGCCACGGACGATTTTTCTACATAGTTGGCTTGTTTTTTTTTTGGCCTGCACACGGGCCGCTCGTCATTATCAATACCTTGTGAAACTTTTGGCCCACACAAAAACCAAACCCAAACGTGACACCAGGCAGCCACCTATTACAATTTAATAGTAAAGATACCTGATTGCCTATGCGTTGGCACGGAATAAAAAAAATAGGCATACATACCAATTAAACTGTTGTTCTAATTTAGACAAAGGTGTTAAACGTAACAACTGAACAATTCTCTCCCCCTTACCCGCAAAAAAAATTCTCTCCCCCTCTTCTCTTTTCTCCTTAGTACCTTGTTTAAACTTCAGCAAATCAAAGAATTGATCCTCCCATACCATTAGAGATGTTGACGTATTAAATATGTAATTTTACAAATATATTCTTTGACAACAAAGACAACGCTTTTGTGACTTCAATAATCATAATGTAAAAAAAATATGATGTATAGATGAGAAAATCATATTTAAAATGAAGACTTGATTAACTAAAATGCCTCCTTTCATTAAACTTCTTCCACGTCTCACAAATATCTAGCGGACAAAGAGAAATTTTCGGACATAAAAGGTGAACTTCCAAAAAAATTAAAAGTGAACTTTTACTACGAGAAAATTGATTTTCTACTTGGACAAGTGTACTCATTACATAAAAATGAATTCCAGGCGCAGATGAGTGAAATTCCTGATAAAAAAAAACTTCACTAACCAAACAATTGAACTTCCTGGGGGTACGGAACGAACTTACGGACAAAAAGAAGTGAACTGCTCGCAATTAGGCATAGCATTTTATTGCCATTCATTTCCAGGGGGGGGGGGGGGGGGGCATGGAGAAGTTGAAAGGGCCTAAAACATTTTTATCCATTTGTAGTGCTTCACTAACAAAATAATTGAACTTCCTGGGGGCACGAAACGAACTTTCGGACAGAAAGAAGTGAACCGCTTGCAATTCGGTATAACATTTTATTGCCATTAATTACCAGGGGGCATGGCCAAGTTGAAAGGGCCTAAAACATTTTTTTTCTTCATTTGTAGTGCTGAAAATCCCTAGTCCGTTTGGTATATTGTGATCCCACCATCCCTAGGGGATCATTCGCTTTGATCATCCTCCTCATTACTTCCTTGCCATCAAGGTTAAAAAGTAAAATATCAAATTGCGAAAGCTGGTAAATTCAATACGTATGCTTACCTTGTTAAGCTTCATGCACTAGCCACTTGAACCAAAAGTCCGAACTGATGGAAAGGGCTAGGCAATCTACTTATACACTTCAATACCCCCTTTCACGTGTGACGGGAAGACGAGAAGACAAGTCAACACGTGTAGAGAGGCAAAGAGGCAGGCTGCGGGGAATTTAGAATAAATTGTGAAAGCCAGGATTTGAACTCGAGACCTGGGGCTCTGATACCATGTTAAGCTTCATGCACTAGCCACTTGAACCAAAAGTCCGAACTGATAGAAAGGGCTAGGCAATCTACACTTATACACTTCAACATACCTATCAATCTAGTGTCACGTGAGGAAAGAAATACACAAATGTCCTAAGCGAAGTGGTTATCTCTCCACTATCATAGTACTCCATGAAGCACCGATTGACATGGACTTCCGTATTGAAAACATCAGGCGCGACGGAGAAAATGCCTTTGGGTTTCACATGATGAAATTTAGCCCTTGGGGAACATCCACCGAGCCTTTGAAGTTCCAAGTCGCACAAAGCGTGGCACCTGCCATGACAAAAATCATAGCTGTGTGCACTCCGATAGGCCCATACCGCCCTCGATGCCATGCTGAAACACAAAAAACCACTGTCAGTCTCTAAGCGATCTGAGTGAATGCCACTCCATCCATTCTACAGAGTTGCAGCAAGGCTGGAAGATCGATGGGGAAACGGGAGTGAAGCTGTTAACCTCTCCCAGGTGTCCCGAATGTCCTGGATGTCGCCGGGGGTTCTCCAGTTGTTGCCGCACGGCACGCCCCACGATGCCGGGTGCATGTCACCCCTGCTCACCATCGCCGGCAAGGACACCAACGACGACGCCGAAGCGGCGGACGGCCAGCGGCTGGCGGCAGGCCTCGAGCTAAGGCACCAGTGGTGTTCGCGAGATTTTGCGGGGAATTCCAGGCGATGGGAGAGCCGTGTGTGGGGATCGGGAGTGACTGTGTGCGTGTGTTTTCGCCAGCGAATCGAAGGTAGGGCGTAGCAGTGTGCGTCCAGGCGCAGCCCACATAATTTGTTGTATTTTTGCCAGCGAGTCGAAGGTAGGGCGTAGCAGTATGCGTCCAGGCGCAGCCCACAAATATTTTTGAAGGCCCGCTTCAGACGGCCGAGAAGGCCCACTTCGGAAAATTAGCGACGCTCAGGAAGGACGACGTACCTACCGACATGTTTCAATTTAACAGTACAGATAGATACTAGCACAAAACCCGTGCGTTGCTACGGTGTCATATTAAGTCAAATTGTCTCTTTTCATATGGTTTCATGCGTCAATGGTATTAAAAAATCTTCATGGGTCACACATAGTAAGATCTAGTTTGTACAGGGGCGGCGTGTTGTAGAAATTAGTCAGTTTCACGGCACACATTGTGACCTTGTCTTGCAACGGGAGTAACAAACTTCGTGGGTCACACATAGTAAGTTCTAGTTGATACGGCCGCGGCATGTTGGGAGAAGTAGCCAGCTTCACGGCACACACCGCCACTTTGCTTGCTTCTCTCTGCCCGCTGGCAGAAATGCCATGTGTCACCTTCTCCAGCTCACCCCATTCCGTTAAGGCATTCCTCTCCTTTGGGGTTCAGGAGTAAAAGAAGACGAATAAATCATTGAGAATAATCGGTATGCGGATTCATGGCGCCATTAAGTTATTGGCTCCAACAATGGTGTCGTCGAGGAATTGGTGAACAAATTTTCCTGTCGACAAATTCAATCGCCATCAATGTTGGGTTGGATGTGTGTGATGGAGAAAAAACGAGGTAATCTCTTTCCCTCCCACCTGCTTGTATTGGCCATCCTGGTGCTCCACTCTGTACAAACAACCTCCCCCCTTTCACAAAATTTGCCATATCAAAATCCCCATCAATAATATAGGGGGCATACCACTACATTTTCATGCACATCTGGCCAGGTACATGAGAAAAGAAATGAACACGCATTAAAGGGAAATCAAGCAACCAGACAGGGGAAATCCCAATTCATAAACAATTTTTTGATCAGCTATGCATGAGACAATTGGAGCTGGGACACATCAGACCAAAATAATTTTGTATGCACCGATGCATCTTTGGTCTGCATCCATTCACCTGTCACTCTGAACCAGAAAAGGAGATATCTCCATGAACTGAAGCTAGCACCACTAGTAGAAAAATGGCCTTTAGTCCCGGTTCACAACGGCCTTTAGTCCCGGTTGTCGAGACTAAAGCATCCACGTGGGCGGCTAGCGTGCGCCGGGGCGAAGAACCTTTAGTCCCGGTTTCTAACACGAACCGGGACTAAAGGCTATTTCGTTAATTTTTTTAATTCATTTGAGTTTCTAATTATTTTTCACTCCCTCTTTTTTTTCTTTTTTTTCAGAATTTCTATTATTTCAGTTATTTGCATAATTTAGTGTCTAACTACAATTATCTCTAGTCAAATTACTTACTCATGGTCAAACTTCCCGCTCGGTCACCTATCCTCCCACTACTCTAGCACTAGCACGCTTAACTTCCGAGTTCCATTCCGTCCCGCATCCAAGTGCTTCGCGCGCATGTATGTGATACTAGTATCATATCAATCCTATTAACATGTTGGTCGATGTCACATTTCTTTATTGTTTGAATTTCAAATAATTTTTTTAATAAACAAAAGTAATGATGTAATAATAATCTTGAATAAATAAATAAACATTAACTTTTTAATTTGTATTATTTCTAAATTTTTTAATTTTTTAATTTTTTTTAATTTTTTTTTTTGCCAAACCCAAAACCTAAAAATTTGAAAATCTAAAAATTGGGTAAAAGTAATAGTAATCTTTATGCAGGATGCAATTATTAATTTTAATTTTTTGAAAAATTAAAAAAATATAAAATCCGTAATTTATAGCAAAAACTAAAATCTTCCTGCTTTCATATTTTCATTTGGAATTTTGAGAATCTAAAAATTGGCTAACCGGGTAATCCCGGGTGAATTCAGATGTAACTTTTTCCCACGATGATTTTGATATATTATACGTTTTTTTCCGATGTCGTATGCAAAAGTTAATGCGGTTTTACCATTTTTCAAACCTTTTTTGCAAAAAAAGTGAAAATTCGAATTTCTTAATTTCACCGAATAGTAGGTTGCATAACATACAAGAATCTGAAAACATTTTATTTTTTGAATTTTCTATCATTTTCTTTTGTATTTTACAAAGCAAAAAAAGGCGATCCGGGGGGCGGGGGGGGGGGGGGGTGAAGGGTGCGTGGGGGAGTAAAAAACCAGAAAAAACCTTTAATCCCGGTTGCCTTTAGTCCCGGTTGGTGTCCCCTTTAGTCCCGGTTGGTGTCCCCAACCGGGATTAAAGGTTTTTCCGCCGGCTGGCAGCCCACCGTAGCCCTTTAGTCCCGGTTGGTGAGCATTAGTCTCGGGTTGCCTCCCGAACCGCGACTAAAGACCCCTTTATTCGCGGTTCAAATATTTTGGGGACTAAATGGGGCGTATGGAAGCCTCTTTTTCTACTAGTGCACTAAGATAGCTGATGGTGAGATCTGAAAACAAACCAACATACAGAATACAGGAAATAATATTGCTTCAGTCTGCGACCTCCACCATGGTCCTGGCATGAATCACCACACGAACCCTGGTTGATCTCCTCAGCTATGTTCACGTCGTCGTTGTCCGGTTGTCTTCTTCAGTCATCACACGAATTGCATCAGGAAATCTTGAAACCTACAGATGATCTCCAGCTCCGGCGAGAAACGAAGCCACGATTCTGGCCTCGAGCTCCTCCGCCTACTTTTTTTAAACATAAGGCCAATGGACCAGCTTTAAATTAATAAAGCCACATACGGCAGATACAAGAGTGCTTACAAACAGCTTACAGGAACAGGTACTAAGCAGACTAAGGATACACCAAAAACACACCTAGGGATGCCTAGACCACAGCACGACACCGAGAAGACTCCTAAGGCATCGTGGTGGAGGAGAAGGCAGAAGGCAGCTGCCCATCGTACCGGCTACTCGGCATGCTCCACCGTACCGGCTCGCTTTTGTTGTGCTAGCTGCCCAGGTTGGGCACGGTGAGGTTGCTGGCGCCCGTGCCGGTTCTGCACCCGTCGCCGTGGTTCGTGCAGTGCGATGCGTGCATCACTAAGGAAGCTTCCGCAACCTCTGGATCCATCTCGTGCTGGCCTTCCTTTTGTGTGCTAGCTCCGGCCCGGTGCGTCGCTGGTCCGCATGGCCTCTGTACTCCGGCGCCTTACCCCGAGCCTACCTGCCGTCTGCGTTGCCGGTACTGCTAGTGCTAGGGGGTCGTAGTCGTTCCCCTGAGATCGTAGTCGTTTTCCCTGAGCGAGGGTGTGGCCCATGTGTGCGAGGCGCGATCGGCCCATGGATGCGACGATCGAGCGACTGAACGCGAGCGGCCCATGAGTACGATCGATCGACGTGAGGGGACGGGAGCTCGTCCGATCGCTAACTCTCGGGAGGTAGGACGTACCACGGTCGTATCCCAAACTAATAGTAAAGATATATAGATAGATAGATATGAAGAAAAAAAAGTGAACGAAAACAACCCAACAACCAACGGTGTTATCCTTAAGCACAAGTCGCAATCCTTGTCGGAATCATCTCAAAAAAAGGAAAATGAAAAACCTTCTCGGAATTAACCCAGACCGTCAGTACTCAGACGTCAGTGTCGTGAGCTAGCTGACGAAAATCTAACCAGTCCAGAAAGAACACGCGGAAAGAAGAAAAACTGACACGAACACCCTGTATTCTCTCTCAAGAATTCTTTTTTTAGTATATAAATCCAACCAACCCCGGTCTCCCGCCTCACACAGTCCTCCAGCTCTCCAAGTCCAACCCCACGACCATGGCGACCAAGCAGAGCCTCCTCGCCGCCGCCGCCGCCGCCTACCTCCTCCTCCTTCTCCCCTCGGCCTCCGCCGTCCCAGACGTCGAGTACTGCAGTGAGTAGCAGCTTACCTGCTCCTCCTGCCCCCGAATCCCTGGCCTTTTGCAGCTACTTCGGGAACTTCCCGGAGGTGAAGATTTCTGCTGAATTTGACAACTTTTTTTGGTTGTGGTTTGCAGATAAGACCAAGAACTACCCGGTGAAGGTGAACGGCGTGAAGATCGTGCCTGATCCGGTCAAGCGCGGCGTGCCGACCACCTTCAAGATCTCCGCTTCCTCTGGTATACCTTTCTCTGGGCACAACTTCTCTATGCTTTTATTTCCTTGTGTACGTAGTTGCCTGGTTGGGTACTTTGTTCTGCCATGAGTTTTCTTGGTGTACTTGCTAGGGCTCCGGAAGAAATTACTAATTGGGCGTTAAGCTCTGTAGCATTCAACTTTAAGGATATTGAACTTAACCTTGCTTGCAGTGTCAGGCTAACCTTGCGTGCTGTTTCCTCTTCTCCAAAATAAACAAATAAAATTATTTTGCTTGATCATGTCTTTCTGCAGATAAAACCATCAGTAAGGGGAAGCTGGTTATTGATGTTACGTACTTTTGGATCTTCGAAGTGTACTCTGAGACAGCTGACATCTGTACAAAGACTTCCTGTCCGGCAGCTGGTGAATTTGAACTATCTCACGGGCAGACCTTGTCATCACTCACTCCGCCAGTAAGAGGGTTTCATGCAGCGTACATCTTGTTGTGTTTCTGAATTATGATGTGCATATCGCTGCATTCCTTCAGGACATGACAGATGTAGTATATATATCAAATTATTCGACTCGGTTGTCCTCCTATTCTTGATTCACATGTGGACATTTTGTTCCGTGGCAGGGCTCTTACACCATTGAAATGAAGATGCTGGGCGAGAACGATGAGGAACTGAGCTGCATCTCCTTCGGGTTCAGAATTGGCTTCATTGCACCGGTCGCCTTGAGCTGAACGCATCTGAGCTGAGCACCAGTTGCATGCAGAAATAAAAAGTACTTGTGGATGTAACTTTAGAAACCTATTTATCCTAGTATATTTTGTCTGTATATGTTCTGAAACTGGGGAGAACAAGATGAATGTCGAGGGTTTGTGTGTCCGGCTTGGCATGAATATGGTTTGTATGTTCTCTGTAACGGGTAAAGGTGGAGGTCTAGCTTTGTTTTGGGATGAGAGTTTTGATGTGGAGTTGAATAAGTTTGGTGAACACTTTATTGATGTAAGCCTTGTATTGAAACAAAATAGACTTGTCCAGTAGCATAGCGTTACCATCATTTGGATTCTTGTCCTGCTTTCCTTGGTCAAACGCAAAGGCGTTTTTTTGCTAGCTTTTCAGCGTCGGACATCTCTGAATCACCTTGCTTTACTGGACTTGTAGCCGTATCAGCTAGCTCTCGATCTGTTGGAACGCTACCAACACCAACGTTTCGTTCCGGGTGTGAGCGCCAATCAATGTAGGTGCCCCTCCCACGACCAACTTGGTCACGACCAGGTCCTCCCTCCATACAGTTAGACCTGCCGCCTCCCACGTTAGCTTCAGTACGGCCTCCACCCGAGTTCCCACGTAGCACTCCAGCACTGCGGCCACGACTAGAGGGGGGCATGACATAGATCCACTCTCCATACTTTAGTTCTTTCTCTTCATAAACCCCGATGCCACACTCCTTTTGCCCATGTCCAACTAAACCACAAGCATAGCATATGACACCCAGTTTTTCATATTTAACCGCATACAGGAACCTTTTGCCTCCACGAGATATTGAAACAAATCTCGTCAGTGGTTTGCGAACATCCTGACGAATATGGGCACGAACAAAATCACCTCTAAATCCACCAGCTGGGGTCATCTCGAGACACATGACTTCTCCACATGCCCTGTAAATCAGTAGTTTAACAATCTCCTGCTTCCTATAACCCTCCGGGATTTTAGGCACTTGAATCCATATTGGCATATAATCGAGATCAATCAATTCAGGATCAGAGAAGCCATCATATGGTTTTGTGTTTAGAGGCCAATCTCTGAATAACCATGGACCCTTCTCCATAACTTTCTCCCAATCGCCTAAGCAAAAGCACTGAATTACAA
This sequence comes from Lolium perenne, assembly GCF_019359855.2. Lineage (NCBI taxonomy): Eukaryota > Viridiplantae > Streptophyta > Magnoliopsida > Poales > Poaceae > Lolium > Lolium perenne. The sequence goes on along the minus strand of NC_067250.2, from coordinate 329,319,264 downwards.
ACCTATTACTCTATTAGCACCCACCGCACGGATAGTAATTCTCATGTGCCGGATTCCAAGCGTTCTGCATCTGCTGGAACAAAGCTTCATGGATGAAGTTGTTGCCAATCAGTACGCGGGCTATAGCCATCCAGCGGGTGTTCTCCACCAAGACTGCTTCATCTTCTTCAATCACAAAGTTATCGAATTCCTCCTCATCGATAACCAGTTGGTCCAACATGGAGTCCAGGCCTCCACCCTTCCTCGACCCCTCACCGGCTGAGGTCTCGACATGATCGACATCACGTGGATCTGCATCCTTCGCTTTCCCATCTTCATCGATCTTGCTGGAACCGGCGCTGGTTGTCGATTTGGTCTCCGACATAATCGCTCACTCCAAAAACCCCAGCATGGCTGCCGTAGAGAAACCGAACTAAAATAGAAGGACTCGGGGATCACCACGAACCAGAGAGGAAATCAACCCACTGCGAGGGTAGAGAACCAGAGTACGGGACGGATTTGTGGACGGGGGATTGGAAACTATTGTTGGAGATATGCCCAAGAGGCAATAATAAAGTGGTTATAATATATCTTTGTGTTTATGATAAATGTTTGCATACCATGCTATAATTGTATTAACCGAAACATTGATACATCTGTGTTATGTAAAACAACAAGGAGTCCCTAGTAAGTCTCTTGTATAACTAGCTTGTTGATTAATAGATGATCATGGTTTCGTGATCATGAACATTGGATGTTATTAATAACAAGGTTATGTCATTGGTTGAATGATATAATGGACACACACCCAAATGAGCGTAGCATAAGATCAAGTCATTAAGTTCAACTTGCTATAAGCTTTCGATACATAGTTACCTAAGTCCTTCGACCATGAGATCATGTAAATCACTTAGACCGGAAGGATGCTTTGATTACATCAAATGTAATTGCGTAAATGGGTGGTTATAAAGATGGGATTAAGTATTCGGAAAGTGTGAGTTGAGGCATATGGATCAAGAGTGGGATTTGTCCATCCCGATGACGGAAAGATATACTCTAGGCCCTCTCGGTGGAATGTCGTCTGATTAGCTTGCAAGCATGTGACTAGTTCACAAGAGATGACATACCACTGTACGAGTAAAGAGTACTTGTCGGTAACGAGGTTGAACTAGGTATGGAGATACCGATGATCGAACCTCGGACAAGTAAAGTATCGCGTGACAAAGGGAATCGGTATCGTATGTAAATGGTTCTTTCGATCACAAAGTTATCGTTGAATATGTGGGAGCTATTATGGATCTCCAGGTCCCGCTATTAGTTATTGATCGGAGAGGAGTCTCGATCATGTCCGCATAGTTCTCGAACAGGTAGGGTGACACACTTAAGGTTTGATGTCGTTTTAAGTAGATATGGAATATGGAATGGAGTTCGAATGTTGTTCGGAGTCTCGTATGGGATCCAAGACATCACGAGGAGTTCCGGAATGGTCCGGAGAATAAGATTCATATATAGGAAGTCACTTTCCAAGTTTGGAAATGATCCGGTGCATTTATGGAAGGCGCTAGAATGTTCTAGAACCTTCCGGAAGAAATCACCATGGAAGGTGGAGGCCCGGAAGGACTCCACCAACCCTAACCAGCCAACCAAGAGGGAAGGTGGAGTCCATGGTGGACTCCACCTCCTTGGCCGGCCATAGGGAGAAGGAAAGGGAGGAGTCCCACTTCCCCTAGGTTTCGCCCATATGGAAAGTTTTGAATTGGGGTCTTATTCGAATCTTTGTGCTAACCCTTGGGGTTCCACCTATATAATGAGGGAGAGAGGGAGGGGGCCGGCCACCACAAGAGCCGCACCACCCAGGGCACCCAAGGCCGGCGCCCCCCAAGTGCCCCATCCCCCCAAACCCTAGCCGCCCCCCTCCTCCCAATACTCCCGCGATGCTTAGGCGAAGCTCTGCCGGAGATCTCCACCACCACCGCCACCACGCCATCGTGCTGTCGGGATTCCGAGGAGGGTCTACTACATCCGCTGCCCGCTGGAACGGGGAGAAGGACGTCGTCATCAACACCGAACATGTGACCAAATACGGAGGTGCCGCCCGACTGTGGCACCGTCAAGATCTTCTACGCGCTTTTGAAAGCGGCAAGTGATCGACTACATCAACAACGAGATCTAATCTCGTAGGCTTTGGAATCTTCGAGGGTTAGTCTCATGATCTTCATCTCGTTGCTACCATCTACTAGATTAGATCTTGGCTTGTTATTCGTTCTTGCGGTAGGAAATTTTTTGTTTTCTATGCTACGAATCCCATCAGTGGTATCAGAGCCGTTTCTATGCATAGATTGGTTGCACGAGTAGAACACAATTGTTTTGTGGGCGTTGATGCTTTTGTTGTTTTTAGTTAGTGTACTTTGCATCTTGCGGGATGGTGGGATGAAGCGGCCCGGGCTAACTTTACATGACCGCGTTTCATGAGACTTGCTCCACGCTTGACATGCAACTTGTATTACATAAGTGGCTTTGTGGGTGTCTGTCTCTCCCACCATAGTGAAGATTCAATCTACTCTTTCTATTGACAACACTAGTATCACCGTTGTGGTTCATGTTCGTAGGTAGATTGGATCTCACTCGAAAACCCTAAACCACGTAAAATATGCAAACCAAATTAGGGGCGTCTAACTTGTTTTTGCAGGGTTTGGTGATGTGATATGGCCATGATGTGATGATGAATATGTATGAGATGATCATTATTGTATTGTGGAAACCGGCAGGAGCCTTATGGTTGTCTTTATATTTCATGTTGAGGGATTATTTCAAAGTAGTTGTAATAGTTGCTACATGGGAGAACAACCATGAAGACGGCGCCACTGACCTTGACGCTACGCCGACGATGATGGAGATCATGCCCGTTGATGATGGAGATCATGTCCGTGCTTTGGAGATGAAGATCAAAGGCGCAAAGACTAAAGGGCCATATCATATCACATATGAATTGCATGTGATGTTAATCCTTTTATGCATCTTGTATTGCTTAGATCGCGACGGTAGCATTATAAGATGATCCCTCTCACTAAATATCAAGATAATAAAGTGTTCATCCTTAGTATGCACCGTTGCTAAGACTTATCGTTTCGAAGTATCACGTGATGATCGGGTGTGATAGATTCTACATGTGCATACAACGGGTGCAAGCCAGTTTTGCAGACGCGGATACTAAGGTTACCTTGACGAGCCTAGCATGTACAGACATGGTCTCGGAACACGGGATACCGAAAGGTAGAGCATGAGTCATATGAATGATATGATGAACACTTTGAGTATTTGCCTTTGAAGCTACATCTTTTCTCGTTTAGATCGGACTTGGTGTAGTGGATTTGGTTCGTGTGATCACTAAGACAATGCGAGGGATGTTGTTTTGAGTGGGAGTTCACCTAGTTAATTTAAGAATTAAAATTGAACTCAATTTATCATAAACTTAGTCTAAACTCTTTGCAAATATGTTGTAGATCATGGTGGCCCCCACCATCAATTTTAACCAGTTCCTAGAGAAAGAAAAGCTTAAAAGCAATGGTAGCAACTTCACAGACTGGTTCCGTCATGTGAGGATTTTTCTCACTGGTGGAAACCTGCAGTATGTGCTCGATGCACCGCTAGGTCACCCACCTCCACCTGCAGTATCTGAGGATGTAAAAAATGTTTACGAGACTCGGGTAACTCGGTCCTCCCAAGTTCAGTGTGCCATCCTGTGCAGCCTAGAAGCGGAGCTCCAAAAGCGTTTTGAGCACCACGATCCTTATGAGCTGGTCCGTGAGCTAAAAGCTATCTTTAAAACTCATGCGGCCGTGGAAAGCTATGAGGCCTCGAAACACTTCTTTGGCTGTATGATGGAAGAGGGTAGCTCCGTTAGTGAGCACGTGCTCGCTATGTCCGGGCATGCGAAGAAGCTCAGTGACTTGGGGATAGTGATTCCTAACCAGCTGGGTATTCATCGTGTACTCCAATCACTGCCACCTAGTTACAAGAACTTTGTGATGAACTACAACATGCAGAACATGAACAAAGAGTTACCTGAACTCTTCTCCATGCTGAAATCTGCTGAGGTAGAGATACGGAAAGAGAACCAAGTGTTGATGGTCAACAAGACCACCAGTTTCAAGAAGCAGGGCAAACCTAACAAGGGCAACTTCAAGAAGGGCGGCAAGAAAGTTGCTGCGCCTCCTCAGAAGCCTAAGGCTGGCCCTAAACCTGATACTGTGTGCTATTACTGCAAGGAGAAGGGGCACTGGAAGCGTAATTGCCCCAAATACTTGGCTGATCTGAAGAGCGGCCTCATCAAAAAGAAAGGTATATCTGATATACATGTTATTGATGTCTATCTTACTGGTAATCGTAGTAGTGCCTGGGTATTTGATACTGATTCGGTTGCTCACATTTGTAACTCGAAACAGGAACTAAGGAATAAACGAAGCCTGGCGAGGGACGAGGTGACGATGCGCTTTGGAAATGGATCCAAGGTCGATGTGATCGCTGTCGGCACGCTCCCTCTACATCTACCTTCGGGATTAGTTTTAAACCTTAATAATTGTTATTTGGTGCCTACGTTGAGCATGAATATTATATCTGGATCTTGTTTAATGCAAGACGGTTATTCATTTAAGTCAGAGAATAATGGTTGTTCTATTTATATGAATAATATCTTTTATGGTCATGCGCCTGAGATGAATGGTTTATTCTTGTTAAATCTCGATAGTAGTGATACACATGTTCATAACATTGATGCTAAGCGAATTAAATTGAATGATAATTCTACTTATATGTGGCACTATCGTCTTGGTCATATTGGAGTGAAGCGCATGAAGAAACTCCATTCCGATGGACTTCTTGAGTCACTTGATAGATACGAAGCATGTCTAATGGGAAAAATGACTAGGACTCCATTCTCTGGTACAATGGAGCGAGCTACAGACTTGTTGGAAATCATACAAACCGATGTGTGCGGACCAATGAGTGTAGCATCGCGCGGTGGTTATCGTTATGTTCTAACCTTCACGGATGATCTGAGTAGATATGGGTATATTTACTTTATGAAACATAAGTCCAAAACTTTCGAGAAGTTTAAGGAATTCCAAAGTGAAGTAAAAAATCAACGTAACAAGAAGATTAAGTTTCTGCGTTCTGATCGTGGAGGCGAATATCTGAGTTATGAGTTTGGCATGCATTTAAAGAAATGCGGAATACTTTCACAGTTGACACCGCCGGGAACACCACAGCGCAATGGTGTGTCCAAACGTTGTAATCGAACTCTCTTGGATATGGTTCGATCTATGATGTCTCTTACCGATTTACCGTTATCGTTTTGGGGTTATGCATTAGAGACAGCCGCATTCACTTTAAATAGGGCACCATCTAAATTCGTTGAAATGATACCGTATGAATTATGGTTTGGGAAGAAACCTAAGCTGTCGTTCCTTAAAGTTTGGGGTTGCAAAGCTTATGTAAAGAAGTTATAACCTGACAAGCTAGAACCCAAAGCGGAGATATGCGTCTTCATAGGATACCCTAAAGAAACAATTGGGTACACTTTCTATCACAGATCCGAAGGCAAAATCTTTGTTGCCAAGAACGGATCCTTTCTTGAGAAGGAGTTTCTCACTAAAGAAGTGACTGGAAGGAAAGTAGAACTCGACGAGGTTATTGAACCTTCTTTCGTAGATCAGAGTAGCGCGGTGCCAGAAGATGTTCCTGTGCAGCCTGCACTGATAGGAGAGGAAGCAAATGATGATGATCATGAAACTTCGAACGAGGAAGCTACTGAACCTCGCAGATCGACAAGGGAGCGTACCACTCCTGATTGGTATGATCCCTGTCTAAATGTCATTATTGTAGATAACAATGATGAAGACCCTGCGACGTATGAGGAAGCAATGATGAGCCCAGATTCCAACAAATGGCAAGAAGCCATGAAATCCGAAATGAGATCCATGTATGATAACCAAGTATGGACTTTCGTAGACTTACCTGATAGCCGCAAGGCTGTCGAGAATAAATGGATCTTCAAGAGAAAAACAGATGCTGATGGTAATATTGCTGTCTATAAAGCTCAACTTGTCGCAAAGGGGTTCCGACAAATTCAAGGAGTTGACTACGATGAGACTTTCTCACCTGTAGCGAAGTTAAAGTCTGTGAGGATTTTGTTAGCAATAGCTGCATTTTTCGATTATGAGATTTGGCAGATGGATGTCAAAACGGCGTTCCTTAATGGTGACATTGAGGAAGAGTTGTATATGGTACAACCCAAAGGTTTTGTCGATCCTAAAAATGCTGACAAGGTATGCAAACTTCAGCGTTCCATTTATGGACTGAAGCAAGCATCCCGGAGTTGGAACCGACGCTTTGATAAGGTGATCAAAGACTTCAGGTTTATACAGACTCATGGTGAGGCCTGTATTTACAAGAAAGTGAGTGGAAGCTCTGTAGCGTTCCTGATATTATATGTAGATGACATATTATTGATTGGGAATGATATAGAACTACTAAGCAGTGTTAAAGGTTATTTGAATAAGTGTTTTTCAATGAAAGACCTTGGTGAAGCAGCGTACATTTTAGGCATCAAGATTTATAGAGATAGATCAAGACGCCTAATAGGGCTTTCACAGAGTACATACCTGGACAAGATTTTAAAGAAGTTTAGAATGGATGAAAGCAAGAAAGGGTTTTTGCCTATGTTGCCAGGTAAGGTCTTGAGTAAAACTCAAGGTCCGGCTACGACAGAAGAAAGAGAGAGGATGGACAAGATCCCCTATGCCTCGGCAGTAGGCTCTATCATGTATGCCATGCTGTGTACTAGACCGCATATCGCACATGCTGTTAGTTTGACCAGCAGATATCAGAGTGATCCAGGAATGGAACACTGGACAACGGTCAAGAATATCCTGAAGTACTTGAAAAGGACTAAGGATATGTTTCTTTGTTATGGCGGTGACCAAGAGCTCGTTGTAACTAGTTAGACCGATACAAGTTGGAACACTGATCCTGATGACTCTAAGTCTCAATCTAGGTACGAGTTTATATTGAATGGTGCTGCAGTAAGCTGGATGAGTTCCAAGCAGTGCACGGTGGCGAAGTCTTCAACTGAATCTGAATACATAGCGGCTTCGGAGGCTTCATCGGAAGCGGTATGGATGAAGAGGTTCATTGTTGAGCTTGGTGTGGTTCCTAGTGCATTGGACCCATTAGTCATCTATTGTGACGACATGGGTGCCATCGCCAATGCACAAGAACCAAGGTCACACAAGAAACTAAAGCATATCAAGCTGCGTTTTCATTCGATTCGCGAGTACATCGAAGATGGTGAAGTAAAGATTTGCAAAGTACACACAGATTTGAATGTGGCAGATCCGTTGACTAAAGCCCTCCCTAGGGCAAAGCATGACCAACACCAGAATGCCATGGGTGTTAGGTACCTTACAATGTAATCTAGATTATTGACTCTAGTGCAAGTGGGAGACTGTTGGAGATATGCCCAAGAGGCAATAATAAAGTGGTTATAATATATCTTTGTGTTTATGATAAATGTTTGCATACCATGCTATAATTGTATTAACCGAAACATTGATACATGTGTGTTATGCAAAACAACAAGGAGTCCCTAGTAAGCCTCTTTTATAACTAGCTTGTTGATTAATAGATGATCATGGTTTCGTGATCATGAACATTGGATGTTATTAATAACAAGGTTATGTCATTGGTTGAATGATATAATGGACACACACCCAAATGAGCGTAGCATAAGATCAAGTCATTAAGTTCAACTTGCTATAAGCTTTCGATACATAGTTACCTAAGTCCTTCGACCATGAGATCATGTAAATCACTTACACCGGAAGGATGCTTTGATTACATCAAACGTCATTGCGTAAATGGGTGGTTATAAAGATGGGATTAAGTATTCGGAAAGTGTGAGTTGAGGCATATGGATCAAGAGTGGGATTTGTCCATCCCGATGACGGATAGATATACTCTGGGCCATCTCGGTGGAATGTCGTCTGATTAGCTTGCAAGCATGTGACTAGTTCACAAGAGATGACATACCACGGTACGAGTAAAGAGTACTTATCGGTAATGAGGTTGAACTAGGTATGGAGATACCGATGATCGAACCTCGGACAAGTAAAGTATCGCGTGACAAAGGAAATCAGTATCGTATGTAAATGGTTCTTTCGATCACAAAGTCATCGTTGAATATGTGGGAGCTATTATGGATCTCCAGGTCCCGCTATTAGTTATTGATCGGAGAGGAGTCTCGATCATGTCCGCATAGTTCTCGAACCGTAGGGTGACACACTTAAGGTTTGATGTCGTTTTAAGTAGATATGGAATATGGAATGGAGTTCGAATGTTGTTCGGAGTCTCGGGTGGGATCCATGACATCACGAGGAGTTCCGGAATGGTCCGGAGAATAAGATTCATATATAGGAAGTCACTTTCCAAGTTTGGAAATGATCCGGTGCATTTATGGAAGGCGCTAGAATGTTCTAGAACCTTCCGGAAGAAATCACCATGGAAGGTGGAGTCCGGGAAGGACTCCACCAACCCTAACCAGCCAACCAAGAGGGAAGGTGGAGTCCATGGTGGACTCCACCTCCTTGGCCGGCCATAGGGAGAAGGAAAGGGAGGAGTCCCACTTCCCCTAGGTTTCGCCCATATGGAAAGTTTTGAATTGGGGTCTTATTCGAATCTTTGGGCTAACCCTTGGGGTTCCACCTATATAATGAGGGAGAGAGGGAGGGGGCCGGCCACCACAAGAGCCGCACCACCCAGGGCACCCAAGGCCGGCGCCCCCCCAAGTGCCCCATCTCCCCAAACCCTAGCCGCTCCCCTCCTCCCAATACTCCCGCGGTGCTTAGGCGAATCTCTGCCGGAGATCTCCACCACCACCGCCACCACGCCGTCGTGCTGTTGGGATTCCGAGTAGGATCTACTACATCCGCTGCCCGCTGGAACGGGGAGAAGGACGTCGTCATCAACACCGAACGTGTGACCAAATACGGAGGTGCTGCCCGACTGTGGCACCGTCAAGATCTTCTACGCGCTTTTGAAAGCGGCAAGTGATCGACTACATCAACAACGAGATCTAATCTCGTAGGCTTTGGAATCTTCGAGGGTTAGTCTCATGATCTTCATCTCATTGCTACCATCTACTAGATTAGATCTTGGCTTGTTATTCGTTCTTGTTCTTGCGGTAGAAATTTTTTTGTTTTCTATGCTACGAATCCCATCAACTATATAGGACGGGGGACTCGCCGCTGAATCGCCAGCGGGAGGACAAAACCCTAGCGGGTACCTAATGAATGTTTTATGGTTGTAAGCCTTTGAAGGAGTCGCAAGTTGGATAATGAGAAACTAACTGGATGTTCTTATATAGCCTATTAAGTTCTCATGGTCTAGTCGAATATGACAGTCTATGATTATTATAATTGTACGATATCATTTCTGATCACAGTCTTGAGGCTCTAGTCCTCGGCTGTGCTACGCTTCGGACTATTGGACTCAAGTTTGAAGGTTGATCCAGTTAGGGATGCAAGCGGGACGGGCTGGGGGACAATACCATAGTAAGAATGTAGTGTTAATTTTATAGCTACTAGCAAAAGTGCCAGTGCGTTGCACCGGGAAGAAAACACAAACGCTCTAGAAAATTATCCGTGTGAACACTTTTTCTCTTTGGTGCTAGACTTTGTTGTTTTTTGGTACTAAGGTCTCTGCTTTAAAAAAATCAACCACTTGGCATTCTATCTACTCGCTGATTCAGTGGGAGTAATTTTCTATACATCATTCTTTTTTATCAACTATTTTGAACAATGGTTTTAGATATAATTATATAATTTTATTTCGCTTACACTAGTAGAAAACAGACCTTCCGTCCAGGCCTTTTGTCCCGGCCCAGTCTGGAGCCGGGACAAATGGTCAGGCCACGTCGCCCCGAAATCAGTGAGAGGGTACGGGCTCTTTTGTCTCGGTTCTTTAAGAACCTTTTGTCCCGGTTGGAGCCTCAAACCGGGACAAAAGGGTCTGAGGCCTTTTGCGTCCGGCAGGAACCTTTTGTCCCGGTTGGTAATACCAACAGGGACTAAAGGTCTACCCCCGGGACTAAAGGCTTTTTACTTTTTTTGCCTCTCCACGTACCTCTACCCCCTGTGGATCGCCTCTTTTAGCTCTGTAAAATACAAAAGAAAATGATAGAAAATTCAAAAAATATAGTCTTTTGAGATTCCTGTATGTTACGCAACCTACTATTAGGGAAAATTAACAAATTTGAATTTCGAATTTTTTTGCATAAAAAGTTTATTAAAAATTCAGGATTTTATATTTTTAAATTAATAATTGCATCCGGCATTAAGTTTACTTAACCATAAAGTTAGCCAATTTTTAGATTTTCAAATTTTCGGGTTTGGCAAAAAAAAGTTTATTAAAAAATAAAAAAAATAATTATAATATAAATTAAAAAAAGTTAATATTTATTTATTTATTCAAGATTATTATTACATCATTACTTTTGTTTATTAAAAGAATTATTTGGAATTCAAACAATAAAGAAATACGACATCGACCAACATGTTAATAGGATTGATATGATACTAGTATCACATACATGCGCGCGGAGCACTTGGAAGCGGAACGGGAAGGAACTCGGAAGTTAAGCGTGCTAGTGCTAGTGCTAGAGTAGTGGGAGGATGGGTGACCGAGCGGGAAGTTTGGCCACGGATAAGTGATTTGACTAGAGATTAAGTGTAGTTAGAGACTAAACTTGTCAAATAACTGAAATACTAGAAATTCTAAAAAAATAGAAAAAAATAAGGGAGTGAAAAATAATTAGAAAAAATGGATAATTTTTTTTAACGAAATAGCTTTTTGTCTTCCCGGTCTTGTTGCGGTCAAAACCCACCGGCGGGCAGCGACGGGCAACACAGTAGAGCCGGGAACAACCTAGGGCTTCGGCTGGCCCTGGTCCCTCCGAGCGACGGCCCGCAAAGCCTCTAGTACACACGTCCGATGCTGATGCAAGGGCGTGCCACCTGACCTATACCTGGTCAGGAAGGTGATGGAGATGCCTCGTTTAGTTTCCTGCATGGCATACACGTAAACATTAAATACGAGCCTCGATCGGCTCTCAGGTTATCCTGTGAATCGGCTCAAGGAGCCGATCCACCCATGATTCGTACGAGGTGCACGAATATATGGTGGTCCTGCTTGATCAAGATAAAGCTAATGCGATCTACGACGATTTAGGGTTTTCACCGCATAATCGGATCATCCTACTCACGATTGGGCCTCGCGGCCACGCACGGTGATCGTAAGCCGATCCTAGACAAGGCCTAAAAACCAACACGAGGTTGATCCCCGGAACATCCTGTCTAGGACTAGCAAACGACACCCTACGTGCCGCTGGATCCTCCAACCCTTTGTAAGGCCTAACTATTGCAGATATTAAACTAATCCTTGTAGAACAAGGAGCAACCGTAACGGATCGGATCTACTAAATAATGATCAAGCGGGGTGCCGCCCCTACACCTAAGATAGGTGTAAGGGCGGCTAGACATGCAAGGGTTGCACTACGATAGCATGTTATACGAAGAACTATGCTAACCCTAACACATCTATGATAACTACGTTGCTCGCCATCAAAAAGGCTTCAGAACGAGCAACGCATGAACAACATAAAGCTTCTGCTGCCTAGATCGCAAGATGCGATCTAGGCAGCATGGTGCTTACCGGTAGAAACCCTCGAGACGAAGGAGTTGGCGATGCGCCGAGATTGATTGGTTGGTTGAACGTTGGTTGTTGTTTATTTCATAAACACTAGATACATATTTATAGTCCAGGGGACTTTCTAATTTAGGCGTACACCTAACCGTGCACGGGTAAAACTCCATCTAAGATCCGATCTACTAAATTACAGATACACGGGCCAACTAGCCCATATTTTGCATATAAAGGCCGATCCATATATTTCTTCCATGTATATTCTCCAAATCCATCTTGATCGCGGCCCACCTCTGACTCGGTCAAATTCTGGTGATAACACATGCCCCCCTGGTTTTGGAATTGGTAATTCCAAAATCACTCTGCTTTTTCTTCGTTGGGTCATGTCGTGGCAGAACCGTTGCAGTATCCGTCATCATGATGCCTTGCCTTCTCAACTTCTCCGCGTGACCTGGCAGTTTTTTTTTTTTAGGCACCATTTCCTCGGAAACTGCTGTGGCATTGAATTTCCACTATATCCCCTTTTATTTAACCGCTCCGCACAGTTTATCTCCGCATCTTCTTCGCATTAGCACTCCAAAAGCCCTCCTGCGCCACCATGTCTTCTTCCTCCTCTGCTTCATCGGATCTTTCCACCCAGTCCTCTTCCTCTCGCGAGCCGACGCCGGAACCGAACCCGGCGGAGGTCCACGCAGCCAACACCCGCCGCGCCATTGAGGCCGGGGAGGAGTCTAGCCATGACTTCTCCATCTGGTCGGAGGACGACAAGTCCCTGACCGACGGGGAAAGCGACCTCCGCTTCCTCGCCGACGGGGAAACGGAGGAGAGCGACGACGATCGCTTCTCCTGTGACTTCACCTCTCCCGAGGAGGAGGAGGAGGAAGAAGAGGAGGAGGAGGAGGACGACACCTCCTCCGACGAGCCGCCGGCCAAGAGGTTCTGCCCCTGGCCGGGGAACCTCAGCGACTTCGACAGCGACGACGATGACGCTGACGAAGGGGACGAGGACAATGAGGGCCCGGTCGGCGGCCATTGGAGCGACGACGAGCCCGCCGGGAGCAGCGCCGACAGCGGCGACGACGGCGACGACGAGGGCAGCGACGGCCCGTAGATAGGACCTCTAGTATAGGACCGGTAGCAGTAGATGGGGCAATGTATCCCCTAGTACTTCCTTTTGAGAGCCATCAGCTCTTTATGTAAGAAATCTATCAATGAAGAACTTTTCCCAATTTGATTTTGCCGATTTCTTTTGAGCTTAATTTAGCCGATTCCCTCTCATACTGATCTTTGCCGATTTGTCCCCTTTGCCAATGCGTAATGAGCCGATAGCAACGCATCGGTCCTTTAAAATTCATCCTTCCATTCTTCAACTGATGATTTTGAAATCTGGTGGATAATGTAGAGTCTTCTTTAAACACTCATCATTTTGTGAAGAAGGTCGCGATGAAAGATCAGCCGATGGTACCCCAATCGGCTCCTGAACAGAGCGTCCACCAGGCCTACTGCCCCCCGAGCCGAATCTGCCAGGGAATGGCAGATATCGGCTCTGTAATTCGTACGTCGGCTCCGGTAGGATCCATGACGAACACAAGCAGAACATGTGGTGAGGATAATTTTGGCCGATTGCTGGGATCGGCCTCCATATTGATTGAAGCACTGACTGAAGGTTCTGTAATGTCCCTTCATAGACTTTTGGGGCCGATCACAAGGATCAGCCTTGCCACGTTTGCTCATTGCTTCGCTTCAGCTACATGGTCAGGCCAGTGGATAAAACCAGCTTAACCCTTCCCTTTGTCACGTCGATGCGCTCGCAGTCGTCCAAATTGATACCTGAGAGGGGTTCTTGGCCTGCTGCTTCCCATGCGTTCATGCCAGCCGTTGAAATTTCGGCTGAGTCATCGGCCTGGACGACCTCTACCTCATCTCCATCCCACTGTATTATGCATTGGTGCATCGTGGAGGGAATGCAGCAGTTGGCGTGGATCCAATCCCTGACTAGCAGAACAGCATAAGTGCTCGTGCTATCGACGATGAAGAACGTTGTAGGGATAGTTTTCCTTCCTACGGTCAGATCCACGTTCAGAACACCTTGTGCGTCAGACGCTTGGCCGTTGAAATCGCTCAATGTCACGTTGGTCTTGATTAGATCTGAGCTAGAGCGTCCCAGCCGACGTAGCATAGAGTACGGCATGATGTTGACTGCCGCTCTGGTGTCCACCAGCATCTTATTTACAGGCCTCCCATCGATATAACCTCGCAAGTACAGGGCCTTCAGATGTCTGTAGCTTCTTTCTCGTGGCTTCTCAAAGATAACCGGCCATGGGCCGCAGTCAAGTTGTGCCACAGGTGCCTCGTCTATTCCTGGAGCACTGAACTCCGAAGGGAGGATGAACACCATGTTTGTGCCAGCCGATGTTTCATCATCGGCTTTCCTTTGCTTGGGACGCCACTCCATTTTCCGTGGACGACCCCCTTCGTCCAGGGTTCGCTGAACTTTCGCAGCTAGATCAGGTCGTGCCTTCCTTAGCGTATGCAAGTATAACCTTTCGGCTTCCTCCAGGCCGCGCAATCGCTGAACCCTGCGCTTTTGGGAACGGCTGAGTCCATCAGGGCACCACCTTGGACGGTGGTACCTATCTTCTTCTTCTTCTTGTCCCTCGTCTTCTGAATCCTCGAGATCTTCCCATCGAGGGGACTCAGCACGTTTGCTTTGTGGCGGGAGAGGCCCTAAGCGCTTGAACACGGACACGTTGGCTGCCTCCTTCTTCGTCTGGTTGCATTCTAGGCAATTGCCGATTGTGGGCAATCGGCTCATTCCTGAATCCCAGCAGTGTCTAAAGAAGGGGCAGTCCCAGTGCCTATCGTTGTCGTCTTGCTCCCTTGATTTTCCTTTGGCACGGCGCTCGTGCTCCTCTTCATCGCGATCATGCCGACGATATCTTCTGGCTTCTTTAGCCAGACGATCTCTTTCATCATCATCGCTGGATCGTCGGCGTTGGTCATACTGACTCACATACTTGTTGAGGAGGTGATCAGAGAGGGGTCGCTGATATCTTATGTTCTTCACTTCTCCCTCTGTGACGTAGCGCTTGCCATCATGACGGAGCCGATCGCGTGGAGCGGCCTCCTCTGTGTCCTTGCTATGAGAGCAGCTGCCCTCGTCTCCATTTTTGCCAGAGTGGTGCCCAGGTCCTACCATGTGGATGCTGAACGAGGATCCTGGCTGGCAACCTTCAGGGTAAGTGCATTCCACCATGTTAACGGCGGGGAAGGGTTGGGTGTCGACCTTCATGGCGTACTGGTTGAAAATCAGACGCCCTTTTTCTATCGCCGATTGGATGTGCTGACGCCACACCCTGCAGTCGTTGGTGGCATGGGAGAGCGAGTTATGCCATTTGCAGTATGGTTTTCCGTTCAGCTCTTGTACCGTGGGGAATTTGAGACCTTCGGGAATCGTCAACTGCTTCTCCTTGAGCAGGAGGTCGAAGATTTGCTCAGTTTTGGTCACGTCAAAATCAAACCCCCTGGGCAGGCCTGGTGGCTTTACCCATTTGCAGGACACGGGGGTTCCCCCCCGAGTCCATTCAGCCACTGCTACCTCTTGATCTTCCGCAGAAACTTTGTCTTCCTCTGCCTCGACCAGGACTACTGCACGCTTGAATTTGTCCTGGTACAGGTCCGGGTGGCGTTGTTCATATGCCGACAGTTTCTGAACCATGTGCGCCAGTGAGGGGTAGTCTGCTTGGGAGGCCATGTCCTTGAGCGGTGTTGCAAGGCCCGCTACTGCCAAGTCGACTGCTTCCTTTTCAGTCACACGAACCGAATAACATCGGTTCCTAAGATTCCTGAAGCGCTGGATGTATTCTGTCACAGTTTCTCCACGCTTCTGACGTATTTGTGCTAGATCGGCAAGGCCAGACTCGGAAGCCTCTGAGTGATACTGCATATGGAACTGTTCTTCCAACTGCTTCCAAGTCCGGATCGAGTCTGGTGGCAACGAGGTGTACCACCCGAAAGCCGATCCCGTGAGGGACTGTGAGAAGAACCTCACGCGTAGTGAATCCGACACTGAGGCCGTTCCTAGCTGTGCCAAATATCGGCCCACATGCTCGATGGAGCTGGAACCATCTGATCCACTGAATTTGGAGAAATCAGGGAGCCGATATTTAGGTGGTAGCGGGATCAACTCGTAGTCGTCAGGGTACGGCTTGGAATAGCCGATTGCCCTCCTTTTCGGCACCATGCCGAACTGGTCTCTCAGTATGGTGCTGATCTGATCCACCGTGGCCGGCTGCAGGAGTTGAACTACGAAGATTCGCCGGGGTGGCGTACTTAGCCAGCCATGTTTGCTTTTCCAGCTCTCGAGCCAACTGCAGGAGCTGAGCTCGGAGGTTCGTCGGGGTGGCGTACTTAGTTAGCCACGTCTCGCTTCTCAAGATCTGTCGCCGACGTCCCTCCTGTTTTCCCGAAGTCCCCGATGTTGTGGCCTAGTTTGTGAGCGCCCGATTACCGCAATCTGGCACATACGTGCACGTGTACCCGTGAGGGATCTCCTTAGGCGCCTCAGGCAAGAACTGGTAGTCACTAGGGTCACCACCGATCTTGTAGACGACGAATGCCGGTGAAGTCGGCACTTCTGGTGCTGCCAACGCAAATGGCAGCGGTGGACGGGACTGGAGTGGCAACTCTCCTTGATGCGTCCCGAGAGCTGGTCCTGACGGCGAGTACTGGTGCCTCATGATCTCCTGGATCACGCGAAGAGCGACACGCTCCAACGTGTTTACCAGGTTCTCAGAGTGGCGGTGTAGCGAGTGAGCCACCAAGTAGTTGATCTCCTGCCGCAGGGACCTGATGCGTTCTTCCGACGGGGCAGAGAGGTCTATCCCATCGAGTGCACCATTAGGTGAGAACCCCTTCCACCTGATGCCATGTGAACGGGTTCTGTGGAAAGAGCCGATGAGGTCGGCTTCGAGGATGACTTTGATCTCGTCATACTTCTTCTTGAGCTTGTCGGTCAGATCCTCGTACGTGACTGGAGTGCCGTCCGCCATCTCAGATGTAGATGGCGAGGTGGTTGATGTCGAAGCTTGTCCCACCGGGCGTGCCAGAATGTGTTGCGGTCAAAACCCACCGGCGGGCCGCGACGGGCAACACAGTAGAGCCGGGAACAACCTAGGGCTTCGGCTGGCCCTGGTCCCTCCGAGCGACGGCCCGCAAAGCCTCTGGTACACACGTCCGATGCTGATGCAAGGGCGTGCCACCTGACCTATACCTGGTCAGGAAGGTGATGGAAATGCCTCGCTTAGTTTCCTGCATGGCATACACGTAAACATTAAATACGAGCCTCGATCGGCTCTCGAGTTATCTGTGAATCGGCTCAAGGAGCCGATCCACCCATGATTCGTACGAGGTGCACGAATATATGGTGGTCCTGCTTGATCAAGATAAAGCTAATGCGATCTACGACGATTTAGGGTTTTCACCGCATAATCGGATCATCCTACTCACGATTGGGCCTCGCGGCCACGCACGGTTATCGTAAGCCGATCCTAGACAAGGCCTAAAAACCAACACGAGGTTGATCCCCGGAACATCCTGTCTAGGACTAGCAAACGACACCCTACGTGCCGCTGGATCCTCCAACCCTTTGTAAGGCCTAACTATTGCAGATATTAAACTAATCCTTGTAGAACAAGGAGCAACCGTAACGGATCGGATCTACTAAATAATGATCAAGCGGGGTGCCGCCCCTACACCTAAGATAGGTGTAAGGGCGGCTAGACATGCAAGGGTTGCACTACGATAGCATGTTATACGAAGAACTATGCTAACCCTAACACATCTATGATAACTACGTTGCTCGCCATCAAAAAGGCTTCAGAACGAGCAACGCATGAACAACATAAAGCTTCTGCTGCCTAGATCGCAAGATGCGATCTAGGCAGCATGGTGCTTACCGGTAGAAACCCTCGAGACGAAGGAGTTGGCGATGCGCCGAGATTGATTGGTTGGTTGAACGTTGGTTGTTGTTTATTTCATAAACCCTAGATACATATTTATAGTCCAGGGGACTTTCTAATTTAGGCGTGCACCTAACCGTGCACGGGTAAAACTCCATCTAAGATCCGATCTACTAAATTACAGATACACGGGCCAACTAGCCCATATTTTGCATATAAAGGCCGATCCATATATTTCTTCCATGTATATTCTCCAAATCCATCTTGATCGCGGCCCACCTCTGACTCGGTCAAATTCTGGTGATAACAGGTCTGTGTTACCAGCTGGGACAAAAGGGGTGACTCCTGCGCGCCCCCGCGGCAGCCACGTGGTGGAATATATGTCCCGGCTGGTAAGCGGACCGGGACAAAAGTCCCGCTTCCGTTGTCCCGGTTGGCCAGCCGGGACAAAAGCCTCTTACGGGCCGGGACAATAGGCCTGTTTTCTACTAGTGTTAATGATTTACATAATAATGGACCTATCGTATAATCCAACAGAGATATATATGACACATTAATGAAGATTAAGTAAAGAAGTGATTACTGTTTCTCGTAGCGTCATAGCTCATGAAGTATTACTGTCTCTCGTAGCGTCATAGTTGTCTTGTGGAGCACATACGCGAGCAGTGCGGAGGGAGAAGTGTATCAGCGCAATTATAGACTCGCCTGCACCCATGCTCAAACCAAGAAGTGATGCGCTGCAATCGAAGAAGTTTTTTTTTTTTGAGAATTGCATTCGAAAAAGCTAGGCAGCCGTTGTCCTTGTTGTTCGGACTTTTGGTTGTGTTGGCTAGTGCATGAAACTTGACATGTTATTGGAGCCCAGGGTCTCAAATTCGAGTACTGGCTTTCGCAATTTATCCTAAAATTGATGTTGCCCCCTCGGAGTTCACGTATATGCCTCTTGAACTATACCTCTGAGTCTTTTCACGTGTTGACTTGTCTTCTGTCACACGTGAGGGGGTGTTGAAGTGTATAAATGGATTGCCTAGCCCTTTCCATTAGTTCGAATTTTTTGTTGCGTTGACTAGTATATGAAACTTGACACTTGCCGCCCCGGAAGCCAATTGCGGGATGCGGCTGGTCGCCGTCGAAGCCTCCCGCGCGGGTGCCTTTTGCTGCTGTCCAACCAGGGCCCATCAATCTGCAGTTGACCAGGCCAGCAGCTTGGAGAACATCAGATCGCGACTACAGACACCTGACCCGAGCCTCATGCCAACGGCGGCTCTTGCGTGACACCTGCCACCGCCTTGTCGTCGGCCGGTGTAAAGTTCGCCCGGACAGGCGTTGCCTGAGCCTCACGCGGCAGTGGCGCGTGTGTTGAACTGAATTAATCGATATTCCGCTTCATTGTGCAGGTACCCGTCGCCGCCTTGTTGATGGCCCTGGCGATCAGCACGACCAGTCCGCCGCCGCCTATTTCAGACCTCATAATTTATCGATCTTCCCTCGAACGGCCAGGCCAAGTATATATCTCTACCGTAGCTAGCTAGGTTTCCCCACTCCGGATTAGACTCCATCAACTGAATCATGACGTGCAGCAGGAGATTAGAGCCGTAGCTAGAGCTAGGCCGGGCTTCTCTACTGATTAGACTCCATCAACCGAATCGTGACGTGCAGCAGTGTTTTCAATAAGCTTGGATTCGCTTTGCTCACCACGCTCGGCGCTGATCTCCATGATGAAGCAGACATGACACTCCCTCTAATCATGCCGTCCGAGGTCATCAATTTGGCGGCGGCAGGGGTGGATCTAGGGCAGACCGATGATGCCCTTTTGACCTCGATTACAATGGCATGGACTTTGTCGGGTCATTATTTATCGATGAATTCTTGCAGACAAAGCAGCTCAAACCAGGAGTTGTTTCCTTTCTGGACTGAGGACAACCGGTAATCTCTTTCCTGTGCAACTGAATATGCTAGTGACAACACGATAAACAGTCTTGGGCATATACTCAGAACCAAGTTTAGATACAGTTCGTATTTGTCAATGTTGAAAATAAACAGCGTTTCAAGCTATACGTAGTGGACCTCTGGAAATATCATGAACCGAATTCGCTAGCCATGAATGCGGCCACCGTTGCCATGTTTTAGAAAGCCACACGCACAATTTATCTTGGTTGCTTCGAAGTCTCCTGCCTGTGGCTAGCCGAAGAAGATGGGAGTAGCGCGTGGCTGGCGGAAGTTGCCTGGGCGAGGCTCGTAGCGGAGGCGCTTAGGCGAGACGGGGAGCCACGTACATGTGCGTAATTTCATCAGGAGACAGGAACCTTTAACAGCTCCTGCGCGTGGCCAGAGGGAGGAGATAGCGTGGCGACGTGTCTGATGGGAGTCGCTTGGGCGGAACTGCAGCACTGGGGACGCGGACAAGCCCTGGTTGACGTCGAACAGATCGTGGAGGAGCTTGAACGCCGGTGAAGCGTTGAAGGCAGGGCGCGGCCCTCGGACGCGTTCAGCGGTAGTCTACGGCGAGGTGTTGGTGTTGGAGTAGCGAATATAGGACGCGGCGTCGGCGGATCGCCAGGTCGCGTGGGTCGCGCCGATGTTTCAGACGGAGGCGGATTGTTTTGCGTCTGCTTTTGCTGCGGAAGAGCAAAATACGTGAACTTTAAAATTAAAAATTGTTCTAACAACATAGCAAAGTATTGCTTGAATAAAAAAAATTATAAGATAAGTGCAGAAAAATAATAAAAAATGTATAGATATACCTGCAGATATAAGTCGGATCCGTGAGATGGATCAGGAACAATGTTCATTACCTTTGTGGGAACTCCAATCATAATGATAAAAATATTATCCTATAGTAGTCATCACAAATGATTGATGTGCTAGAAAAACTATGTTAAGCAAAACTGACGTCAGAGAAGAAAAAAAATTATTGGGTGGTAGTACCTGGCAACTGAACTATTAACTGAAAATCTAGCTAGCATGAGTGACTTTACCCATGAGGTGTTTATTTGGTTCTCTATCAAGCACTTAGCAGTTAGCACCAGCCTGATCTGTTGATCCTATTCAATCACAAAATACATATGAACCCATATTCCAGTGCCTAGCAAAACCTGATGAAAATCTATTGATTAGAGAAAATTTGCTGAGATGCAGTATCAAAAATATGGTACAACAACTTCGAAATTCAGAATCAAAACTGTAGCATTTTCATCCACATCTAAATGCGCACACAGAGGGAAGAAAAATTAGGCAGTGCCATTCCCGGCCGGGAAGGATAGGGCTCTAGGCAGAAAAATTCTTGTAGTAGTACATCAGGAGAGAAGTAATATTGTATATTACTAATCTTCACACCAAAAGTCGCTGCATCTGCAACCTGCAAAAGAGCAGCAACATGGCGCATCATCTCCTCCCATAACTCTCCTATCAGAATGATCAGGAGGAGGCCAAAATCGTTGGCATCTCCCCATCAATGAGCGCCCGGCTGCAATTTTGGGCAATTTTCAGTAGCACGCGAACCCAATGGAATTCCTTCCAATTTCTCTCCCATTCGCTTTCCCCTTCTTCCTTGTTCACACTCACGCAAGTAGGAGATGAACAACCGCATCTGCTCATGCCAATCATCCTCGCATCAATGATAGGAACGAGCGCGCTGGTGCAGCAACAAAAGGACGGGGACGAATTCGCGTATCTGCTCCTAATTTGTCCGATTTGTGGTGTGGTCTCAGAGTCCATCTGCTTGACTGCTTCTTGAGTTATGTCATCTAGAGCCCGCAGCCCCGCCATGGCCACCTGACGAGATCGTTCTAGTTGGATTTTGGCCGCCATGGCCGCGACCCCGAGCCGCCGCCGGCCATGGACTTTCTTTTCGAGTTTGTAGCGCCCATCATGGTCCGCGATCTTGACATCTCGCGTGGCATCCGACGAACTTGTTTGTGTTGTTCCATCCGGATCCAGCGGGATCCAGTGGCGCTCCATGTTTTTGCTGTAGCGACAAATCCAGTAACCTCTCCTCTGAACAAATCGAGGCGCGGCGGGTGTATGAGATCGAAGCCTGGCGCGCGTCGGGTGTATGAGATCGAAGCCTGGCGAAGACTGCCCACCACCTCGTCGATTTTGCTTCCGTCCGTCGTGGTCGCTAGGAATCGTTGCTCGATTTCGATTTCGATTTCAATCGATCTGAGAAAGCAATTGGAAGCCGATGCTCCCGTATTTAAAGAACTCGATAGGAAATTGGAGGCGTGCCTGGTTTGGTCTCTCCTGGCGTCTCGTGGGTGGACTCAAGCGACCCGCCAGGGAGAGCTGCGCGCGCCGTGAGTTACGGTGGAAATACAATAAACCGGTACCATGGCATTAGTGAGTATTATGTGATTTGGTGGGAGGGTAAAACCGTCCAAAAAAAAGTTGGACGAAAATTTTGGCAGAAACCTTAGCTCCTTTATTATTAGGTATAGATTAGGTATTAGGTATAGGTATAGACTAGTTAAAATGCCCGTGCGTTGCAACGGATATAAATTAAACCAACAAGTGTCTACAATTCACAAAATAATTTACTCCCATTGTGTGGTAGTATTAAACGTTTTGCTTTTACTTTGGGACGCATGATGTAATTTTTATGGTAAAACATATTTGTTTTTATTTTGTTTTTTCTTTCATATCATTATAAATATGATATGCCTAGTTACAATAGAAACAAATATTAAAGAGATTGCATGTAATTCATAACAAATCATAATAACTTTATATATTTTTACAAAGACAGAGATTCTTACGGTGGACATGCCTCCTCTACATCAGCTAAGTCTGTGTCCGTGTTTTTTCCTTGTACTAGCAAAAGTGCCCGTGCGTTGCACCGGGTGATAAATTATTAAATTGTTATCGTTGCAGTATAATGATGGGCAAAGAATAAAACAACGTAAGAATTATGTGTAATTTTACCTCCTCGCAACACTTCCCGTAGTCCCGTAGGACATCATCGCCGGATGCATGCCGGCCGTACGCATGTCCCATCCACATCTTCGCTACCTTGTCGATCAGGCGCACGCCGGAACGTTCATTCATCGGGCGCCGCGTCCCGTGCTGGCACCGCTCGACAAGTTTGGCTGCAGCGAAGGAGGTGTAGCGTGAGATGCTCTGCCTCAGGATGTCCCTGAGATTGGAAGCCGTGGGGAGACAACGCCGCTCACCAAAGATCAAGGGGTGGCAGCCGCATGCACTAGTGGAGAAGAGGCCTTTCGTCCCAAGCTTCTGGGAGCAAATGTCTCCGTTTTGAACCAAACCGGGTCCAATGGGGGACACTGGTCCCGGTTTGTGATACAAACCGGGTCTAAAGGCCCATCGGCAAGGCGCGGCACGCTGTGTCAGGGCTCGGATGCCTTTAGTCCCGGTTTGTAACCAAAGGTTGTATCACAAACCGGGACCAAAGGCCCACTCTTTGGTCCCGGTTTGGATTACCAACCGGGACTAAAGGCCCGGTCTGCATATATAACCTTGCCCTGCCCAAGTGTGAGCCACATTTAGCCATTTTTTCACTTCTTATCACAAGAGGGGTGTATTGCTTTGCTCTCTTCACATGCACAAGAGGTGTTCGATGAAATGCTTAAGAGGTTTTGCCACTTGAGTTCACACAAATCAAGCCATACTTAACTTGCTTTTTTCTTCTCCATCGAGGTTAACAACTTTATCCTTTCATTTGTAATTGATAAAATGCATGTGTGTATATATATACACCGTTTCACTAATCGTGATGTTCTGTAATGGTTTTTGATAAGTTTAATTATATCATGCAGATGAATCGGCAATGGATGTACATTGACCGACGCTTTGACGAGTTCACTTCGGGCCTGAGTAATTTTATGGCCGTGGCTGAAGCAAACAAACATGTTGGCTTTATGTATTGTCCATGTGTTGACTGTAAGAATATCGTAAATTACGCTCACTCGAGTACCATTCACGGCCACCTTCTGCGATCCGGTTTCATGCCCAGTTACTATTGTTGGACCAAGCATGGAAAAAGAGGGGGTATGATGGAAAACAATGAAGAAGAGGAAGAGGATGATGACAGCTATCCCATGTTCCCTGAATACGGTGATACTGCAGAAGGCAATGAAGACAATGAAGCAGAAGATCAAGAGGCACCAGATGAGCCTGCTGATGATGATCTTGGTCGAGCCATTGCTGATGCAAAGAGAGAATGTGAAACTGAAAAGGAAAGGTTGGCCTTCGACCAGATGATACAAGATCACAACAAATTGTTATACCCAACTTGCGAAGATGGCCATAAAAAGCTAGGCAGCACACTGGAATTGTTGCAATGGAAGGCAGAGAACGGTGTCACTGACTCAGGATTTGGAAAGTTGCTGACAATAATTAAGAGGAAGCTTCCAAGGGGTAACGAATTGCCCGCCAGTACGTACGAAGCGAAGAAGGTTATCTGCCCTCGCCCTCTAGGATTAGATGTGCAAAAGATACATGCATGCATTAATGACTGCATCCTCTACCGCGATGAGTACGAGAATTTGGATGCATGCCCGGTGTGCACTGCATTGCGGTATAAGATCAGACGAGATGACCCGGGTGATGTTGAGGGCGAGCGCCCCAGGAAGAGGGTTCCTGCCAAGGTTATGTGGTATGCTCCTATAATACCACGGCTGAAACGCTTGTTCAGAAATAAAGAGCACGCTAGGTTGTTGCGATGGCACAAAGAAGACCGTAAGAAAGACGAGATGTTGGGACACCCTGCTGATGGGTCCCAATGGAGAAAAATCGATAGAGAGTTCCCGTACTTTGCAGAGGATGCAAGGAACTTAAGGTTTGGTCTAAGTACAGATGGCATGAATCCTTTTGGAGAGCAGAGCTGCAGCCATAGCACCTGGCCTGTGACTCTTTGTATATATAACCTTCCTCCTTGGTTGTGCATGAAGCGGAAGTTCATTATGATGCCAGTGCTCATACAAGGCCCGAAGCAACCCGGCAACGACATTGATGTGTACCTGAAGCCATTAGTCGAAGAACTTCTACAGCTGTGGTCCATAGCAGGTGTACCTGTGTGGGATGAGCACAAGCAGGAGGAATTTGACCTACGATCGCTGCTTTTCGTAACCATCAATGATTGGCCTGCTCTTGGTAACATTTCAGGACAGCCAAACAAGGGATACAATGCATGCACGCACTGTTTAGATGAGCTCGAAGGTGATTATTTGGATAAATGTAAGAAGGTCGTGGACCTGGGGCATCGTCGATTTCTTAGGCATACCCATCCCGTAAGAAAGAAAGGCAAGCATTACAACGGTGGGGCTGATCACCGGAAGAAGCCTCCCCATCGTGATGGTGTTGCTATATTTGGTATGGTCAAGGATCTAGAAGTAATATTTGGAAAGGGTCCTGGCGGACGGTCTGTTCCGAATGACGCAGCCGGACACGCGGCCATGTGGAAGAAGAAATCTATATTTTGGTATCTACCCTATTGGAAAGTCTTAGAGGTCCGCTCTTCAATCGATGTGATGCACGTGACGAAGAATCTTTGCGTGAACCTGCTAGGCTTCCTAGGCGTGTACGGGAAGACAAAAGATACACCAGAAGCACGGGAGGACCAGCAACGTATGAAAGACCCCAAAAAACTGCATGAGAGAGATAAAGGACGTCATTACTCCAGCTACGCTCTTACAAGGTCTGAGCAGTATCAAGGTCCCGTCTGGCTTCTCCTCCAATATAAAGGGAATAATAAATATGGAGAAGAAAACATTCCAGAACCTGAAGTCTCATGACTGCCACGTGATAATGACGCAGTTGCTTCCGATTGCATTGAGGGGGCTTCTACCGGAAAATGTTCGACTGCCCAATGTGAAGCTATGTGCATTCCTCAATGCAATTTCTCAGAAGGTAATAAATCCAGAAATTCTACCGAGGTTGCAGAATGATGTGGTCCAATGTCTTGTTAGTTTTGAGCTGGTGTTCCCACCATCCTTCTTCAATATTATGACGCATCTCCTTGTTCACCTGGTCGAGGAGATTTCCATTCTCGGTCCTGTGTTTCTACACAATATGTTCCCCTTCGAGAGGTTCATGGGAGTCTTAAAGAAATATGTTCATAACCGTGCTAGGCCAGAAGGAAGCATCTCTAAGGGCTATGGAACAGAGGAGGTCATTGAGTTCTGTGTTGACTTTATTCCTGACTTTAAGCCGATTGGTGTTCCTGAATCACGGCATGAGGGGAGACTAAGTGGAAAAGGCACGCTAGGAAGGAAATCAATGATATGTAGGGACGGCCATTCGCTCACTCAAGCACACTACACAGTTCTACAAAGTTCCACCTTGGTAGCTCCGTATATCAGTGTACACAAGAATTGTGTACGCTCCCAGAACCCGGGGCAGTCGAACGATTGGATTAGACGTGAACACATGTCGACCTTCGGCGGTTGGTTGCAAAAACATCTCCTGAATAACAGCACTATTGAAGATCAGCTGTACTTGTTGGCCCAGACACCATCTTCGACTGTATTGACTTTCCAAGGGTACGAGATAAATGGGAATACATTTTACACGATCGCCCAAGATAAAAAGAGCACCAACCAAAACAGTGGTGTACGCTTTGATGCAATTAACAACAAAGGCCCAAATGACACATATTGTGGTTACATAGAGGAGATATGGGAACTTGACTATGGTCCTTCTTTTAAGATCCCTTTGTTTAGATGCAAATGGGTCAAGAAAATAGGAGGCGGGGTTCAGATAGACAAGTTGTATGGAATGACAACTGTGGATCTCAACAATCTTGGGTATAGAGACGAACCATTCGTCTTAGCCAAGGATGTGGCCCAGGTTTTCTATGTGAAGGATATGTCTAGCAAACCAAGAAAAAGGAAACATAAGGAAACGAATACATCAAACGATGAGCCAAAGCGCCACATAGTTCTTTCTGGAAAAAGAAACATCGTGGGAGTGGAGGACAAGACAGACATGTCAGAAGATTATAATAAGTTTGGTGAAATTCCACCCTTCACAGTGAACATTGACCCAAGCATCAAGTTAAATGATGAAGATGCTCCATGGTTATGGCCTAAGAAGGTTAAATGATAAAGATGCTCCATCATCAAGTTAATTGAAGAATGTTCATGGCACAAATGAGTATCTCAACATGGCAATCAATTTCCCATTTATTTTTGTGTAATCATGTAACTGTATGCATGTAAGATATTAAAAGTGGAGATGGTTGGCTTTTTGTACCATATATATAGAGGAGATGTAGTCGTTCACGGGCTTGCAGGAAAATATTTCCGAGGCGCAGTTTTCGAAGATGCCGTAGGGCGTGTGCACCAATGACATCTTTGAGAAACTGCGCCACGGGAGATTTTCCAACCCTTTCCCCAACACTGTTAGAGGAGATGTAGTCATTCACGGGCTTGCAGGAAATTTTTTCCGAGGTGCAGCTTCCGAAGATGCCGTAGGGCGTGTGCACCAACGACATCTTCGAGAAGCTGCGCCACGGGAGATTTCCCAACCCTTTCCTTCATCCATGGGAATGAAACTCTGCTTGGCTTGTTGATCTGCTTGGCAAGGCGTATCGATGCTCCTTTTATAGGCACAGCACTGCTTCTACTTTGTCTTGTTGCTTCGACAGGGAGTCGTGCGCTACATGCTTTATCTCATCGAGCAGTGCGTCCACCCATGCGTTCTTATCCTGCCGACATCTTTAGTCCCGGTTGCACCCACCAGCCGGGACTAAAGGTTACACACACGTCCTTATCCCACCGACAGTTTTGTTAGATGACAAAAAAACCATCTTTAGTCCCGGTTGTACCCACCAGCCGGGACTAATGTTTGCCTGACTAATCCTCCCCAAGTAAGCCCCCCCCCCCCCCCAGATAATGCAAAAACCAGATAAGCCTCCCCCAGATTAAGCCTCCCATCTATTGTCCCGGTTTGAGTCCCCACCCGGGATGAAAGTTTCCGGCGTCACTGCGTTCCCGCCTATTTTTCTTCCCGCGCTTTCCACCGCTTCCCGCCTCCGTCTTCCCGCCATTTTTTCACTATATATATATGTAGGCTTGGCCTCCATTTACACATATATCATATCTAGACTCATATCTGCAAACCTCTCATCACTCTGTCCCATGGCTTCCATCGTATCTCTGACCCCCCGGGAGGCGGAGGCACTTTGCGCCTCGAACTACCCCTGCCCACCGGGCTACCGCGTCCCGAGTGGCTGGTTGCTGAGCGTCGGAGGCGTACCGGTCCCTCCTGTCCCTCTAGGTGTGGCGCGCGAGATGGCCATCACGAACCACTACTACTTCGAGCTCACGCCAGAGCAGCGGAGGAATCCCCAGTGGCATCCCGACTACAGCCCCGCCTGCGCTACCCTCAGTCCCAGCCCACGCGTGCTCACCCGCCGAGGTTCGACTACCGCGACCCCAATGCCAGCGACGACGATGTCGGTGACTACGACGACTACTATAGGGCTAGGCACGAGTATGACTGAATGACTCCAACAGTCGAATCTGGCCATGTATCTTAATTTTCAGTTTAGCTCTGTCGACAACGACTTTATTGAAACTAAAACAATCGACAATGACTTTATTGAAAATATAATTAAAAAAGATAAACAACTAGTCTAGTCGATCTACTCGTCGTCGGAGGTTGTTTCGGTCCAAATGTCGTCCCACCGAGGGTCGTTCTCGGCCCAAGTTGTATTCGGGTTGTCGAGCTCGAACTCGGCAACGGCCCGACGATGGCGCCTGTCGGACCTGCGCTGTGCCCTGAGGTCAGCGAAGAACGCGTCGGTGTTGTCGACGTCATTGGGGAACTGCGCCCGACACCGGCGCATCAACTCCTCGTCGTGCTCGGCGATGGCGATCCAGCGCTGCACCTGGCGGTGGCGGCGACGGTCCTCGTCGTCGACGAGGCACGGCGTTGGCGCGAGGAACTCCGCCTCCTCTAGCGATTCAACATCTGGGAAGTTCATGTCGCGCCGTGGCCGCCGAAATCGCCACGCGGCCGCGTCGTAAGCGCGCGCCGCCAGCTCCGGCGTGTCGTACGTGCCGAGGGTGAGGTGGAAGCCACCGGCGCGCATCTCGGCGTAGAACCTACCGTTCGGACGCGCTCGGACGCCACGGAAACCGGACGACCCGCGACGGCGCGGCGGCATCCCGGAGACGAATTAGCGGAGGCGGCGGCGACGTGTGGTTGCCCGGTGCTCGGCGATGGCGATATGGCAATCCGACGCTTTATAGCGCGCGAAGCGACGCGGCAAGTTTGGCGACACGTGGCGTGGGGAAGCGGCGGGGCATGGCACGTGGAAGCGGCGTCTACACGTCGCACGCCGGCGACGGCGGGGCGAGGCACGTGGAAGCGGCGGCGACACGTGGCACGGGGAAGCGACACGTGTGGCACGGCGGCGGCGGTGGCCAGTACATGGCTTCAAATTCAAATTCATAAGTTATTTCAATTTATATTCAAATTCATATGTAAATTATATTTTTATTAGATAGAGATTTTTTTCTGAACATTTTGATATATCATATGCCTTTTTTTGATTTGAAATAAGGCGGGAACGAAAAAAATTTGAAAAAATTTGCCTCTGGCGCGAAGGGAGCCGAACAGGCGAAAAAAAGCCTTTGGTCCCGGTGTTGGTCCCGGTTCGTGCCACGCACCGGGACCAAAGGGGGGGGCTATAACTGTCGTCTCCTTCCTCCGCGCAGATCAATCGCGCGGAGGAAGAGCACACAGCGCCGAAAGGCTGCCCAATCGCCGCCCGTGCCGACGCCGCCGCCGCCGACGCCGCCGCCGCCGCCACCTCTCTCCGCGCGCGCGCCCCGCGGCCTCCTCTTCTTCCCGCGCGCGCCCGCCGGCCTGGCCACTTCTCCCCGTCGCGCCACGCGCGCCGTCCGCCTCCACGCCAACCTCCCCGCCATCCACGCGCCGCCGGTACCGCCCCCTCTCCCCTCTCTCCTCCGGCCAGCCGCCGGCCGCCACCGGCCGGCCGGCCCCTTTTTTTTTTACAAATATTGCTACATATATATTAGTTAGTATTGTTAATTAGTGTAGTAGTATTGGTAATTAGTTAGCATTGTTAGTGTAGTACTATTGGTAATTAGTTAGCTAGTAAAATTTAGTTAGAAAAATTAGTAGTAGTTTACAATTTGTTAGAAAACTTAGTTAGAAAAATTATTAGTAGTGAAAAATTAGTTAGAAAAATTTAGTTAGAAAAATTAGTAGTAGTGAAAATTTTGTTAGAAAAATTAGTTGTAGTGAAAAAATAGTTAGAAAAATTTATACGTTAGTGAAATTTAGATAAATTTATATGTTAGAAATAATAGATAAATTTATATCTTAGAAATAAATTTACTTACTAATTAATATATATAGTTATAGAACTATATTAGTAGTATGCATATATAGTTAATTTATTAGCACAATATTAGAAGTAGTTAGTAAAAAATAGTGGTTACTAATATTAATTAGAAATAGTTAGTAAATATTTATGTTAATTAGAAGTAGTTAGTAAAATATAGTGGTTACTAATGTTAATTAGAAATAGTTAGTAAATATTTATAATAATATATGTTAGTAAAAATAGTTAGTAAAATGTTTTTTAGAAATAGTGGTTAGTAAAAATAATGTTAGTTAGAACTCTATATATATTATCAGTTAAAAAATAATGTTAGGGTTAGTATGTATATATAGTTATTTTATTTAGCACAATAGCATGTTTTTTTATTTATGTTAGTACATATATGATTTAGATTCGTAGCTACGATGCCGCGCCAGCCGCCGCGCCGTGGAGTGTCTATTCTGGAGCAGATGCGGGAGATGGGGGAGGTCCGGGACTGGGCTCCGCCGGGGTGTCACTGGGAGGTGTTATCTTCCGGGGCGCGCACCTTGGTGCGGAATCCGGGTCCCGTCGTCGACCCGGATCTTCTCTGGTGGAGGTCGCGTGGGCCACGGTCGTTTCAGAGGGAGCCGGCCCCGCAGGAGGTGGTAGCTCAGCGCATTATAGAGGATGACGAGCACGTTCGCCTTTACATGTATGCGTTAGACACCATGTATAGGACCGGATGGTCAGTTATGCAGGGATCTCACATTAGCTATGACCCTGCTACTGTTCCGTGGCTTTGGGTGTTCAGCCGGCGCGGTTCAGCACCCGGTCGGCACCGTTGAGAGGTTCTAGTAGTGATCGATGTATTAGGGTTAAATAAGATCTATGTATGCATGTAACTGCACTATCTGCTTTCAGCACTACATTATCGATCCTTAATTAATAACTATTTATGTAACTCCAATTTCAGTTTTCTGCATTATCCTTAATTAATATCTATATATGTGATCATATGATGGTTCCGGCCTATAACTTTGCAAGTCGTTGCAGAAAGCATGGAGGGACACATAGACGAAGCCCAAGAAGAATTCATGGCTAACCTCATAAAAAACGGTACTCTGGATGATGGCGACGACGGTATTTCGGATGATGGCGGTGACGATGTCAGCGCAACATTTTTGAATGACTCCGGTGAGGGAGCGGAGAATATTGACCGAAGAGAAGATGGCTCCGGTGAGGAAGAAGATCATAATGGCTCCGGTGATGGAACCGTAGTTATCACCGAGGTATATAAATTAAGCCGCTGCTGACTAGATGCATTAAATAATATATATATTGACGATGAATTATTTCTTTTTAGCCCTCCGGATCGAGCAATTCTTCTGTAAAGTCGAAGCGAGGCCCGGCCAAATCGTTGGCCGACGGTGTTAGGCACGACATCCTCGAAATCGATAAGAGTGGCCGACCGATTGCTCCCGAGAAGTCTGCAAAAAAAATTATAAGTCAATGCGGAGTGCTTGTTAGGGACTGCGTCCCGATCACCGTTCGAGAATGGCACAAGCCGAAGGGACGAGAGCTGTCTGCAGAGGAAGCAGCTCAAGGTCTTTATATCGATGATGTAGCCAAACGTAGCATTCTGAACAAGCTCATATCATATTTCAACATAGTACCTCCAGAGGAGGATGCCAATGAAAAGGCAAAGATGGAGAAGGCAGTCCGTGACTTTGCTTTGAAGAAGATGGCCGAACTATTCAAGAACCACAAGAAAAGATTGCGCGGCTTTATCAAGATAAAGAAGACTCCGGACAGTGAGAAGGTAAAAGATCACTGGGGTGAATTCGTGAAGTACAGCACAGAGTCAGAAGAATTTAAGAAAAGGTCGGCAACAAATAAGGCAAATGCCGCGTTGAAGAAATATCACCAAATTTTGGGTCCAGGTGGATACAGGGCTAACCGTCCTAAGTGGCAGGCAGCTGAGGCGGAACTGACCGGGAAAGGGATCCGATTAGGGACACACGGTTGGACCGAACGATCGAAGAAGTGGTTCTACGGGATTGGGGGAAGGTTGCACCCAGAAACAGGGAAGTGTATCTATAAGAAAGCACATCTGAAGTACCCCATTGAAGCCCTGGAACAAGCACATAAGAACGTGGAGGAGGGGAGGTTCCAGCCCGAAAGAGAGAACGATGAGCTGACACGCGCCCTTGGAAACAAAGAACACGGCGGACGAACACGGGGCACAGAAGGCTCCGTTCCGTGGAAGTATGGCTTTCCTGCGGAAAGGAAGAGATTTCCTGATAGAAGCCATGAGAGGAGAAAGGCAAGGGAAACAGACCGCATAGCGTCCTTAGAGGATTCTATGAGCGCCATGAAAGCCCAATTTGCCCTAGTAACCCAAGCACTTACATCCCAGATGGCTCAGGGGCAGCATGTAGATCCTGCATTGCTCGATGCTATCATCCCGCTGCAATCTCAACACCGAAAAAGCAGTGTGGCTTCCACTCAGCAGGATAATAATGATGACCATGTGGTCGAGCCTCCTCGCTACCCCCCCGTGGATGATCTCACTGAGAGCCGTCCTTGTGAGCTGCATGTTAAATGTTTCAACCTATCCTTCAAGGCAGCGGTCGGCATTCTCTTACCTAAAAGGACTTACCATTGCCGTCCGGTCCAACACGACTTTGCTGTTGTGATGGTGGATGAAGTGATGAGAGATTATGAGCAGTTGGTCCTTGAGCAACCTGCAGGTGAAGATGGGGAAATCACAAAACTGGGAGAAGCACATAGAACCACCGTGCAATGGCGGAAGGAGAACATTGTGTTTCCAGGTGAGAAGCCACCAAGCAGGCCGCCTCCTCCGCCGCCTGCGCAGACTCCTCCGCGTGATGATTCTCCTCTGCGCGATGATGATTCCCCTGTGCATGAGAAGTCTCCTCCGCGTGATGATTCTCCTCTGCGCGATGATGATTCCCCTGTGCGTGAGAATACTCCACCGCCTCCTCCTCCTCGTCAGGAGACTCCGCCGCCTCCACCTAAGCAAAAGAGGAAGCTAACCGCGGCACATCCTACAGCTCCGAAGAGATCATCAACTCCGATGAGGGCACAGACTCCAGAGTTGTTACCACATCAGCAGACTGATGAACAAAAGGCGTTTCTTGCGCCGAAGAAGATGTTTATAGCACCGAATACAATGAAGCACTTTGCCGAGACGAGACAAAAGAGAGCTGAGCTGTCAAGTGATTATGACCGCTCTCTTGGACAGTCATCTAGAGCGAGAAAAGCGAAAAAAATCGCCCAGCTTGGAGAACAGGAAAATCAGTCCATACCCCCCTTCATCGTGCAGTCCTATGATGATCCAGAGACGGCATCGATGATGGAACGGGCGGCTAGAGGTCAGGAAGCAGATGTTCAGTACGAAGATTACTATCCAATGGCTGAAGTCGTAAACAAGTATAGATACGGAAATGATCTCGTCAAACCTGGCCAGCTCGTGCGTCTAGGGACTCAGATGCGAAGGTTGCATGAATGGTACCTGCAAGCCTGTCGAAAGAGTGAACGCTACCTCACGGTGGCAGTTAGAGATGAGCATTACTTCCGGGGGAAGGAGGAGATAAACCTTGAGTTTGAAGAACTATTTCAGTTATTCAATCAAGACGCCCTCGACAAAGTTGTCATCAGTTGCTACTGCCTGTAAGTGATTTATTTATGTAATTAAATCTGTAGCTCAGCTCATTCATTTGCACTAACAATTATCCTCACTATATTCTTTTTGTATGCTATATATTAATTATGCAGAATGAAGATGCTCGAATGCAAAAGAGGCAAGCTCCATGACATCGGGTTCATTGACCCAAATACTGTTCATGAAGTTACGGTTCGACAGTACCCCAAGGACACAGAGGACAACATGCTACTGTTTTTACAGAAGCAAGCAAACAAAGAGGATATATACTTTCCCTACAACTTCAAGTCAGTGTTATAACATACATTATGCTTGTGCAGCTTCCACTTTATTCTTCTAATCATTGAGCTATGCTTGTGCAGCTTCCACTTTATTCTCCTAATCATTGAGCTTAAGAAAGGAGTCGTACTTGTCATGGACTCGAAACTTAAAGAACATGCGGAATGGGCGAACATGGCTGCGATGCTTCAGAGGTAATTTCAATCAATTTCGTATCGGCATCTTCATCTGTTCTAATTCAACGATATCATCAACTAATCAATAACTCATTTACTCATTTTTTCTTTGCCGGGCAGGGCTTGGAAACGGTTCATCAATACTGTTCCGGGTAAATGGAAACCGGAGCTTACATTTAAAGATTAGCCTGTAAGTAGTACTATATATATAGCTATGTCCGTGAATCTCTTTGATATTTTGTTTCAATACGATGCTTGATTATTCGTAAAGTGTATGAGACAGGAATCCGGGAATAACTTATGTGGATACTACGTCTGCGACTTCATTCGTGAGATGGCAAGTCACAGGGATGCGGAGGACGCTATACGCCACACTCGTGTACGTGAACAATATTTCACAATTAATCTTATTACCATCAACTGTATTGAGTTCCATTCATATATATTGATCTTTTTTTTTAATATAGATGATACGTCTGCGGGACACTCTCATAACGGAGGATCGCATACGAGCAATTCAAGAGGAACTCGCGCGATTCTTTCTTAACGAGGCCCTTGCCCCAAATGGAAAGTACTATCGGCAGTTCGTAGATCTTGAACGACGTAGTGGTTACGCATTATTTACGTGTACTGTTGACGATGTCTATATATTCATGACGATGTTTTGTGGTTTTCTTGAATGATGTATGCATTGCTGAAAACCGCTGCTCCACCCTAAACCTGTGCCGCGGCAGAGAAACGGCAATTTTCTGCCGCGGCAGAGACCCTCCAGTCCAGGTTCGTACTACGAACCGGGACCAAAGGTCCTCCACCACGAGCACCCTGGCCGCACCACGTGGCGGGGCCTTTGGACCCGGTGCATATTTAAACCGGGACTAAAGGGGGGACCCTTTAGTCCCGCCTCTTTGGTCCCGGTTTGGAAACCGGGACTGATGGCCCAAATGAATCGGGCCTGAAGCCCCGTTTTCCACTAGTGATGAGAATGATCTGCGCAGTGCTCCTGTGGCGACACGACGTCGTCGAGAAGCCCGATGTCGTCCATGTCCTTGTCTAGATCCAATCACTCCTTGTTTAGGAAAAATGTACGCGCGTTGCATCGGTTGAGAAAAATACACAAACAAAAAAAATGTAAAATCGACCTAAAATACGTAAAATCATCTTCCTTCAATTTTAGTCTTAAACTTTATCTCCCTAACAAAAAGCCGAAACTTGAAAAGGAAAATTCAGAAAACTGCATGGTATGGACGATGCATGAGTTATGCTCGTCATTTTTTTTTTGATATTGGTGTAATTACATTTTGACAAAGTTAGAATCGGAGAACAGTCGAGGGATATTAATGTGAAATAGAACTCCGTTAACTAGTAGAAAAAAAGCCTTCCATCCAAACCCATTAGTCCCCAAATATTTTGATCAGTCCCGGTTCTGCTGGTGAACCGAGACTAATGATCGGGCAACCGGGACTAAAGGGCTACGGTGGGCTGCGGCCAGGGCAGGCCTCTTTAATCCCGGTTGGGGACACCAACCGGGACTAAAGGGTACCCTTTAATCCCGGTTGGTGTCCGGGTTTTTGGCTCCCCACGCACCTCCACACCCCCCCCCCCTCCCCCATGGATCGCCTTTTTTAGCACTGTAAAATAGAAAATAAAATGATAGAAAATTCAAAAAATAGAATGTTTTCGGATTCTTGTATGTTATGCAACCTAGTATTAGGGAAAATTAACAAATTTGAATTTTCACTTTTTTTGCAAAAAAGGTTTGAAAAATGGTAAAACCGCATTAACTTTTGCATACGACGTCGAAAAAAAACGTATAATATATCTAAATGATCGTGCGAAAAAGTTACATCCGAATTCACCGGGGTTTACCCGGTTAGCCAAATTTTAGATTCTCAAAACTCCAAATAAAAATACGAAAGCAGGAAGATTTTAGTTTTTGTTATAAATTCGGGATTTTATATTTTTTAAAAAATTAAAATTAATAATTGCATCATGCATAAAGATTACTATTTCTTTTACCCATTTTTTAGATTTTCAAATTTTTAGGTTTGGCAAAAAAAAAATTAAAAAAATTAAAAATTAAAATAAATAAATAATAATACAAATTTTTATTCAAGATTATTATTACATCATTACTTTTGTTTATTAAAAGAATTATTTGAAACTCAAACAATAAAGAAATGTGAGATCAACCAACATGTTAATATGATTGATATGATACTAGTATCACATACATGCGCGCGAAGCACTTGGATGCGGGATAGGATGGAACTCGGAAGTTAAGCGTGCTAGTGCTAGAGTAGTGGGAGGATGGATGACCGAGCGGGAAGTTTGAGCACGAGTAAGTAATTTGACTAGAGATAATTGTAGTTAGACACTAAACTATGCAAATAACTGAAATAATAGAAATTCTGAAAAAATAGGAAAAAATGGAGTGGAAAAAAATTAGAAAAAATAAAATTAGAAAAATTCACCTGGGGAGACATTTTCGCCCGAAGCACAGAACCCGCGCGGACGGACCTTTAGTCCCGGTTCGTAAGCAACCGGGACTAAGGGGGGGGGGGGGGGGGGGGGGGGTTAGTCGCGACCTTTTAGTCCCGGTTGCACAACCGGGACTAAAACCCGTTGTGAACCGGGACTAAAGGCCCTTTTTCTACTAGTATCTTGTTGTTTGCATCGGGCTTGTTCACAAAAGAGACGTAGTTTATTCTAGGAAAAAATGACATGTAGTAAGAATGTCTTGGCCCTATATATCCTGGTTCCAAAATATTACACCTTCCCTTAAAAAAATCAATGTATTGATAGAGATTTGCAGCCTATATGTTTGTTCAAGTTCAGAGTTTTTGTGTTTATGCTCTGTTTCAGTGTTTGAATATAGATTTGCAGGGTAGATGTTCGTTCATTTTCAGAATTGTAGACAGATAGAGAGGGAGAGAGATTAGCGGAATATGATGGATGTATTATTGAGCCTCATGGGCAAGTATATATAGGCGTACAGGGATCATCTTGGAGTGCAAGACAAGACACGAGAGTCCTATCTCTATCCTAGACTATCCGTTTATACGTACACGGAATATATCTCTAACACTCCCCCGCAGTCGTAGCGGTAGTGACGTGAACAACAGTAATGTCGCGGACGGTCAGACTGGAGAGAAGCCGAAGGTAGGAACCAACGGGC
The DNA here is from genome assembly GCF_019359855.2 of Lolium perenne. Classification (NCBI taxonomy): domain Eukaryota; kingdom Viridiplantae; phylum Streptophyta; class Magnoliopsida; order Poales; family Poaceae; genus Lolium; species Lolium perenne. Next base: position 329,281,961 of record NC_067250.2, on the reverse strand, counting down.
TGACACTCCCCCGCATTCGTAGCGGGAGCGTCGTGGACGATGTCGCGTTGCGGATGCTTGGACTGTAGAAGAGCCGAGGTACTCATGCGAGGTGATAGCCCTTTGTGCCAATGTCGAGGTAGCCGAGAGCGTGGGTGTTGCAACCTTGGTCAGGGTAGCCGCGCGAGGGGATGCCGTGGTCGATGTCGTGGTCGGGTGCCGGTGTCAAGGTAGCCGCACATGAAGCCGCAAGCGCGTAGTGCGCGAGGAGAGTGACGGAGACGTGTCGAGGCAGTCGTGGAGAGGGTGTCGACGCCGAAGTCGATGTAGTCGGAGCCGTCGAGGACGAGGTGCTACCCTAGTTTTGCCAGAACTAGGCGCACGTCGGGGACGAAGGCATACTCCGGTTTTGCCAGAACCGAGTACGCAAGACGAAGTCGATGAAGGCGAGGCGTCGATCCGAGCTTGCCAGGCTCGGGGACGCGTCGGGGATGAAGGCACGGACCGGTGTTGCCAATACCGGGCGTGCGAGGGCAGGGACCATCATGGACCATGCGCCAGTGTAAGGGGGACCAGCAGAGGAGGCCTCCAGAGCGGTGGCGAGACGCAGAGCGGCGAAGAGGGAGAGGTGTCGATGCAGTCCGCGGTTGTCGGAGTAGACGAAGTAGTCGGGGACGAGACGATGACGCTAGCGACAAGGTCGTGGTGGACGGAGACATAGAAGGCGGCGAAACTAGCGGCGGCCAGGAGTGGCCATGCTGGATGCCTAGACTGTAGAGGTGGCCGGCGAGGCCTGCAACGACCAGAAGTGGTCATGCAGGTTACCTGTGGAGGTGCGGCGGCGGTACTCGAAGTAGGCGAGGAAGAACCCGGCGGCTTGACGTAGACCTTGCGCTGACGGTGGCGACCCGCGCCGATGGGGAGGCGCGGTAGTAGCCTGGAACGTCAGTGCGCGGGGAACAGGGAAGTAGACTGCGTGCGGTGATGTCACGGCCAGAGGGGCCGGCGTAGTTGCAGGGCGCGAGTCGGTGCAGCGGCTGGAGGCCACCAGCGACGTACATGCCTGGAAGGCGCGTTGGAGGCTAGTGGCGTGGACCAAAGGCGGCGGCGCTGCGGCCCGAAGGGCGACGCAGCGGCAGCCCGCAGCTCGATCGGTGGTAGGCGCGTGCTCGGGGACGTGCTTGGCGGAGACGTGAGCGCGATCGGTTGATCAGACCGATGGCAGCGCTGTACGCGTCATAGCGTGGACGACGCGCATATCGGAGTCGATGGCGGCGTTGTCGATATAGTCCCGGTCGATGGCGACAAAGACGGACCGGCGATGGAGACCGCGCGAGCAAGAACAGCCTGCTACGATGCACGTAGGGGCACCCCGTGTGCGGCGCGTGCGGCTGTGCCGTGCGGTTGATGGTCGGTGGAGGTCGATGCCATTGTCGGAGCAGAGGCGCAAGTGGACGACGGCGATGGGTGACTCAATTCGATCTATGATCGGTAAACCAAAAAAGAGAATGCCGGTCGAGCGACCGGCGGACAAAAAAGAAAACCGATCTGAAGATCGGAAAAAAAAGGACGTGAGGGCAGCCGATCAACCGATCGGCGAACGAACCCTCGTACGGGTTGCGCGGCCCCGGAGTAGATCATGGAGATCGATCTCCCCGGGGGCGGTGCGGCGCGGAAGTTTGTGCGGTGGCTAGATCAAGGAGCGTGCCGCTCTGATATCATGTAGACAGATAGAGAGGGAGAGAGATTGGCGGAATATGATGGATGTATTATTGAGCCTCATGAGCGAGCATATATAGACGTACAGGAATCATCTTGGAGTGCAAGACAAGACACGAGAGTCTTATCTCTATCCTAGACTATCCGTTTATACGTACACGGAATATATCTCTAAGAAGTCATTTGGAAGCCAGGCTTTCATTTCGTTTGTAGCATTTTGAAATGAATACATGTATTTATTTCATTTACATTGTAATTCCAGAAATGAATACTTGTTTGGTTGCCACAGGAATTGCAAATGACAGCAGAATTCAATATTTAATTTGTAAATAGTTTCCATAGAGAAATGCAAATGACAGGTCTCAGCTTGGAATTGTGTTTACCCATGGCATCATTTTGCTGGATTTCCTAAATAAAATGACGGCCCAATTCTGTGGCAACCAAACAGCCCACCTATGAAATTCCAAAATGAATTCCAGGATTCCATGCCCAAATAATGGATACCAAACGACTTGTAACAAGAATTCCTGCGTTTTGCTCTGTTAAAACAGAAGAAAGAATACATAAAAAGAATTAAAAAGATACCTTCTAACCATTGTATGGGACCTGAATATAGGTGTGAAGTGGTGGCCGACCACGATGTTGAGCTGTTCGAGAAGCTCCGGTGATCACAAGTCCAGAACATTGCAAGATTATTGTGTCGGTAAGGACGCCAACCGTGATGCGATCTAATTCAATTGCGTCGGCTAGCGGGATGAAATAACGGGTAATCAGCAGTCCGTGGCCTAGGTCGATTAGCGCCCAGAAGAGATGCCCTGCGCCATCAGAGGAGCGGCCACACGGCCAGCAGTAGCCCCAGGTGACGACGACCAGCACGGCGAATTCACAGGCGACGTAGGAGAGGTAGCGGAGGGGGCTCTTGCGGCAGCAGTGTGAGGGCTGGGCGGCATGCAGATGCAGCTGAGAAACATTGAAGCCCATTGTTTTCTTCTTTGCAGCAATCGCTTGTCGTTATCACCTTGTTTCCCATGAAAGGCAATCAGTTAAACTCCAAATCGTACTCTTGATCTAGAAACACCCAGCTCGGCTCGTTCCTGTGGTCAGGATCGACGCGGAGATCGACCGCCCAACCTGCTGCCGCCTCCGTACAACCAGCGTTGGCCACGGCGGAGCCTCTGCACGCTCTGCAGCCCTAGCACCTCCGGCCCGGTCGATCTCTCATGCCGGGAGTCGCGCGGCCCGGTCTATCTAGGACGGCGGGAGTCGAGCTGCCGATCGGCCACCGGGATCGGCGGCAAGGTCGACACGCTGCCGAGACCACAGGGTTGTGGCGGCTTAAAACAGATCGATGCATATTTCTTGTATTTGCCGGACGGATTTATTTGCTCATGTACTCAACGATATATAAAGAGCAGGATCAATCGTGTTGTACGCAGATTCGAGCCAGCGCGGGACAAGGCAAAGACCTGACAATGTTCTGGTTAGGAAGAGTCAGCCCGGGTCAAGGCAAAAGGGAGAGCCACGGACAGCACGGCGACGAACGAAGGCGCGACGGACGAAAACATAAAATAGATGGACCAAACTAAGAAAACACTTCTCCCTTTATTAAAAGGAAACTGCTGGGCGTCCCCCGGGGGATCTGATTCCCCAGCCCCCGGGTCCCCAGCCGTCGGATCAATCATTTTGACGGTTAGATTTGCATGTAGCAAAAAAACATCTCCGGCAGCAAAAAATCACCCCCGGCAGCAAATGACTGAAGCAAAAAACGGTTCGTTCAGAAAAGAAAATAAAAAGGCTGGGCTCGCCGGAGACCTCGCCGGAGACCACGTAGCAAACATATTACGCAGATGTAGCAAAACCGCAAATAAATTGTAGCAATTTTTTTATTCATATGCTGCAAATCCTCTAAGACATCAACGGAGACATCGCCTGCAGCCGGCAACAACGCCGTCCGAGGTTGCAGCAACTCCGTCCGTCCAGGACAGCAACGCCACAAGCTGCTAGTAGCAACGCCCTAAGCCTATGGTAGCAAAAATCCACCCTCCGCCGGTAGCAAATGCCGGACACCTTAAATAGAAAAAACGACCTCCGCAGGTAGCAACGCCGCAGGCCTAAGGCAGCAAAACTCCTAACAAAGCAGAGGAGCGCGAGATGGAGGCGGCGCTGGTAGCATCAGCGTCGACCGCTTGTAGCATCGACGCCCTCGGATAGCACCAGTGACAGCCACTAGTAGCATCCCAAAACCGGATATCGTCGGAGACATCACAGGAGACCTTGCCGAAGAACTCACCGGAAACCTCGCCGGAGACCTCAGTAGCTAACATATTTTCCATTCGTAGCAAAGCCGTAAAAAAATTGTAACAAAATCAAACTTATTGGATACCTCGCCGGAGATCTCATAGCAACAATTTTGTAATAAGGTAGCAAAACAGCAAAACAATTTTAGCAAAAGATTAATATTATTGTAGCATCGTCCCCAGACAAAATGTATAGCAAAAATCTAAATTCACCGGGGAACGTTAGGGAGACATTGTGGCAAACTATTTGTACTATATTATCAAAACCGCATAACAAATAGAGCAAAAAGAATCTATTACTGCAGTTCCGTCGCCCGCGCTGTCCGCCCCGGACGAGCTCGCGGGTCGCGGCCGCGCTACGCCACCTCTCTGCCGTAGACCAGCAGCTCGCCACCTCCCGCCGCAGCCGCCATCTACACCCGCTTCCTCACCCTCCTCCCCTCCGCCGCGGGAGCCCCCGACGGCGCGGTGAGTCCAGCCGCGGTCCTCGCCTTCGCTGCCGCCGACCATGACTTCTCTCTTGGGAGATTTGGCGGGATGCACGCGGTGAAGAAGGATGGGATGGCGGCGGTTATGGAGGAGAGGTTGCCCGGAGGATGACGAGGTTGAGGCACGGTGGAGGACGGCGAGATCGAGCGAGCGGCGGAGGGCTATGGGGTTGGGGGCGAGGCGGCGCGGATTCATGGCGCACTGGCCGGCGGACGAGATAGCGGCGAATCCTGCGGCGGGGTTGAGGTAACGCCGGCGGCCGATGAGCTTGCTGCGGGAAACGGCCGGCGGCGAGGTCTCCTAGAAAAAGCGCGATGCGTTGGGAGGATAAGGTTTGAGAACAGATAGACATGGGGCCCACACACGTGGGAGCTGCCGTACGTGTCCGCGTCCGCGCGATGGTTCTGATCCGACGGTTCCGAACCAGGAGGTTGCGAAGACTGAGATCCCCCGGGGGAGAAGAATCATTTTCCTTATTAAAAAGACCCGTGCGTTGCACCGGGAGAAAATCTTTACTATTAAATTGTAATAGGTGGCTGCCTGGTGTCACACTTGGGCTTGGTTTTATACTAATTTTATTTAGGCCCGAAGTCCTCTAGACGGCCCAATCTCCTCTCAATCTAGACCCGATCCAAGATAGTCAATACCGATACGTAGCGAGCGCCGGGAAAATCCTATGCACTGACCCCCCCCCCCCCCCCGTCGTTTTTGGGCCGGCCCATTTAGATAGGACTCGCTCGCTTTTCTGCTTCGCCGTCCCGTTCCGACCAGGGATTACCATCTTCCTTCTGGTTCGCCGCCCCGACCATTTCTTCCGCTTCCGCAGCCGAGCATCCGCCGCCTAGCTTCTTCCTCCGCTTCCGCGCCCCATCTTCTTCCTCTGGTTTCTTCTCCGGCCGCGCATGGGTTTCTTCCTCCGCCACTCCCCTGCGCGCGTCTAAGAGTTCTTCGCTGGTCTGATTTGTCGTCCCCATCGATGGCGGCGGAAGGTTAGATCCCGATTCCTTGCTGATTCAGCGTTTCGCCTAACTCACGTTGATTTTAGTGGTGGGGGTTCGTATGTTAGTTCTGTTCGATGATGCTTTTAGCCATGTTTTAGTGCTGTTTTAGGGTTTCTTATCGTTCTTCTAGAGTTATGAATCTAGCGGGGGATTCACTGGATGTGGACTTTTTTCTAGATTTTCCTTAGACTTTTTGCGTGGCCAGCCACTGTCCAGTATCTTGCGCCCATGCAAATCCGTTTCTAGTGCACGTGGTAGTTTCCTTAGCATCACCTATGGTATCCGTATAGGTTTTGATCTGCTGTTGATTTTGAATTTTGCTATGGTTAGGTCTATCATGTTCTAGTTGTTTTCTGCTTTTTTGAAGATTGATTTTGCTATGGGTATATATAGCATGATGCAGTTTTCTTTAGGAATGGCATCTAGAATCAGGACTACATTTTTGTATGAAATGCTATGGTTGGGAATGGCATGGTATAGTTTTTGTTCATCTCTTGAAAAATATATAGACCTGGAACATCAACTGCTTTGGGGTAGTTTTGGTTACTTGGTATACTTGCAGTCTATGGCATTTTTTTCTGCTTTTTGAACTTTGTGTTGACTATATCAGCTCCTGTTTTTCAAAGTTTTTCTATGTTTTAGTGGGCTCACATAACTTCCTAAATTCCAATTTCCATGTTAATTTTAACAGGTCGTCCACACCTCTTACTGTTTTCATGTTGTTCGTGCTGAATACGTGTTCGATTTTTTGAAACTAACCCATGATTATTTAGTTTGGTTCATACGAAATCACATGTGCATTTCTTCTGTTTTTAGGATTATTCCTTAGATTCAGTTCGCTCAAGTAGTAAGTCATTACGATGCATGGTTCATATTTATATACTCATACAGTAGAGAAAATTACACTTTGCTTTTTAATGATTTCTTTAATACATGTAGAATATTTATGCAACTATATTTTTTTGGTAATTCCAGGACTCTTTTTTCTGATTGTCCATACCAGCTTTTTCTATACTTTTTAGCTAATATTTTTGTTGCTTCTTTTGTTTCTATTTTTTTTTGTAGTCAATGTTCTTGATATTGTTCCACCATGCAAGCCTAGCATACAATCTAGGTTTTCTACGCTCAGATTCATGAAAATAGTGAAGAAATTCAATCCAATCCAGAGATCCTACATTTCCAAGTATCATTTGGATAATCTGGCTATGCTACCCGATCACTTAATGATCCCTATGCATCTTCTTGAGTGGCTTGTTAGCAAAACTTCTAATGATGGATCGAAGTACTTTCAGCACGAGAACAAATCTATTCACTTCAACAAGGAAATGGTTGACAAGGTTTCCGGTTTTCCAGGTGGGACCAAGCAATTTCTGTTGGAAAGCTCCGATCATGAAATAAACAGAGAGGTTGATGAGATATGTAATCAGTACCTCCAAGGGAAGAAGAAAATATCTGTGCTGAACGTGGAATCTGTGTTGCTTGGTTCTAACAATGAGGTTGTTTTCATTAGGAGCTTCTTGCTTTTATTCATCACAACAGTTTTGTGCCCTTCAACATACAACTTTGTGAACCCCAAATATCTCTTCTCTCTGAGAGACAGCGACATCAAAGAAGTATATAATCTTGATTTTGCCTCCCTCTGCCTGAACAATCTGTGGAATGAGATGAATTCTTGGAAAACAAAGGTTCTCCAAGACCAAAGTAATTCCAACAGGATATTATGGATCGGTGGTTGTTTACCTTTGATTGCAGTAAGTGCTAATTTTGCATTCTGTATCTTATGTAATCTCTTTTGTTTTTCAATAATATTTGTAAATATCTTACTATAATCTTCTTATGTCTCCTCTTCTTTTTGTTGTCGTTTTTCTAGATTGTATACATGGATTTCCTTGATTTCGAAGGCAACGTTGGTCCTCTTGATTATCATCTGCCTAGAATGTCACATATAAGGAATGAAGACTTTCTTCATGTAGTGAAATCAGACCGTAACATGAATTCAGAAAAATCATATGGAGTCCTACCAGTACGTGTTTGGTTGTTGAATCATTTTTTTTCCAATTAATTTCCTTGTTTCCATCCTTTTTTTTCAACATCTCTTGTTAACTAAGTTCATATTTTTATACAGCATCGGGACATCTCTCTTACTCCATATAATGATGCCTTAGCAATTATTCCAGTTGTAGTGGAACCTGATTCAGTTGTTGCAGTGGTTGATGATATTACAGCAGATCTTGTAGAACCTATTGATGAAGACGTTGTTCACAATGTTCAAGACACAATGTTCAGCACACCAGTATGTCCCCATTTCTTTTTTTTGTATCTTTCTTTTTTAAATAACAGGTTCCTAATTTACTTATTGCAAAAAAATGAAATCCTAATTCGTTTGTTGCTTATCTTTTTTGTTCTTGCCAGATTTATATCTCTGATCCACAAGTTGAAGTTGATAGTCTTGGGTCTCACACCATTGAGGGTGAGGATTGGTTGTATTCTGCTGATTCTGATTCTGCTCAGATTAGGAGTTTCGACAGAGCTGTTGAACAAGATATAATTGGACTTGGCGAGAACTATAATGAAGGTATGAATTGTTATGCTTACGGATTTTTCATTGGTACTTTTTCTCCAATGCTTATTTGCTTCTTTTCATCTTAATAGTTAAGAACATCAATTTTCTTTTTTACAAGTCTTTTTTGTATGTTTTGCAAGTGTGTGTTCAAATGTATTAAAGTAGAAACTTTCTTACTGTGTTAAAATAATGATACAAGATGTGTTTCTCCTCGTATATGACTTTTTTGAGATGTCTTCAAACAATGGGCTCACAGCAAGGAACATTGGAGGAATTCATGATATTGGTGATGGATTACTCAACATAGCTATCTCTTACGCTCAAGTTTCTGATAGCTATTCAGTAGAAGAGATAGCTGAAGGATTTGTTTCAAAAACCTTGTCAGATACTCCAGTACTGTCCACCCTAGGTATGTATTAAGTATTCAATTTTTTACTTTCTTCTAATAAGTTTTCTATATTTTTATATATGGTCAGAGGATGCATATCAGCATGCTAATAATAATTTAACACACAGGCACTGCAAGTAATGAATTTGGAGATGGAGTAGGATTTTCCATGTCTTCCAACCAACCTCCTGTGATCAGAGCAGTGGAACCATCTGCAGGTAACTTTTTCTAAATATGAATGGTTTCCCAATTTTTATATAAGACATCCGTTTTGGTTCTTTTTTCATTATCTATACATTTTTAGTTTTTATAATTTATATGATATTTTCTTATTTTTTTCCAATAGGGAATGCAAACAACTTTCTGAACTTATTCCCTCCAACTGAAACCGATCATAGCAGTTTCGACAAGAGGAATAGGAAAAAGAGAGCTGCGAAAGCAACATCTCCTGAGAAGGTCATGTCAGATATAATTATAGATTCCTACATTCTATCTTTCCATAACGATCATCTGACAAGGAATAGATTCAAGAAAGCAAATCCTTCGTAAGTCTATCTATACATGTTTTACCATTTATTTTTCTCTTTTTTACTGTACCTTACATGTTGTTTTTCCGAAGAAGTCACTACTCTTTAATCTAGTAACTTCTCTTTTTCCTGGTTTTTTCCTATTTGTTTTCTATCTGACAGTCCAATTGTAGTCGAGATTGGTCGTTACTCTGTAACATATACAAATTTCTTCAACTCATTTAAAGCCAATGGTGATGTAAATGGAGATACTATGTCAGTGTATGCTCAAATCTACAACGACCAATCTAGATATGATGCATTGTCGAAACCATATCTGAAAAAGTTCATGTTTGCGCCTCAATTCACTGTGAGCTACTAACCCAACTTTTTTTTCCAGGCTTTTTCATACATTCATCTATCTGATATGTATTCAGTCACTTACCTACCCATTTATTTTATTCAAACACAGGACATGTTGATGCAAGATCCAAGTGGATTTGACAAGGATTTCGTTATCCGAGAATTCAGATGGGTCACCAATTATTTAGGATTTGACATTTCAACAATGGACATCGTAATGAACTTTTTCCAAAACTTTGAACATGTTCCTTTTCATATGAACATTATTTCACTTATTCTCTTTATTTTATCCTCTTTTATTATTATGATGCAGTTGCACTTCCCAAGAGTTGATTCCAAAAAATGGGTTCTAGTAGCTGTTAATCCACTTTATGAGACAATAAATTTCTTCGATCCTACTTCTTCAACAGCAAAACAAAACCAAGAGGAATTGATGAGGAATATGGTACATTTTCCTCCCATTTTTTAAAAATGTTTTCCATGTATAATAATTTTTGCAAGTCATTTTTAACTGTCCATTTACTATTCCTTCTTTTTTTACATATGTAGGCATCTAATCTGAATACAGTTTGCAAAGAACTCAATATTATTGGGAAGGATATTGAAAAGTTCAAGAAACCAAAGTCCCCAAATTACACCTGTAGTGCACTGATGTGAGTTTTCTTCTTCTTACATATTCCCCTGGTCCTTACACATGTATCCATAATGTTTTTCTTCCAAATCCATATTTGTTTTAAGTTTCCTGATTCATTTACTTTTTTATTGTAGGCATGAAAGCGGAATCTACACGATGCTCTATGCGGAAAATTGGCATGGAAAATTTATGAAATCTTTCACCAAAGTACACGTTCACCTATTCTATCAATTTGTCATTTAGTAGAATAGTTTTTATACATAAACTTATGACGCAAACTTCCTTTTATATAGTTTGCCTATATAAATTAGAATAAAAAAGAAATATTTTATATAGTTCGCCAACACATTTCCTAGTTAGACACAATCTGTTTTTATACGTACAAGCATTTAGTCTTCCTTTTTTCCAGTATATAGGCAAACTATTGAATGCATCATTTCCTCCATTTTCTTGGAATTTTCTCGCGTAATATAGGCCCAGTAGGAGTCGGAGGTCTTTTTTATGATCATATGTCAAATTAAATTCAATTATGCTCCTGCAAACTCAGTAACTGAAAGTATGTTTATATGATCTTTTTCTTCTTTTATCCTGACCAATTTGTAATTCTGAGGGCCCACCAGTAACAATGATTCTTGTTTTGCTCCCTCAGTTCAGTAGCCGAGTTTTCTTAGATCAGTTTATCTGGATAAAATTTTTGCTCACAAAGAATGAGTAGCTCAATAATGCGACTAGCTTCGCTTTTTATAGGCTGAGCTTTTGATTTTGTCGGAACCGGCTTTTCCAAAACTTCAGGGTGTGTGTTAGCACTTCGGCTTTTTTCCAGCATGTTTTCTTCTTCTGTAGTCCTGTGTTGGGGAACTATTTAAAATATTTCTTTTTATTCTAATTTATATGATTTCTAATCTCTTTTCTTTTTTATCAATTTTTATTCTGCTACAATACATTTTTAAATATGAATTTTTGGAACTAACACTTATCTGTTTTCTGATTTTTTTGTAGGAAATTGTTCCACACTTTAGGATGCTGAAAGCATATGACATGTTTTATTGTATTCAGAACAAGGTTGCTAATCAACACTTTGAGAAAACCAGGAAAAGGAAGCGTTAGCGGTTAGTGCTGTCATGAATTCTTTTTTTCAATTATCGTATGTTTTGGATACAAAGTAATTCCTGAAAAGGATTAAATACAATTTGAACGGAAGTGTATGAACTATGAAGAGGTTGAACGAAACAATATTCAGTGAAGTAGCATAATACCTATAAATTTATGGCCGAGAAGCATAAACTGATCAACACTACAGAATTTTTCGAAAACGTGAGATTTTAACTCCCAACTCAGACACTTTTGAGGGCTAAAAGTCTGTATAGGGATTAGACAATGTAATAACACAACTATACAGTGATGGAAGGTTGATTTTCTTTATTCCAAGCTAAGTAAGCAATAAGATTTTCTCTATTCAAAGCTAACTAAGCAATAACGCTGGGTTGTCAATGACAAACAGACCACACTAAAATAGATGCCATGTTTATTTTTTAGAACATGATAGTGTTCAGTAATATGATAGAGTTCATGTTTTAAGGACTGCTTATATTTTTAACACAACAGTAGACTGTTTCATTATTTTTATGCATCGTATGTTTGGATACAATGGAATACTTTTTTCTGAATTTTTTTTTTCTTAATGATGAATGCAGGGACAGCGCCAGTCTACTGGGGATGGTCTTCAAATGAAAGTCTATGCAATATCTATCGACGGGGCCATGTCCAGTGATGACATTTCATTGGAAACTTTTTTGGCATAGGCAAATTTTACAGATTGTAACAAAACAATAACAATCCGACTGCGTGTACAATCAGTTTTATTACTGATTCTCTACATGTTTCTCTGTTATGTTTTTTTTATGTGGAGTGTAATTTTTAGTGGTCCAGACATCATTCAAATGGTTTATCCCAAATTGGAAAGCATGTTTAAGAATTCATTCTAATGGTTTTATTTTTTGTCTACCATGTTTGCAAAACAATTCTTTAAATGTTAGATGTAGTAAATTGTTCATGTCAAAATAATCAATTGTCCATGAGAAAATACGTTTAATGCATTTTTTTATGCTCATTTCATGACAAAAAACCATTCATGGTCCTTTAACTGATTCATAATCTGTTCATGCAAATAATCTGTTCATCAAAAAAACTCGTTCATGCCAATAAACCGTTCGTGCTACAAATTATGTTCAAGGTAAGAAACTGTTCATGGTTTTTAATAGTTAATTTTTTGCTGCCGAAGAACAACAGCATAAACACTTGAATATAAAATTAGGAAACCGTTTTTTAAAGGTCCAAGTTATGAAAAAATCATTCATTGCAATAATCCGTTCATCAAAATAATTCATTCATGTTTCTATTTTTTCCTTTATTCCAATGTAGGTGAATCTTATGATGTTTGAAGGTACGAAAACCGTTCACGCAAATTAATCTGTTCGTGTTGGAATTTTTATGTTAAATAAGAAACTGTTCATGTTTTTCGTCAAATCCGTTCATGCATAGAATTTCATTATGCTCCAATTTTATGTTCAAGTTTGGAAACCGTTCAATGGCAACAAAACTATTCAATTTTGGTTTTTTTATTGAAGGAACTAGATAGATCAAATTTTTGTGTTCAAGATATGAATTTTTTGTTCATGACAAATAATCTGTTCATCACAATAATTCGAGCATGTTTCTTTTTTTTGTCTATAAATATATATCTGGCTTTTTTGAAGTACAAAAATTTGAATCAACTAACTTGAATAGAAAATAAATAGTTCATAAAAAATAATCTGTTCATAAAAAATAAATAGTTCATGCCAAGAAACCGTTCGTGCTAGAAATTATGTTCAAGTTAAGAAACCGTTCATGGTTTTCAATAGTTTTTTTTTCTGCCGAAGAACAAAAGACACTTGTATATAAAATTACGAAACCATTTTTTAAAGGTCCAAGTTATGAAGAAATCATTCATTACAAGAATCCGTTCATCAAAATAATTTGTTCATGTTTCTTTTTTCCTTTTTTTCAAGGCAGTGAATCTTTGTAATGTTCAAAGGTACGAAAACCGTTGATGCAAAATAATCTATTCGTGCTCGAATTTTATGTTAAATAAGAAATGTTCATGTTTTTCGTCAAATCCGTTCATGCATAGAATTTGATCATGCTCGAATTTTAAACTTGAATATAAAATTAGGAAACCGTTTTTTAAAGGTCCAAGTTATGAACAAATAACTCATTAGAATCCGTTCGTCAAAATAATTCGTTCATGTATCTATTTTCCTTTTTTTCAAGGTAGGTGAATCTTTATAAATGTTTGAAGGTACGAAAACCGTTCATGCAAAATAATCTGTTCGTGCTCGAATTTTATGTTAAATAAGTTCAATGGCAACATAACTATTCATTTTTTGTTTCTTTTTTTTAAGGAACTAGATTGGTCAAAAAATTTATGTTCAAGATATGAAATTTTTGTTCATGACAAATAATGTGTTCATCACAATAATTCGTTCATGTTTCTATTTTTCCTATAAATATATATTCCGCTTGAACAAAAATTTGAATCAACCAAACGTCTTGTTTTTTCTGAAACTGTTCATGCAAAAAATTTGTATGAACAAATCACTCATTGCAAGAATCCGTTCATTAAAATAATTCGTGCATGTATCTATTTTCCTTTTTTTTCAAGGTAGGTGAATCTTTATAAATGTTTGAAGGTACGAAAACCGTTCATGCAAAATAATCTGTTCGTGCTCGAATTTTATGTTAAATAAGTTCAATGGCAACATAACTATTCATTTTTTGTTTCTTTTTTAAAAGGAACTAGATTGGTCAATTTTTTTATGTTCAAGATATGAAATTTTTGTTCATGACAAATAATCTGTTCATCACAATAATTCGTTCATGTTTCTATTTTTCCTATAAATATATATTCTGCTTTTTTTTCTGAAACTGTTCATGCAAAAAATTTGTATGAACAAATCACTCATTGCAAGAATCCGTTCATCAAAATAATTCGTTCATGTATCTATTTTCCTTTTTTTCAAGGTAGGTGAATCTTTATAAATGTTTGAAGGTACGAAAACCATTCATGCAAAATAATCTGTTCGTGCTCGAATTTTATGTTAAATAAGTTCAATGGCAACATAACTATTCATTTTTTGTTTCTTTTTTTTAAAGGAACTAGATTGGTCAATTTTTTTATGTTCAAGATATGAAATTTTTGTTCACGACAAATAATCTGTTCATCACAATAATTCGTTCATGTTTCTATTTTTCCTATAAATATATATTCTGCTTTTTTTCTGAAACTGTTCATGCAAAAAATTTGTATGAACAAATCACTCATTGCAAGAATCCGTTCATCAAAATAATTCGTTCATGTATCTATTTTCCTTTTTTTCAAGGTAGGTGAATCTTTATAAATGTTTGAAGGTACGAAAACCGTTCATGCAAAATAATCTGTTCGTGCTCGAATTTTATGTTAAATAAGTTCACTGGCAACATAACTATTCATTTTTTGTTTCTTTTTTTTAAAGGAACTAGATTGGTCAATTTTTTATGTTCAAGATATGAAATTTTTGTTCATGACAAATAATCTGTTCATCACAATAAATCGTTCATGTTTCTATTTTTCCTATAAATATATATTCTGCTTTTTTTTCTGAAACTGTTCATGCAAAAAATTTGTATGAACAAATCACTCGTTGCAAGAATCCGTTCATCAAAATAATTCGTTCATGTATCTATTTTCCTTTTTTTCAAGGTAGGTGAATCTTTATAAATGTTTGAAGGTACGAAAACCGTTCATGCAAAATAATCTGTCCGTGCTCGAATTTTATGTTAAATAAGTTCAATGGCAACAGAACTATTCATTTTTTGTTTCTTTTTTTAAAAGGAACTAGATTGGTCAATTTTTTTATGTTCAAGATATGAAATTTTTGTTCATGACAAATAATCTGTTCATCACAATAATTCGTTCATGTTTCTATTTTTCCTATAAATATATATTCCGCTTGAACAAAAATTTGAATCAACTAAACGTCTTTGTTTTTTTCTGAAACTGTTCATACAAAAAATTTGTTTATAAAAATAAATAGTTCATACCAAGAAACCGTTCGTGCTACAAATTATGTTCAAGTTAAGAAACCGTTCATGGTTTTCAATAGTTTATTTTTTGCTGCCGAAGAACAAAATACACTTGAATATAAAATTAGGAAACCATTTTTTAAAGGTCCAAGTTATTAACAAATCACTCATTGCAAGAATCCGTTCATCAAAATAATTCGTTCATGTATCTATTTTCTATTTTTTAAGGTAGGTGATTCTTTTTAAATGTTTGAACGTACGAAAACCCTTCATGCAAAATAATCTGTTCGTGCTCTAATTTTATGTTAAATAAGTTCAATGGCAACAAAACTATTTCATTTTTTGTTTCTTTTTTTAAAAGTAACTACATAGGTCAATTTTTTATGTTCAAGATATGAAATTTTTGGTCATGACAAATAATCTGTTCATCACAATAATTCGTTCATGTTTCTATTTTGCCTATAAAATATATATTTTCGTTTGAACAAAAATTTGAATCAACTAAACGTCTTGTTTTTACTGAAACTGTTGATGCAAAAAATCTATTCATAAAAAAGAAAATAGTTCATGCCAAGAAACCGTTCGTGCTACAAATCATGTTCAAATTATGTTCATGGGTTTCAATAGTTTATTATTTGCTGCCGAAGAACAAAGTACACTTGAATATAAAATTAGGAAACCGTTTTTTAAAGGTCCAAGTTATGAAGAAATCATTCATTGCAAGAATCCGTTCATCAAAATAATTCGTTCATGTTTCTTATTTTCCTTTTTTTTTCAAGGTAGGTGAATCTTTATAAATGTTTGAAGGTACGAAAACCGTTCATGCAAAAAAAATCTGTTCGTGCTCGAATTTTATATTAAATAAGTTCAATGCCAACAGAACTATTCATTTTATGTTTCTTTTTTTTAAATGAACTAGATAGGTCAATTTTTTATGCTCAAGATATGAAATTTTTGTTCATGACAAATAATCTGTTCATCACAATAATTCGTTCATGTTTCTATTTTTCCTATAAATATATATTTCGCTTGAACAAAAATTTGAATCAACTAAACGTCTTGTTTTTTCTCAAACTATTCATGCAAAAAATCTGTTCATAAAAAAGAAATAGTTCATGGCAAGAAACCGTTCGTTCTACAAATTATGTTCAAGTTAAGAAACCGTTCATGGTTTTCAATAGTTTATTTTTTGCTGCCGAAGAACAAAATACACTTGAATATAAAATTAGGAAACCGTTTTTTAAAGATCCAAGTTATGAAGAAATCATTCATTACAAGAATACGTTCATCAAAATAATTCGTTCATGTTTCTTATTTTCCTTTTTTTTTCAAGGTAGGTGAATCTTTTAAATGTTTGAAGGTACGAAAACCGTTCATGCAAAATAATCTGTTCGTGCTCTAATTTTATGTTAAATAAGAAACCGTTCATGATTTTTGTCAAATCCGTTCATGCATAGAATTTGATCATGCTCGAAATTTATGTTCAAGTTTTCGGATAGGTCAATTTTTTGTTTGATGGCAAATAAGTTCAATGGCAACAGAACTATTCATTTTTTGTTTCTTTTTTTTAAATGAACTAGATAGGTCAATTTTTTATGTTCAACATATGAAATTTTTTGTTCATGACAAATAATCTGTTCATCACAATAATTCGTTCATGTTTCTATTTTTACTATAAATATATATTCCGCTTGAACAAAAATTTGAATCAACTAAACGTCTTGTTTTTCTGAAACTGTTCATGCAAAAAATTTGTTCATCAAAATAATTCGTTCATGTTTCTTATTTTCCTTTTTTTTTCAAGGTAGGTGAATCTTTTAAATGTTTGAAGGTACGAAAACCGCCGCAAAATAATCTGTTCGTGCTCTAATTTTATGTTAAATAAGAAACCGTTCATGATTTTTGTCAAATACGTTCATGCATAGAATTTGATCATGCTCGAAATTTATGTTCAAATTTGGAAACCGTTCAATGGAAATAGAGCTATTCATTTTTTTTGTTTCTTTTTTATGTTCAACCTGAAACCCGTTTATGCATAGAATTCGAGCATGCTCAAATTTTATTTTCAAATTTGGGAACCGTTTCATGGCAACAAAATTGTTCATTTGTTTTGTTTTTTGTTAAAGGAACTAGATAGTTCATTATTTATATGTTTAAAATATTAATTTTTCTTCATGACAAATATTGTAGGGATCACAATAATTCGTTTCATGTTTACATTTTTTCTATAAATTTTTAGGGGGGATCTTTTTTATGTTTTTAAGGTGCAAAAAGCGTTCATACAAAATAAACCATTCATGTTTTCTAAAATCTGTTAGAATACGGTCATGCTCGAAATATTTGTTAATTTTAGGAAACCTTGTTCATGGCAAGAAACCATTCATGTGTGTTTTTATGTTCTCTGTACAAAACCGTCTTCACGATAATAAACCGTTCATGTTTTACAAAACATTGGAATTAAAAAAATAAGAGTTTCACTATTATTTTTTCTTTTGATAAAAACACATTAATTGTTTGTTCCAAAAAAAAGACATAGTCTGCCAATGTATTATGCATATAAGGTGGAGATTTCATGATTAATCTAACCAATGATGAACATTCCATATACAAGTTTCTAAGTCAGCACATTTTAGGTGGCATACTGCCTCCGCAATAATTAGTAAGTCAGATACATAAATGGGTGGGAATGGTTGATTTTTCAACAAAACCAATGTAGAACTAAAAGAAAACATTTTCAATTATCAAAAAATGAAAACAAAATAGCTAGCTGCCTGAACTACTGGGATGAACATTTTTTGATCTGAAGCATGATAAACATTTGGATATAAGCTGCTAGCAAAAGCAGAAGAAATGAGATGTTGCACAGGATCAACTTTTTTCATGGAACAAATTGTATCAAAAAACAAAATGACATAAGACTAACTAGAGAGAATCATTTGCAACAAGGGCCAAGATGCACAGTATGTTTTTCCTGTGATTTAGCTCCCCAGGTACAGGCTCTTCCTGTGTTAAATACATTTGGTTTTGGCAACACACCAGGACAAGAAAAGTTGATCTTGAACACCGCACAGGCCAGGATTTTGTCAGACACTGATATGAAGGAGATAGTGTCAAATAAACTAAAAGGAGGCAGATCCCCAGAGAGCTGGTTATGTGACAAATTATAAGCCGATGAGATGGGCAAGATTGAAGAGTCGCTTCTTTTCGTAGGCCATCAGTGAGGTTGTTCCTAGAGAAAAGCAATGTTGGCGAGGTTGCTGGAATAGATCCCTGCAAGGCAAAAGGAAAGGAAGCTAGTATATCAGATTAGGGACATCAGTAAGAATTAATATGCATATTTTTAGGGAGTAAATGTCTATGCTATAGATTGCCAAAATAAAAGCCAAAAACAACAAGGCATATTATATGAGATTATATGAGCCATTTTATCACCAGGCATATAGTTTCAGAAAAACATGAATGTTTTTTGGTCTTAGAACTTGTTGTGCAAAAGATGGACCACAGATTCTTCCCATTCAATGGACTATATGAGATTTTTTATGAAGTATTCAAAAAATTAAGGAGTAAATGTCCAACCAATAGCTTGCAAAAAGTAAGACAAGAACAACCAGGCATATTTTTATATGAGATTATATGAGTCATTTTATAATCAGGCATAAAGTTTCAGAAAAACATGAATGGTTTTTGGTCATAGAACCTGTTGAGCAAAAGATGGACCACAAATTCTTCACATTCAATGGTCTATATGAGATTTTTGATGCAGCATTCAAATATTAAAAACAATTAATAAAATAAAAGCAAAGTTGGATCATGAAAGGTTACCACTGAATGAACTATATGCCTGGTGGTATTTTCTTTTTCTTCCTGGAGTTCTTTTCTGATTGAGGCTTCAGTCGATCTCCTTTGTTGACTGATATTGAAGTAGATACTGGAGGATCTTTCAAAGCAGATGCTTCACCTTCTTTAAGTGCTTACGCTTCTTTGCAGACTTCATTTTTGAACTAATTTGCTCAACAGGTTTAGATATACTACCATCACCATTCAACCAAATGTTTACATTACTTACAACAGGGACCAATCCTTCATTCATAGGAGTCTTCAGTTGTGCTGAACCTTTTCTTATTACTGGAGGGTCTTTGAGGATGACAGAGTTGCCATCAGTTTGCTGTTTTGCATTATCTTCCGCCATCAACCTTTTGTGAAGTTTATGAACCTCCTCAATAAATTGTTTGCTCTTATTTGCATCCTTGCTTAAATCAGCGCACACATCGTTGACACTATTGAGAAGCATCGCATATCTCAAAGTACTAGCAGATGTTTCAGCTCCATGTACATCAACACTTTGCTTTTTCTGTAATAGCAGTTCATCCTCCCTATATTTTATTGTCCATCTTGGTAATATGTACTCAGTTGGAATCTCCACAACATCAAACTGTGTGAACAGTCTCAGAATGTGGCAACATATAATTCCATCTTTCTCAAACTTTGCGCACTCACATTCATAGGTTTGATTCTGTCTATCAACGCACACAGTGAAGACGTCTCTCCTATACTCAGGTTTCTTGTAATTGAATAGCTTCTTCAACTCATACAACTTGTCCTTCACAATTTCAGTAACACCGAAAGCAGTTGAATTAAGAAGCTCGGTCGCAAACTTCGAGTAAATCCCTCTTGTGTATATTTTTTATGCATGCCGCTCAATGGGCTGATGGCACCAAAAAGTGGGATCCTGTTGAGTAGAGTGGAAACGGTCTTCATTCTCAATTTCCACAACATTCTCTTGGAAAATCTCGTATTGCTTCAAGAAATTCTCAATTGTATCTTTTTGCAGCACATAATCTTTAAAATTTGAGTTAAAGCTCTCACTTCTTCCTGTAGAGCGTGTAAAAGGGCAGAAACTTCCTCTGAAATAGGCTGGAACAAACTTCGCCCTGCTCCCCCACATCCTCTTCAGATGCTCATGGTCAGCACAGTTGTAAGTCTGAAGCATCTTTTTCCAACCAGTTTCAAACTCCAAGATGTGAAGTGAATCCATTATTAGGCTCACTATTGTATCTTCCATACCTTCTCTCTCTGCCATGTATGCACTTGTGTTTTGTTTCAGATTCTGTAGGATGTGCCAAATGCAAAACCTATGAAAAGCATCCCAGAACACCCTACTAATTGCAGCTTGGATGGCAGCATCTTGATCAGTCAAGATAAGCTTTGGTTTCTTTCCTTCCATGACTTCGACAAAACTTTCAAATAGCCATTCAAAAGTATCTGCAGACTGATCCTTTAGAAGAGCCCAACCAAAAACAATTGTCTTCGCATTTCCATTGATTCCAATAATGGGGGCGAAAGGCATGTTGTACTTGTTAGTACTGTAGGTTGTATCAAAACAGATTAAATCGCCATATAGCTTGTAATCCATTCTCGATTTTGCATCTGTCCAAAATAAAGATCTGACCATGCCTTCACCATCAACTTCCATCTTGCAACAAAAGCCAGGTTTGGCGAGCTGAATCTTTTCAATGTAATTTAGAGCACATGCAATATCTGTATTCCGTTTCAACTTCCTTTCAGCTTGCTTCAGGTTGTCCATCTTCTTTTTCCCAAAGTTTATGTTTCCAAAGCTACCTTTCAATCTTCTGAATATAGTCATTATTCGTTGAGGCTTCACCCTGATCTCTTGCAGTAATTTAGATAGCAAAATTTCTTCCTCAGTCATGTGTCTGTGACTCAAGAAAAACTTTGTCAGGGAAGGAGAAGGTGCTAATTCATGGTTGTGCTCAAGTGAGCATGAAATGATTTGCCAAGTGGTATGCACTTGTTTTACTCTGACATGCATACGACAATTCGTTTTTGCTAGAACATTCCTTTTCCTTTTCCTTTCAGTTATATCCTTTGTTCGGTCTTTCCTGCCCTTGTTGCACTCTAAGGTAATCTTTCTCGCTTTATAATTCCTTCCTTTTATGACAGCAAAACCAGCTACCTTCCCGTAAATGTTAACAAACTTTACTGCATGTTCCAAACTGGGAAAAACCATACCAACTTCTGGTGGTTTTGCATTACTTATTTCTTCAGGAGTTGGAAATAAATAATCTTCCTTAGGTTTGACTACATCATCTTCTGAATCACTCATATCTTCACTACCACCTTCAATATCTTCTTCCAAAATCTCCAAGACCTAAAAAAAAACAGGAAAGTCATAAAACATCAACGAAAATGAATTTATTCTTCTCCCTGTATATATTTTTTATACATAAACTTATGAGGCAAGGTATTTTTACGAATGAAATCAGAAACAGATAAATACCTTATCCAAATCAGTTTCAATATCTTCATGTTGGACAACCGAATTATCATTACAAGCATTCTCCCCACTATGTTCAGAATCAGGTATCTGCAAATAATGTTTAACACGTTAATATGATGCTAATTGGAACGCAGAATAAAGAAATGAGGAAATACATTTAGGAAAATTAAAACCAAGGAAATACTGTCCAGTACATGGTAAATTCAAAACTTAATTGCTTACTGTTGAATGGCTAACACGTTAATATGATGCTTCTTGGAACACAGATTAAATAAATGAGGAAATACATTTAGGAAAATTAAAACAGAGATAATAGTTAGAACTACTAGCTTCAAAATTTTTCTCTGTAAACAAAGGAAGTTCTGTCCAGAACCTGGTAAATTAAAACAGATTGAACAGATAGGACATTTAGCTAGGCAAAAAATAATTGCTTATAGAATACTACTTCATACATATACTGGATTTTTGTAATGAAGATTCCTGCTGCATATAAAAAGGAACTGAATTTTTTTACAGATATGTTTTTCCTGAAAACAAGTAAGCATGTTTTTATAGAAAAATAGACAGAATGCATGACCTACAAATGCTTAAAAGTACAGATAAAAAAAGTATCCCAAATATATAGTTACCTCTGAGCTAGTTGATGCAACTGCTACAGAGTTCATGATATCTTGGACATTATTATGATTGAAACTTTTGTTCCTTCCAATTACTTCAGACAAACCCTAAGAAAATTCAATATATAGCATTTTAGTACTTTAGTTAAAATGATTTATTGGTTATTGCTAAAATAATAGAAGTAATTTATAAAGTGCGTTATACTTTAACACACCTCTGTATGTTTTCTCATTTCTTCATACAAGACATACTGATCAAATTCATCCATTGCTTGATCTTTCTTTTCCTTTGAAGAAGTAACGGCAGTCTTTGCATTCTACATTTTTCAATATACTTTAAATATAACAAACTAGGAAAATCACTCAAATAACAATTAATACATTGTTTTTTACCTTGGCAATATGAGACTCCAGAACCTTGCTTGAACATATAGCACGTGCAAGAGCAGTACATTTTGTTTTACCTGATTTACCCTGTGTTTACAAGTAACATATGTTTTGTTAGTTTAGACTAAAGAAACACAGCAATGGAAAATGATTCTTTATAATTAAAATGTTAACTACACCTGTTCAGTAGGTTTTGCTCTTTGCTTCTCTTCATTAACTCTTCGCTGATTCTCTCTGAAATTACTTATAGCTGCTTGAACTTTATCAACATTTTCCACTTTTTCTATGTTCACTGATTGATTTTCCATTGGATAACCTGCAAAATATAATTATTCAGTTAAGACATGCGCTTTCTCAAATAAGTATGCATTTTTTTAATGATTATCTCTGATTCTCTTTTTGCACTTGCAATTGCACTTGCAGGTGAAATACTAGGGGAGAATTTTTTCTACACATCGCCTGCAAGCTATATCATGGAAGCAAGCAGCATGACAATCCAAAGGTGTCTGCAGCAATAATGAAAGGTGTGTTGTGCATGTATGATTACCATTCAGTAATGTACCTGGTTTCTATGTTAAAAGAAGCAAGTAAACTAATACAAGAAAAGTACAAAGTATTATCGATAGGCTAAGGAACAAGCATATGAGATCATTTCTGTGTCTAGTGAATATATGAGACATGATTTTTCCATTTTTGAAGTTACTATTTTGCATTTTCTGCAACAAATTTATGACAGGATTTTAGAGCATGGAATCAGTACAGGAAGACATATAAGCAACTTTGGTATGAGGAAACACGCAAGATTCTTTTTCTCAACTGAATGATAATATGTTTTCCTCAGTTTTTTTTTGTAATTGTGTTTACTTATTTGACAAGCTATAGTGCATAGAGATGTAAACCGTGTCAGGTTTTCTTTCGGGGCTTAGGTAAGAAATGGTTACTGAATCAACCCAAGCTTCTTTAGAAAATCTCCTTGTCTTAGTACCAGACAATCATCTGCATTTTCGGAATGTCACCTTTGCTCAAAATTACAGGCCATACATGTACAGAGCATCACCAAGGAAGCAAAACTCAGAAGAGAAAGAAAGCATGTCGGCACAAAGCTACAGAGTTGCATAGGTCATGGCTGACGAGATTGAGGAGTTTCGATCAGAAGAGAAAGAATAGAAATAGGTAACTCGATGGGCAATTCAGGTGGTTTTCAGCTTGACAACAGGGGGGAAAGAAAAAGAGCAATTGAACAAATATAGGTTGATGTTTGGCAGAAAATCGTCTTTTGATTTTCTACTACTCATGTTTTATATCACTACAAGCTAAAAAATAGAAGAAGATTAAACACAGGGATAAATCTAACCCGAATCATGAAGATCGACAGATTAAGAAAAAGCAGGGCACGTCCGACAGCAGGAGGATGAAGAAGATCAGTCTGCCCCTTCCAGATCTCCGGCGGAAATTCGTGTCCTTCTTCCTCCACTCGACCTCCAACCGGTTTTATTTCTTTTAATTTTGGATATGTTCGTGCGTTACAAGAATATATTGATACTTTTGCATTTTAGACCCTGCAAGTACTTAGAAAATGCAGAATATAGTGGTACGCAGACACTTCCATGTGGGGCCATAAGTGATACTTCTGGACACCAGCTTTCCCTTCTTCCTCCACTCGACCTACATCTCAGAAAATATCCCCATCTGGCCGTCTCCCTATCCTTCCGATTTTCTCTCCTGAATCTGACCACACTTCAGCAAGAGGAGCAAAAATTCCTGCAGCGAAACCTAATGGCGATTCCTCCTTGTAGCCAGATCTAGAGCAATAGATCTTCAAGACCACTCCATCTCCACCACAAAAATCACGGATAGGTTCGAATACCATACATACATTTTTTTAACCATCCGAATGAATTTATTTTTTCAAAGGTTTTTTTAGGTAGGTAGATGGATGTTATCATGAACGGATCTAACATGTTTCAGAACAATTTTCTTGTTGTTGCCTGTTTTCGGTAAATCTAAATCTTGCTGTGCACCAGAAATACATCTTTTGTAGAAATCCATGTAAACATGCTTCTTCTCTCTCCAAATTTCTCATTTTACTCTGCGTTTGTCAATCATATGTTGAGATAGACTGAAGATGGAAATGCAGTTCGTTACACCAGACACATAGCTGCCGTCCAGCTCAGTGTCTAGAACAGAGCATGCAAATAAGAATATGCTTATTTGTTTTTTTAACAGTGACAGTGAGTCTTGTACGAGCATGCAAATAAGAATATGCTTATTGGTTTTCATTTGGTAAATACATTTTGTTGTTGGCATGTAGATTTTAGTTTGGCTACTAGAAGACATCTAGTAGAAGAATTCTTCTCAATCGATTTTAGTTTGCCTACAGGTAGATTTTTGCAGCTGCAACCTAGTAATACTATTCTACTCTTGTAATCTTTTTATGGTTGTATTAAATAAATAGTTTTCTCAATGTGCAATGATCGGAACCAGACAACCTAGTAAGAGAATAGTCTAGGTGACTAATGTTTCCGATGACAGTAGAGGACCAAATTTTCAATCAGTACATGCCAACACGGTTGATTACATGTCTGCGTTTGTCAATCATTCATTTTTACAGACTGGTACTGTTGTTTTTTCTATTTTTATTACACTGATTTTGCCTTCAATGTTCCTTTTCAGGTTCCTCTTCAGCTGCTTTCTGGTAGTGCTACTGCTGCAGCTGTCCATCAGCAATCTTTTGATGATTCGTGTGCACATGTGAGGCCGGGACGCACCTGTTTTCTTCTACTGGGAACGTGACCGGCACTGCAAGGTCTTTCTCTCTCTCAGTTACAATTTTTCTATCTAAAAATCTTTGTAGCACAACAACTGTATTCATATTTTAATAACCATAGGTAAGAGCAGTTAAACATAGCTTGCGTGTGCAGCCACCATTGCTTTTTATTCTAATAATGAACTTTGTGTTGACTATATCAGCTACTATAGACATTTAATTTATGTAGCATTGGTTTCTATAACATCAGTTTTTTCAAAAGATGTACTAGTCAGACAAAACTAAATGCTAAGGCCATTTTTTTTACTTTACTGTAAACAACTAATTTTTGTTAATCACTGTCATCTGATTTTTCGTAGAAGGAAACAACTAATTATAAAAAAAGGGAGGGTCAAGAAATACTTTGCACCGATATCTCAACGAAAAGTAACAAGAAATATAAGGTATTTTTGCTTCCTATTTATTATCATTCTCTGTTTTCGCATTTTAATTCTTCTATACTTCAATTTTGCAAGACTATAATTTCGTATTTGAATATATTTTCAGCGGCAAAATTCAGAATACACAAGAATATTTCTTGAAGCTTTGTCAACATTACCTGAATCGAAAAACTTTATCATCAGGAAGCTTGGATTTGGTTCTATTCTGACTTTCTCATGCTTTAGCAATGTTCAAGTCATTTTTGAATGGCTGATCTCCCAGTTTGATACAACATCAGGAACTTTATCGCTTGAAGATGGGTTCACTTTCACATTATGTTCTCATTCGACACACATGATACTAGGATTCCCTGCTGGTCCAAAAGCTGTAGTCAGAACCGAATCAATAGAATGCTCAGATTTCATTATGAACATTTTGAAAACAAAATCTCCAACAGTAGAACATTTATGTTCTTTGCTGTCAACTGATTTGAATGAAGATTCTTTCACTGTGATTTTCATGCTCTTACTACTTACTGCTTTCATTGATCCAAATGCATCTGGAGTTGCAAACCCTGCATATTATCCCAACTTGAAAGATATTTCTTCAATCCCAAGCCTAGACTGGTGTTCTTTCACACTTGATTGCCTGTTACGATCTATCAAGAAATACCTGTTTAGGAAGAAGCAAAACATAGAGTTGGAATCTGGAGGTTGCAAGATACTACTAGTGGTAAATTAAATAGAATTCTTAATTTATGTTAATTAAACTATATTTTCTCATTCATTCAATATCAATCTAAGTTCTTGTTCATTTATTTTTTATCTGTAGATTTCATACTTCGAGTTTCTAATAACTTCAGAGTTCAACTTGGGCAACAGTGTACCAAGGTTACCACTGTGGACAACCCATGTCGTAAACTCATACATTGCTCTTGATTCACAACAAGGACATAGCAAAGGATTTGGGAGACTTGTTGTAAGCACTAACTATATGATTTTTTTTTGTATGCAAAGTAATCATGTTTCTAAATAGACATGGTTTTTTTTCTAACTGAACACTATCTGTAAAAGTATAATGGAATTATTATTGATTTTCTATTTTTATTATTTACTGTTTTTTTTAATTAACTGTTTCCTTTTTAATTTGCAGAGAAAGCATATAACATCTACACCATTCAAAGGAAGTAAACAGCAAATTGAAATGCCTTCAGAAATAAAAGATTACATGGAACTTAAATTTCAAAGAATTGCTTTATTTCAGGTAAGCTCTAAAGTCATATGATTTTACTTGCTACTGATTTTCCTTATTTGTTTACTTTGTAATGTTCATACTATCATATCTCATACAACTTATGCATTCATATTTTTTCAAAAATAAAGGACAAGAAGAGGCTCCAATCTATGGTTTCCAATTTCTTCCAGAAAATTGTTCAAAACTCCATTCCAATTGTTAACGGATATATAGACGACATCCAACTTGTTTCATCTTCAAGTAATAACCAAGAAGTTGAGCCTATTTTGGGGAACGAATTGCATTTTCCTGCTCAAACAAATAAGAATGCAACAACTGAAGAAAACAGGTCAGAAATGGTTGTATACCAACAGAAGAAAAAAGTTTCAGAAGAAGAAATGGACCAATTCTTCCAGAATATGTTCTTTTTTCATAAAGTTCATGTCCCCCAAGACAACTACCATTCAAGAATTGAGTTAAATCAATTTCTAGATAAGTTCAGTGAAGGGTGTTCAATTCTAGAACCATCTGATGGATTCGATCTACCAAATTTTTATCCTGAGTACGAATCAAGACTACTTCATCCGAAAGGCATGACATCACAGATCAGTGCAACTGATACATCTGTACAGTTCTCTGAATTCCTTAAACAATTTAAAGAAGGTTAGGCATTACTATCTACTTGTCCCCTGTTGTTTGATTGTTTATTTTCCTAGTACTTATCCTAATTACTATTTTTTGTACAATGTGACTTTGAAGTACACACAATTTTTTTTTAACCCACATCTACTGTTCTACATATACATACAGAGCTATCTTTTGAAATAAACAATCAAAGTACAAGTTACAAACAGGACTGTAAGTTGTCTCTTGAGGATTTTCAGTTCTACTTGCCAAGTGAAGAAAAACAATTTCAAGGTAGATTTGTTATCGCTTTTTCATTTTTCCATGGATGGTTAACTAAATTTCAGTACACACACAAATTTTATTATAGTGCTACAGCACTGTATTTAACTCCTTTTCCTTTTCTTTTTTTTTGTGTAGGAAATGATGAGAAAATGAATAATCGTCTTAATATGAAGAACGAAGATTGGAGGCCAGAGAACATTTTCTCACATAATAACCAAAGAAGTAATTGACTTCAAATTTCTTTTTTATATACAACACCATACATATTCTTATACATTTATATTCAAACATGCATTACTAACTAATGATACAAACATAAATAGGTAATGTCACACCCCAAAGTAACTTGCAATCTACTGGCCAGAAAAAAGCTCGAGATGATAAATACGTTTTTTCTCTAAATGAAAGGCTTCTTGGGAAAAGAATTCCTGCAATTACTGATGAAAACAAAGGAAATTTTCCTTGTTTCAATCTATTCGAAGAAAACAATGCAAACATGTCTGGCCATACCTATTCCTCGGTATGTGTTTATGCATTTTTACAGTTTTCATTTTCCAATTTGAATAGCAATTGATCAACTCTTCTACATACTGTTTTTACTGTACAACCAGGATCAAAACTGAAAGCAATTGACCCTCTATTACACATGGTTCTTGATCAATGTGGCCAAGAAATATTAGGAGGCCAAAGTAGTATCAAGTTAAAAACTCCTTTCATTCCTAGCAGCTCAATGAAAATGCAACATGTACAAACTCCGCAACAAGTTATTTTTGCCACTGCATATGAGCATGAATTTTACACAAAACTTACAAGCTCAAAATGTGAAAACAGGTATGTGTTCGAATAACTTCATGTGTAAACTAATTTTCATTTTTTGCTGAGTTACATGTATTCTTCGTACAAAAAATAGCTGTTTTCCAAAACATATTCTTTTATTTTGTCAGCCCAAGAATTTTTGAAATTAAAAGTGTATGGGTAGACCAGAGAACGTTGGCGTTATCTATGAACACAGGCGGTTGGATTCACCCCTGTGTAATGGATTGCTATGGCATGTTAACTTCGACCGAGCAGATTCATCGTAGAAAAGAAGGAAAATTTGGTGACAAAGATATTCTCATGCATGTCGTCATAAAAGAAGTCACGGTTTGTATAATCTTTTACCAAATCATATTTTCCACATGACATTTTACCCTCTATTTTTTACTGGATGATCTCAACAGAAGCTATCAGCGTGTTTTCCAATTTAATTTCCATTCATTTTTCCTTTTTGACTTCGCACAGAAATTACTGATGGACCCCAATCTGGATTGTTCTAATCCAGAATATAAAAGGATTTTCTCACTAGATTATGTTGGATACCGATTGGAAAACGCAGGGCTGGTATATTTCTTTTTTATCATTCAGCTTTGTCACCCTCAATATATATTTGAGAGAAACCCTCTTTCAATTTCATAATAAAATATTAATTAATTTTCTTCACATCTACTATATGTAGGTACACATTCCATGTCCAATGGGGAAAGAGTGGATACTTATTGTCGCAAACTTCATTGATAAATCATTTGATGTGTTAAATCCTGATTCCTCAGTAGGAAAGTTCTCCACAGTAGTTAACACTGTGATATTCAATTTCAAACAACTATTTGTCAAATGTTATCCTGGTTGCTTCAAGTTCAACATACATGATTTTAGTGTTAAGTATGTTCATGTGCCAAAGCAAAACTTTAGGTGAATACAATCCCTTCTGTTTTTATTCAAAACTTTAATATTGTTTTATACATAAGCTTATCATGGCATTGCCATTTTTTTCGTTTTTGAGCACAGGTATGATTCTGGAATTTTTGTGATCCAATATATGAGATGCTACAATGGAGTTGAAGTACAACAATTCTCAAATGTAAGTTATTCTGTCCATTATAAATTTGTACTTTTTGTTTCTGAAAAAAACAATAGTAAATCTGGAATTCTTATTTTTTGCTTTCAATAAAAGGTTGACTTGCAAGCAATCCGTGAAAAAGTCTCATGCCAGCTAGTGATAAACAAATTTAATGAGCAACAGGTGCCAATAGCACGAGAATTCATTTCGAAGCATGTAAGTATATATATTTTTTAGTAATATATCAATTTCTATGCACTGACCATATAGAATCCCACAGCACGAGAATTCATTTTTTATGTAAAGTGTGTTTATTCTTTTTCACAGGCTCCACATCTTCTTCATTGATTAAGTTAGCAATTTATTTCAAGGAGACAGATGATGTATTGAAATTGTAAGTCCCTTCAAGTTACTTTTTTTTCTATCTGAATTGGTATCTCATATGCATTAAATCCAACTATGTTTCTTTTTCTCTGGAACGCGTCGTGCACATGATCTATCGCTTAGCGTCCAGTCCATAGAATACAACGCATAGTCCCCATTTTCTACATCCGTTTTGCTGCTTCTAAGAATAAACGTGTAGCTCTGTTTCGAGATCCCACTATGTTTTCTTTTTCTATCAATCGTTTTGATGTCGATAACTATAGCACTGTTTCCAGCTTAAGCAGCTTCATACATTTAGTAATCCGCCCTCCAGTTCGACTGACTATGACAAATGTTTTGTTAATGCTTCAGTTTTTCATGTTCCGTACTACATAGTAGACTTGCTTCAGGTTTGTCAAACATTTACCATCAGGAATTTCCTAACTTTTTCCTAATATCTTATTTAAATGTAGCTTCCCAGAGAAGCATGCAGATGATCATCTTTGTCAAGTTACAAGCACTGCTATGTTCTTTGCGAGAGGTTCTCACCATTTGAGTTATCTTTCATGTATATCAGATGAACAAATTTTGACATCACGAGACAGTTTTCCCTTGTAATAAACATATTTTCCATACATCTTTGTCTTATGTAGCTTAATTGTCTTATGTATACTTGGCATTTCAAGTAGACAGATTTTCCAAGTACCTCTAACTTTTTTCATGTCTGTGATAGCTGAATTTACAAGTTACCTTGATCTAATAATGCTTCTTACTTTGATCTTTACAGTTTGTTTTTCTTTTTTTGTACACAACATGTTCTCTTTTTTTTTTTTGAATATACTCATGTATGCTATTTTTAAAAGAAAACAAAAACATATGCAAAGAATCACTTTTTTTAAAATTTAGTGAAACAGTAACCTGAAAGAATAAGTATTTTGACGAAAATGGGAATCTTTTTCTTTTTTTTTGAATATACTCATGTACTTTTCAAGTAATTAACTCTATTTTTTAGAAGCCAGGGGAAGCTTGAAAATGGGACTCTATTTAATTCCGAATTTAACGAAAAATACTTTTTCTGTTTTCTATAAACTGTTTCGTACATTTTTTTTACAAAAGATCTACGAACTGAAGAAAATTCAGGTGGGGAGAATCGAACTCGTGACTGTCTAGCTCGTCACCGAACTGAAAAATATACGAACTGAAAATTTCGCTGCCAAGGAGAATCGAACTCATGACTGCGTAATTCGTCACCTAATCTGAGAACAGCCAGCCGGAATCGTGGGCCGGCCCAACAACGGCCGGGGGGTGGTCGGCGCGTCGCTAGGCACCGACCAGGTCGGTGTAAAGCACCTCCCGAGCGCCGACACCTCCTTGTCCATTCGTATCGGCATGCACCGGGCAACATTAATAAACATGATCGCCTTATCCGTCTTGGCCTCCTCAGGCGCGGCCGGCCCCGTAATCCCGTATGCACGTTACAGGAGTGAACGTCTACAAGCCTTGTCTCACACCAAATTGCAACATACACATCTTGCAAGCTACATCTGATCAACCATGGCGTATGGATCATGGAGTGGTTGCTAAAAAGATTTACACATAGAATACGATTGAGTGGTTGCAATGTGTCATATCGACCATGGCGAATCAAGGCCGTATTGATCATGGAGATCATGTAAGTGGTCTACTCTTGCAAATACATGCAATTTACCCTAAGGATTTAAATTTTAGTTCAGATAATATATTGGTACATTTAAAGATTTCACAAGTTGAAGAAATTATTTTGTGTAGTCCTATCAAAGTTTAAAAAATTTCTACAACATTCGAGTTTCATTGACGAAAAGTTCAGCTAATTGTGAAACTCTACCCGTAGCAACGCACAACCGGTGTCCTCCCGTGATTTCCATCGTTCGCACGTTCGTAAACTGAGAAAAAACACACAAATCCGCTGAACCGCGCAAAGGAAGGAGTCCCAGTCAATCTAGCCTATCTATGGACAGAGTCGTGGTCGATCTTTAAACTTGGCAGTACTGGATAAAATTAGATCGAAAACTGCTGAACCGCGCAAAGGAAGGAGTCTCAGTCAATCTCTAGCCTATCTAGGGACAAAGTCGTGGTCGATCTTGAAACTTGGTAGTACTCGACAAAAGTGGATCGAAAAATTTGGTCAGATGTCGCACCCCCAGCCCTGCCCGTCGAGGAGGATGCAGTGCTCGAAAACTTATTTGATCAGATATCGCGCCCCTAGCCCTGCCCCGTCGAGGAGGATTTAGCGGTGTCAATTGCTTCTCCGGCGACGTTCTCAACGGCGAGCGTTGGTCGGGCCCTCGATAGCGAGGTGGCCTGCCCTCCCCGTGGCTCGTCAGTATCCGTGGCGACCAAGTCGACGACAAGGGCGCCTGGCGGGAGGACACCACCACATCGGACACTAGTAGAGAAACCCCCCTTTAGTACCGGTTCCAAAGAGCCTTTAGTACTGGTTTTGGAACCGGTACTAAAGATTCGGTACTAAAGGCCTCCCACCTTTAGTACCGGTTCCTTACGAACCGGTACTAAAGGTGCCTCCACGTGGGTACGGAGGAGCCCGCGGAGCTTGAGACCTTTGGTACCGGTTCGTAACACGAACCGGTACTAAAGGCTATTTTGTTTAATTTTTTTAATCCATTTTTTTTAATTA
Source organism: Lolium perenne (assembly GCF_019359855.2). Classification (NCBI taxonomy): domain Eukaryota; kingdom Viridiplantae; phylum Streptophyta; class Magnoliopsida; order Poales; family Poaceae; genus Lolium; species Lolium perenne. The sequence continues at coordinate 329,249,375 of NC_067250.2, read as the reverse complement.
TTTTTCACTCCCTCTTTTATTTTATTTTTTTCACTCCTTTTTTTCAGAATTTCTAGTATTTCCGTTAGTCTCTAACTACACTTAATCTCTAGTCAAATTACTTACCTGTGGTCAAACTTCCCGGTCGGTCACCCATCCTCACACTACTCCAGCACTAGCACGCTTAACTTCCGAGTTCCTTCCCGTCTCACTTCCAAGTGCTTCGCTTTAAATTCCAAATAATTTTTTTAATAAATAAAAGTAATGATGTAATAATAATGTTGAATAAATAAATAAAATTAACTTTTTTAATTTGTATTATTTTAATTATTTTTTAAATTTTTAATATTTTTTGCCAAACCTAAAACCTGAAAATTTGAAAATATTATAATTTGCTAAAAGTAATAGTAATATTCTAGGATTCAAAAAATCTTATAATTATTAATTTTAATTTTAAAAAAATAAAAAATATATAAAATTCTAAATTTCTGGAAAAAAACTAAAATCTTCCTCCTTTCATATTTTCATTTGGAATTTTGAGAATCTAAAAATTGGCTAACCGGGTAACCCGGGTGAATTCGGATGTAACTTTTTCCCACGATGATTTCGACATATTATACGTTATTTTCCGACGTCGTATGCAAAAGTTAATGCGGTTTTACCATTTTTCAAACTTTTTTAGCAAAAAAAGTCAAAATTCGAATTTCTTAATTTCACCGAATAGTAGGTTGCATAACATATAAGAATCTGAAAACATTTTATTTTTTAAAATTTCTATCATTTTCATTTGTATTTTACAAAGCAAAAAAAGGCGATCCACAAGGGGGGTGGTGGTGGAGGTGCAGGAAAACCATTCGTGTCACGAACAGGTACTAAAGGTTTTTCGGCTGACGCTAACCCTTTAGTACCGTTCGTGTCACGAACCGGTACTAAAGGTCCTTTGGAACCGGTACTAAAGGTGTAGACAGTGCAACCGGTGCTAATGCACCCTTTAGCACCGGTTCGTAAGGAAACCGGTACTAAAGGCTTAGACGGAAGCCCCTTTTTCTACTAGTGGGAGACGTGGATGTTGAGTGGCACAGACGGATTTGGTCCCGGTGTGCTGGAGGTGCAGATGCCAGCGAGATGCCAAAGGTTTGAAGAACGGCGACGTTTCTCAAGCTGGCCACCGGCGTGCTCGGCGCGGCCACAACCTATCCAAAGAAGAGAGGAGGCACAGTGAACGCAATGCTTGCGGAACATAGCCTGGAGGCCACGGAGGCTTTTGTGAACTTGGGTGTACGTGAACCCACTTTTTGAAAAGTTCCGTATGTGATGTCAAAACATGTTTTAAAAATCGAAACATAAAATGATTTTCCAGATGATCTCAAATATGTGCCCTGGACATGAGTTTCGTGACGAAAAAACTTTTTATTTTGTCTCGGCAAAAAAGTGAAATTTTGCAGGGGTATATAGCAGTATATATGTGACGTATTTTGTCTTTTTTAGATTATGAAATAAAAAAGTGGTTTCTCCGCGAAAACTTTCTACGCACACATGGAACATGCGTACGTACCCCGATATATTTATTTCAGAATTTTTTCACATTTCGAAAATGCATTTTCGACCTGGGTTCACGTGCACCCGGGTTCAAACCGGACTTTTCCGGAGGCCACTCCGTTATAGAGGAGGCCAGGAGGGACGACCGTGAGATCGCATGGTGCTTGGACGGGGCCAAGGACCACGCGTGACAGGAAGAGGTGGCTGACGAAGTGTGATGCTCTGCTCGCCAAATAGCATGTGCGGCTCTCGGATCGCTCGGCGAGGCACCCGACGGCAAGCTGGCAATGCTCATCAGCCACCGTGGCAAGAAGGAGACCGCCACGCCCGGCTGCTAGAAGAAGAGCGACGACGTCTAGCGACCGGAATAAAAGGCGGGGCAACCTTCCGCGGCTGCTGTGCCGTGAGAATCCAATGCGGACGAGCCGGTCGTGCCGGACGGGAGGATTAGGTGGTCTGGTCGTCGGGCGTACTGTGGCTGCGCTGGCGCTGGACGCGTGCGTATCGAGCGGCCTGCGCGGCATACTGCAGGTTAGCACCAGTTACACTAGGCAGATTAATTAGAGTTGCTGGTTTGGGGCTGAACTCGATGTAATTTCAAAGGAGTAGGTCATCGCCTCGAAATGGGCAGAAATATATATCCTTCATTTGCTTTGTTGGGACAGAAGACAAAACACAGTTACACAGATGAGTCTATTTCGGATTTATATCAGTTGACGATCTAATTCAGAAAGCTCATGGTTTTGCTGGCGTCTTCCCACATCAACCTTGCAATTTTAGGTTCAGATTAGTTCTAATGGTAAGATTCATATAAATGACTGGCTACGTCCCTTTAAATTTCACTATGACAAGTGCAAAGTGGGTATCTTCTTGTGCTAAATATGTAGTCAGGAGCCGCCCGCCGGCCTGTACTTCAAGTGTTGCAGTGCATTACATATGCCTTTCAGCATTAAGCAAATGTATGTATGATATATAGACACTTTAAACTCTGCAGATTTGCTTGGTTTATCTGATAGTCAACATTTAAACCTGTTGGGAATGCAAATATTTAGCTATCCTCGTGGCATAATTAAGCTTTACAAGTTTCATTTACACTTGTAACTATGGAATACTACATAATATTTCTAGAGCAATGCAGAATTTGACTGTATACTGTTTATATGGCAATTCTATTTTATTTTGACTACTGATATATAATACTCACTCCGTCTAAAATTGGGTGTCTCAATTTTATCTAGATATGCATCTCTAACTAAAATGAATCTAAATACATTTGTATGTAGATAAAAGTGAGACAACCATCTGTTTCTAGATATGACTGCCATTTATAATTCATATATTTTGGTGAAGATACTCACCAGACGTAGCTCCATGTAGGTTGACAGGAAAAAGACGGTAGCCAACGTGTTGTTGACACTCACCTTCCTAACATCTTAACTTCATTTGTGCAAAATTAAGAGACTAATTTATTGTGCACTCTAAATTTGATTGACCGTAGCAACGCACGGGCATTTGTGCTAGTAAGTTTAATATACCGGTGTGTTCCAGATGAGAAAAACACTTGATTTATTCATGTCTTATTTCGACGGATGATTTTATTACCTAACTATATGTTCTTATTGGATCACTATCAAGCACTAATCAAATCTACACCGGCATTTGGGAAGTGAATCAAAAACCAAAGGGAAATAATAATTAACTAATTTGCTTTTGTGCCCTGCACTTGGGAACCTGAATCAAAAACATATCACTAATCAGCTTTTGTACGTAGCATCGTACATTTGTACTTACCAAACCATCAGAAGACTCCGGAATAAATAATAATGCAAATGTTAAAGAGTTCTAGAAGAAATCTAAGAACATATTTTAAAATAAATGAAGCATATGCTCCCATGTTTAAAAACATCACTCTGATCTTAGTCTTAAGCTTTTTAATGTAATCTACTCTTTTATACTTCATTGTATTTTTTAATGAACTATTTATAAATTATATTTTTGAATACTGTAGTTTTATTTATTTTAATGAGTACCTCCTAATTAAGTCTTGTCTCTTTTCTTCTTTTCAATCTCCAAACGACCATATCCCCGTACTCGTTTCTCAGTGTCTCATGTCGGAACCACCACCTGAGGATCACCTCCCTCCTTGCTCTCTCCCTTCACCATAGCCATATGACCTCCTGAATGCTTGCTATCCTCCTCTACTCTTTCTGCCCCTCCGCTGCTTGGAGCTTTCCCTAGGCGCGCGTTCCGGATCAACTCTCTAAGAATGGCCGGCAGCCGGTGCGTAGGCGGCACACCGAGGCGACCAGCAGGCCCGGCTACAGCGGGGCAACGACGGCTGTATTGGAGGTGTTGTGACGGCCGGTGGATGGTTGCTTAAAAAAAAGTTGTGATTTTCTGCATCACTATCTTGAAACTTGTGACTTTCAAGGAGCTCATACCAAACTTAAATGACAATTGCATATTTGCATTGTGATTAAACCTACAGTGCAACTTAAGCTAATGCAATGGACTTCTGCTGAAACTACTCAACACAGAAACTCAATCACTAACTTCATGTATAGTCTAAAAAAAATCAGGTCATCTACACAAAAGCCTACGCATATGCTGTAAATATTCACCAAACAGTAACATGGTGGCAGAAGTGCAGATTCAGACAAACATGGTGATCGAATCTCGACCCATCGCTGAGGTTATGCAGCACGAACATGGAAAAGCCCTAGCGAACATACGAAAACTACGATTCCACGGACTGCGTGCACTTTCTAATTTGTGTGCCAAAAGCTATATAGCCTGTAGGAACGGAGGAGGGAGTATTAAAATATGTAACGCGCAGACCACTATCAGATCAATTGACTCAGGACATCTCATCTATGCCATTTTTTTTCCCACAAAGCAGCCCAGAACCATTGCCAAATACCTTTCGCATCTAAATCAAAATTTTCTCTTACCTTGTAGGAGCTAAGTAGGGGCGTGTTAAAATCAAATCGTCCAAACTGGATATCAAATCAAGGACACGCACATAGATGCAGAATAGAAAAGCAAAGCAATACTCCAGATCGATACTATACTGAATCCGACAAAAGCAATACAAGCAGTCAAATACTGCCAGACCGAGGCAGCCAACCAGAGGTGAACAAATGCCGCTCAGGCAGGTGAGCAGGGTGGACACCGCACGGGCGGGGCAGTTGCTGTGGATCAACACGGCTCATGGTCTCCAGGATATTGTGCAGGCACACCCGCATCGCCGCGGAGACATCGGCGCTGGTCGCTCCAGGCGCCAGATCGACCTCGCGGGAGAACTTGGCATCCATGAGCAGGGTGGGCTGGACCATGGCGTCGGGCGCTACCGCCGGCGCTGAGACATTACCTTCCCCCTCGCCTTCGGCAATTGTACCGGCCTCGCCTGTCTCGCCACTGACGTGCGGCAGTGCGCCAAGATGGTGTCAAACAAACAAAAAATCCACCATGATGACGCTCGGAAGAACCTAGCGGTGTTGCGCCCTTCTGAATATCGTCACGAGCAGCGACCCCGGGTCTCCGCTCCCGATCTCGTCGATCCCCGAGCTGGAGAGCCTAGGTCAAGGGCGATGAAATCTCCCAGCGGCGTCACCATCACGGCACTCGACCTCAGCCTCCGCTGCCTTGCCGGTGACATGCGGCGCTGCACGAGGCGGTGTTTCTGCTTTGGGTCAGCCATGGAAGGGTGGCTCTCATGGCACGGCCGGCAGTGCAAGGGAAGGCTGGCACTGGAGAATTTTTCCCGTACGGAACCGCTCTGATCCGATTTTACGACATAGGAATTATGAAGGTGATACGTCTCCGACGTATCGATAATTTCTTATGTTCCATGCCACATTATTGATGTTATCTACATGTTTTATGCACACTTTATGCCATATTCGTGCATTTTCTGGAACTAACCTATTAACAAGATGCCGTAGTGCCAGTTGCTATTTTCTGCTGTTTTTGGTTTCAGAAATCCTAGTAAGGAAATATTCTCGGAATTGGACGAAATCAAAGCCCAGGGGCCTATTTTTCCACGAAGCTTCCAGAAGTCCGAAGGAGAGACGAAGAGGGGCCACGAGGGGGCCACACCCTAGGGCGGCGCGGCCCCCCCCCTTGGCCGCGCGGCCCTATGGTGTGGGGCCCCCGTGCCGCCTCTTGACCTGCCCTTCCGCCTACAAATAGCCTCCGTGACGAAACCCCCAGTACCGAGAGCCACGATACGGAAAACCTTCCAGAGACGCCGCCAACGCCGATCCCATCTCGGGGGATCCAGGAGATCGCCTCCGGCACCCTGCCGGAGAGGGGAATCATCTCCCGGAGGACTCTACGCCGCCATGGTCGCCTCCGGTGTGATGTGTGAGTAGTCTACCCCTGGACTATGGGTCCATAGCAGTAGCTAGATGGTTGTCTTCTCCTCATTGTGCTATCATTGTTCGATCTTGTGAGCTGCCTAACATGATCAAGATCATCTATCTGTAATTCTATATGTTGCGTTTGTTGGGATCCGATGAATAGAGAATACTTGTTATGTTGATTATCAAAGTTATATCTATGTGTTGTTTATGATCTTGCATGCTCTCCGTTATTAGTAGATGCTCTGGCCAAGTTGATGCTAGTAACTCCAAGAGGGAGTATTTATGCTCGATAGTGGGTTCATGTCTCCGTGAATCTGGAGGTGTGACAAGAACCTCTAAGGTTATGGATGTGCTGTTGCCACTAGGGATAAAACATTAGTGCTATGTTCAAGGATGTAGTCACTAGTTACATTACGCGCAATACTTAATGCAATTGTCTGTTGTTAGCAACTTAATACTGGAGGGGGTTCGGATGATAACCTGAAGGTGGACTTTTTAGGCATAGATGCAGTTGGATGGCGGTCTATGTACTTTGTCGTAATGCCCAATTAAATCTCACTATACTCATCATGATATGTATGCGCATGGTCATGCTCTCTTTATTTGTCAATTGCCCAACTGTAATTTGTTCACCCAACATGCTGTTCGTCTTATGGGAGAGACACCTCTAGTGAACTGTGGACCCCGGTCCAATTCTCTTTACTGAAATACAATCTACTGCAATACTTGTTCTACTGTTTTCTGCAAACAATCATCTTCCACACAATACGGTTAATCCTTTGTTACAGCAAGCCGGTGAGATTGACAACCTCACTGTTTCGTTGGGGCAAAGTATTTTGGTTGTGTTGTGCAGGTTCCACGTTGGCGCCGGAATCCCTGGTGTTGCGCCGCACTACATCTCGCCGCCATCAACCTTCAACGTGCTTCTTGACTCCTACTGGTCCGATTAAACCTTGGTTTCTTACTGAGGGAAACTTGCCGCTGTGCGCATCACACCTTCCTCTTGGGGTTCCCAACGGACGTGCCAACCACACGCATCAAGCAAATTTCTGGCGCCGTTGCCGGGGAGATCAAGACACGCTGCAAGGGGAGTCTCCACTTCTCAATTTCTTTACTTTGTTTTTGTCTTGCTTAGTTTTATTTACTACTTTGTTTGCTGCACTAAATCAAAATACAAAAAAATTAGTTGCTAGTTTTACTTTATTTGCTATCTTGTTTGCTATATCAAAAACACAAAAAAATTAGTTACTTGCATTTACTTTATCTAGTTTGCTTTATTCTTGTTGCTAAAATGGCCAACCCTGAAAATACTAAGTTGTGTGACTTCACAACCACAAATAATAATGATTTCTTATGCACACCTATTGCTCCACCTGCTAGTACAGCAGAATTCTTTGAAATTAAACCTGCTTTACTGAATCTTGTTATGCGAGAGCAATTTTCTGGTGTTAGTTCTGATGATGCTGCTGCCCATCTTAATAATTTTGTTGAACTATGTGAAATGCAAAAATATAAAGATGTAGATGGTGATATTATTAAACTAAAATTGTTCCCTTTCTCATTAAGAGGAAGAGCTAAAGATTGGCTGCTATCTCTGCCTAAGAATAGTATTGATTCATGGACTAAATGCAAGGATGCTTTTATTGGTAGATATTATCCCCCTGCTAAAATTATATCTTTGAGTAGTAGCATAATGAATTTTAAACAATTAGATACTGAACATGTTGCTCAAGCTTGGGAAAGAATGAAATCTCTGGTTAAAAATTGCCCAACCCATGGACTGACTACTTGGATGATCATCCAAACCTTCTATGCAGGACTAAATTTTTCTTCACGGAATTTATTGGATTCAGCTGCTGGAGGTACCTTTATGTCCATCACTCTTGGTGAAGCAACAAAGCTTCTTGATAATATGATGATCAACTACTCTGAATGGCACACGGAAAGAGCTCCACAAGGTAAGAAGGTAAATTCTGTCGAAGAAACCTCTTCCTTGAGTGATAAGATTGATGCTATTATGTCTATGCTTGTGAATGATAGGACTAATATTGATCCTAATAATGTTCCATTAGCTTCATTGGTTGCACAAGAAGAACATGTTGATGTAAACTTCATTAAAAATAATAATTTCAACAACAATGCTTACCGGAACAATTCTAGTAACAACTATAGGCCATATCCTTATAGTAATGGCAACGGCTATGGTAATTCTTATGGGAATTCTTACAACAATAATAGGAGTTCATCCCCTAGACATGAAGCCATGCTTAAAGAATTTATTAGTACACAAACTGCTTTTAACAAATCTGTTGAAGAAAAGCTTGGGAAAATTGATATACTTGCTTCTAAAGTCGATAGTCTTGCTGCTGATGTTGATCTTTTGAAATCAAAAGTTTTGCCTAATGAGAATAATCATAATAAAATTGTTACTACAGCAAATGCCATTCAAGTTAGAATTAATGAGAATATAAGATTAATGGCTGAACTGCGTGCTAGGTGGGATAGAGAAGAAAATGAAAAACTAGCTAAAGAGAAGAATGTAGCTAAAGTTTGGACTATTACCACCACTAGTAATGCTAATGCTACACATGTTGCTGCACCTCCTACTAATACTAATAAAAGAATTGGTGTTAGCAATGTTTCCACTTCTAATGCAAAGCGCGAAAAACTGCTAAATCGCTAAAACTGGCTGAATCGCTTGTGATAAAGCTGCTGAAATTTTTTCCAACATTGGGGATGATGATCCCATTGCTTTAGATTATAATGGTTTGAATTTTGATGATTGCCACATCTCTGAAGTTATAAAGTTCTTGCAAAAACTTGCTAAAAGTCCTAATGCTAGTGCTATAAATTTGGCTTTCACACATCATATTACAAATGCTCTCATAAAAGCTAGAGAAGAGAAACTAGAGCGTAAAGCCTCTATTCCTAAAAAGCTAGAGGATGGTTGGGAGCCCATCATTAAGATGAAGGTTAAAGATTTTGATTGTAATGCTTTATGTGATCTTGGTGCAAGTATTTCTGTTATGCCTAAGAAAATTTATAATATGCTTGACTTGCCACCGCTGAAAAATTGTTATTTGGATGTTAATCTTGCTGATCATTCTACAAAGAAACCTTTGGGGAAAGTTGATAATGTTCGCATTACCGTTAACAATAACCTTGTCCCCGTTGATTTTGTTGTCTTGGATATTGAATGCAATGCATCTTGTCCCATTATATTGGGAAGACCTTTTCTTGAATCGTTGGTGCTATTATTGATATGAAGGAAGGTAATATAAAATATCAATTTCCTCTCAAGAAAGGTATGGAACACTTCCCTAGAAAGAGAATGAAGGTACCTTTTGATTCTATTATGTGAACAAATTATGATGTTGACACTTCGTCTCTTGATAATACTTGATGCACACTTTCTGCGCCTAGCTGAAAGGCGTTAAAGAAAAGCGCTTATGGGAGACAACCCATGTTTTTACCTACAGTACTTTGTTTTTATTTTGTGTCTTGGAAGTTGTTTACTACTGTAGCAACCTCTACTTATCTTAGTTTTGTGTTTTGTTGTGCCAAGTTAAGCCGTTGATAGAAAAGTAAGTACTAGATTTGGATTACTGCGCAGTTCCAGATTTCTTTGCTGTCACGAATCTGGGTCTACCTCCCTGTAGGTAGCTCAGAAAATTAAGCCAATTTACGTGCATGATCCTCAGATATGTACGCAACTTTCATTCAATTTGAGCATTTTCATTTGAGCAAGTCTGGTGCCATTTTAAAATTCGTCAATACGAACTGTTCTGTTTTGACAGATTCTGCCTTTTATTTCGCATTGCCTCTTTTGCTATGTTGGATGAATTTCTTTGATCCACTAATGTCCAGTAGCATTATGCAATGTCCAGAAGTATTAAGAATGATTGTGTCACCTCTGAATATGTCAATTTATATTGTGCACTAACCCTCTAATGAGTTGTTTCGAGTTTGGTGTGGAGGAAGTTTTCAAGGATCAAGAGAGGAGTATGATGCAACATGATCAAGGAGAGTGAAAGCTCTAAGCTTGGGGATGCCCCGGTGGCTCACCCCTGCATATATCAAGAAGACTCAAGCGTCTAAGCTTGGGGATGCCCAAGGCATCCCCTTCTTCATCGACAACATTATCAGGTTCCTCCCCTGAAACTATATTTTTATTCCATCACATCTTATGTGCTTTTTCTTGGAGCGTCGGTTTGTTTTTGTTTTTTGTTTTGTTTGAATAAAATGGATCCTAGCATTCACTTTATGGGAGAGAGACACGCTCCGCTGTAGCATATGGACAAGTATGTCCTTGGTTTCTACTCATAGTATTCATGGCGAAGTTTCTTCTTCGTTAAATTGTTATATGGTTGGAATTGGAAAATGATACATGTAGTAGTTGCTATTAATGTCTTGGGTAATGTGATACTTGGCAATTGTTGTGCTCATGATTAAGCTCTTGCATCATATGCTTTGCACCCATTAATGAAGAAATACATAGAGCATGCTAAAATTTGGTTTGCATATTTGGTTTGTCTAAGGTCTAGATAATTTCTAGTATTGAGTTTGAACAACAAGGAAGACGGTGTAGAGTCTTATAATGTTTTCAATATGTCTTTTATGTGAGTTTTGCTGCACCGGTTCATCCTTGTGTTTGTTTCAAATAAGCCTTGCTAGCCTAAACCTTGTATCGAGAGGGAATACTTCTCATGCATCCAAAATACTTGAGCCAACCACTATGCCATTTGTGTCCACCATACCTACCTACTACATGGTATTTTCCGCCATTCCAAAGTAAATTGCTTGAGTGCTACCTTTAAAATTCCATCATTCACCTTTGCAATATATAGCTCATGGGACAAATAGCTTAAAAACTATTGTGGTACTGAATATGTAATTATGCACTTTATCTCTTATTAAGTTGCTTGTTGTGCGATAACCATGTTCACTGGGGACGCCATCAACTATTCATTGTTGAATTTCATGTGAGTTGCTATGCATGTCCGTCTTGTCTGAAGTAAGAGAGATCTACCACCATATGGTTAAGCATGCATATGTTAGAGAAGAACATTGGGCCGCTAACTAAAGCCATGATCCATGGTGGAAGTTTCAGTTTTGGACAACAATCCTCAAATCTCAAATGAGAAAATTATTAATTGTTGTTATATGCTTATGCATAAAAGAGGAGTCCATTATCTGTTGTCTATGTTGTCCCGGTATGGATGTCTAAGTTGAAGAATAATCAATAGCGAGAAATCCAATGCGAGCTTTCTCCTTAGACCTTTGTACAAGCGGCATAGAGGTACCCCTTTGTGACACTTGGTTAAAACAGTGCATTGTGATGATCCGGTAGTCCAAGCTAATTAGGACAAGGTGCGGGCACTATTAGTACACTATGCATGAGGCTTGCAACTTATAAGATATAATTTACATGATGCATATGCTTTATTACTACCGTTGATAAAATTGTTTCATGTTTTCAAAATCAAAGCTCTAGCACAAATATAGCAATCGATGCTTTTCCTCTATGGAGGACCATTCTTTTACTTTCAATGTTGAGTCAGTTCACCTATTTCTCTCCACCTCAAGAAGCAAACACTTGTGTGAACTATGCATTGATTCCTACATACTTGCTTATTGCACTTATTATATTACTCTATGTTGACAATATCCATGAGATATACATGTTACAAGTTGAAAGCAACCGCTGAAACTTAATCTTCTTTTGTGTTGCTTCAATGCCTTTACTTTGAATTATTGCTTTATGAGTTAACTCTTATGCAAGACTTATTGATGCTTGTCTTGAAGTGCTATTCATGAAAAGTCTTTGCTTTATGATTCACTTGTTTACTCATGTCATATACATTGTTTTGATCGCTGCATTCACTACATATGCTTTACAAATAGTATGATCAAGATTATGATGGCATGTCACTCCAGAAATTATATGTGTTATCGTTTTACCTGCTCGGGACGAGCAGAACTAAGCTTGGGGATGCTGATACGTCTCCGACGTATCGATAATTTCTTATGTTCCATGCCACATTATTGATGTTATCTACATGTTTTATGCACACTTTATGCCATATTCGTGCATTTTCTGGAACTAACCTATTAACAAGATGCCGAAGTGCCGATTCTTTGTTTCTGCTGTTTTTGGTTTCAGAAATCCTAGTAAGGAAATATTCTCGGAATTGGACGAAATCAAAGCCCGGGGGCCTATTTTTCCATGAAGCTTCCGAAGTCCGAAGGAGAGACGAAGAGGGGCCACGAGGGGCCACACCCTAGGCGGCGCGGCCCCCTTGGCCGCGCGGCCCTATGGTGTGGGGCCCCGTGCCGCCTCTTGACCTGCCCTTCCGCCTACAAATAGCCTCCGTGACGAAACCCCCGCACGAGAGCCACGATACGGAAAACCTTCCATAGACGCCGCCAACGCCGATCCCATCTCGGGGATCCAGAGATCGCCTCCGGCACCTGCCGGAGAGGGGAATCATCTCCCCGGAGGACTCTACGCCGCCATGGTCGCCTCCGGTGTGATGTGTGAGTAGTCTACCCCTGGACTATGGGTCCATAGCAGTAGCTAGATGGTTGTCTTCTCCCCATTGTGCTATCATTGTCTGATCTTGTGAGCTGCCTAACATGATCAAGATCATCTATCTGTAATTCTATATGTTGCGTTTGTTGGGATCCGATGAATATAGAATACTTGTTATGTTGATTATCAAAGTTATATCTATGTGTTGTTTATGATCTTGCATGCTCTCCGTTATTAGTAGATGCTCTGGCCAAGTTGATGCTAGTAACTCCAAGAGGGAGTATTTATGCTCGATAGTGGGTTCATGTCTCCGTGAATCTGGAGGGGTGACAAGAACCTCTAAGGTTATGGATGTGCTGTTGCCACTAGGGATAAAACATTAGTGCTATGTTCAAGGATGTAGTCACTAGTTACATTACGCGCAATACTTAATGCAATTGTCTGTTGTTAGCAACTTAATACTGGAGGGGGTTCGGATGATAACCTGAAGGTGGACTTTTTAGGCATAGATGCAGTTGGATGGCGGTCTATGTATTTTGTCGTAATGCCCAATTAAATCTCACTATACTCATCATGATATGTATGTGCATGGTCATGCTCTCTTTATTTGTCAATTGCCCAACTGTAATTTGTTCACCCAACATGCTGTTCGTCTTATGGGAGAGACACCTCTAGTGAACTGTGGACCCCGGTCCAATTCTCTTTACTGAAATACAATCTACTGCAATACTTGTTCTACTGTTTTCTGCAAACAATCATCTTCCACACAATACGGTTAATCCTTTGTTACAGCAAGCCGGTGAGATTGACAATCTCACTGTTTCGTTGGGGCAAAGTACTTTGGTTGTGTTGTGTAGGTTCCACGTTGGCGCCGGAATCCCTGGTGTTGCGCCGCACTACATCTCGCCGCCATCAACCTTCAACGTGCTTCTTGACTCCTACTGGTCCGATTAAACCTTGGTTTCTTACTGAGGGAAACTTGCCGCTGTGCGCATCACACCTTCCTCTTGGGGTTCCCAACGGACGTGCCAACCACACGCATCAGAAGGCCGCTTCCTTACGATTGAAGAAAACTACTACTTCAATCCGCTTTATTTTTGTCGACGTGTGCAGGAAACCAGGCCAATCGTGAGGTAAACAACCTTGTCGCCGGCCATGGCAAACCTCCGCTGGCGTGGCCGCAGCCCGACGCCGTCCTTGTTCTATCGAGGGACGGCGGAGATGAGTATTGTGCGATACAGTACGATCGTTGCCTATTTGAGGAGGCTCGATCGATCGGTTCCAACCGAACTCTGGAGACTCCGTACATGTACGCTGCGCCGGTAGCTAGCTTGGTCTGATTTGGATTTGGATTGGTATCTGCTTTGTAAGTTGGCTATTAGGAAACTAACTCAATGGACAACCAGAACAATCACAAAAAAAAAAAGAACGCGTGGCAGTTGGGACGGACCGATCGGGGCAAGAAAAAATCGAAACGTTTTCTTTTCACTAACGCATGGCAGTGGTGGGTAATTTGTACTAACTTTGAGGATAGTTTCAATTTGAACGACGACCGAGGGAGAAACCCTTTTGCTTTTATTATTAGGTATAGATTAGGTATAGATATGTCTACATAAGGACTGATACATTAGAGATAATGGGAGAAAAAAAACGATCTAACCTGATACAGAACAGAGGATAAGAGGAAAACTGATCTGAAGCTGTGAACATTACATAGAGGAAGAAGAGGACGTGCAGCTCTTGAACGTACATGTCGGCATCAGCATGCACGATGCCTCCTGCTTGGAGAAACTCGTGGGCGTATGTTTAATCGTGGAGTGGCGATTTGTAATGTCGACGCCGTCAATGCGATTGAGCTAGGCACCGCTCGAGCAGTGATGGCCGGCACGACATATGCTCGCTACACGGCACAGACCAAACCACGGAAACACTTCTCCCTTTATTATTAGGTATAGACTAGGAAATATACCCGTGCGTTGCACCGGGACATATATTTCGTAAAATGACAGTGTATATATATATATTGAACCAAGTTTAACGATAAGATAAGCGAGCAAATTATTGGTGGATCCCAAAGAGTGTGTAACCATTTATGTTGCTATGTTAGCGCTCTTCCATCGTATGTTCATCTTTCAGAACCCTGTCTGATAGATCGATTAAGAGAATTAAAAAATCCATATCCACAAAGCACCTACGTTTCCTTCACTTAGGGCAACTTGAAGTGTTTTTCCATTTCAGAGACGACCCAACAATTTGGGAGACGGGTAATACATCTAAGGGACACCTCGTGTTTGGTGACCTCCCAAATTGTCTAAACCCAATTATCATTTACTGTCCAGTTTTGAACTACGTATTGACAATTTGAATTTGAACATAATTTTTAGTGTTGAATGGTTAAATGAATCAAATACTCAAATTTCCTCCTGAGTATGCTGTCTCCCAAATTGTTCAAATTTCAAATTACATAGTAAATACCAATATTCGAGTGAATTTTAATTGCACAAATTAAAATATGTGTATTTAAACTGAACCACCGTATACATGTGCAGGTGCAGCTAACAGCCTAACACCCACACAAGCTAGGTGCTCGTCATCGCTAGTCTTCGTTGGCCTGCTCCTCCTCGTTTCAGTAGTAGCCATCTGAAGCCGTTCCTCTTTCTGCTAGATGGTCGTCCTCCTCCAGCCCTCCCCTCATGGTCTTTCTGCTAGATGGTCGTCCTCCTCCAGCCCTCCCCTCATGGTCATGGACGGCCTTTCCATCCTGGTAGTCTCCATCCCCATCTCTCCCCTGCTGAGATCTCAAGGTAGCTAGGCGTGCAGCCTGTAGCTCGATGGAGTGCCGCCCCTCTCTCCAGCACCCTCCTGTTGGAGCTCAGGGGCTGGAGCGGCGCTCGTCCCGGAGCTCGATGGTTACGGCGGCCGCGCCAGAGACCACGCGCGGGAGGACGGACGTCCAGGATGCCACCCTGCGCCGCGCTCATCTCCGCCCGGCGGAATGAGAAACCAGATAAAAATCCCCACAGAGGTTCCGCCTAATCGAGCCATTCAAATCCACATAATTTCTTCAAGAAAAAAAATCTGCAGAGCAAGTGAATCACGGAGATTTGGGGTTGTTGGAGAAGTATTCTACAAATTTCAGGCCGAATCTTTCATCGGCGACGGCGGAAGGCCCGGTAGACGATGGACAGTGGGGAACAGGGGAAACTCCGGTGTTTTTTTTCTTACGAACATCTGCCAACCGTTAGCTCGGCCCCAACTTTGCATCCTACCTCCTCTGCAAGACGGCGCCGCGCGTGGATGCTCTCCCACCGCCTTCTGCATGGCCTCACCGGTGGCCGCCACCTGCTCCTCCACACGAGGTCATCGACGGACCAGAGAAAGGTACCTGTAAGGCTGTAACCCAGAGCAAGCACTGGTGGAAAAAAGGGCTTTGGTCGCGGTTGGCAACTGCCATTAGTCGCGGTGGCGCAACCGCGACCAAAGCTGCGCGACTAAAGGCCCCCCCCTTTAGTCGCGGTTCCTTACGAACCGCGACTAAAGGCCCGTCCACGTGGGCCGCAGGCGAGCGCCAGGGCGGAGGACCTTTAGTCGCGGTTCTTCTGGCCAGCCGCGACTAAAGGCCTCCGCAGGGTTTAGGGTTTTAGCCCCCCTCCCCCTAAATCTGGTTTCTTTTTAATTTGTATTATTTTATTTCTTTTGGGTTTTAATTCTGAAGGAGTTTCACATATTTAGGCCAACCGCGACTAAAGGCCTCCGCAGGGTTTAGGGTTTTAGCCCCCCTCCCCCTAAATCTGGTTTCTTTTTAATTTGTATTATTTTATTTCTTTTGGGTTTTAATTTTGAAGGAGTTTCACATATTCTACGATCGTATACATACATGCATATGAATGTACAATTTCAAACAAATTTGAAATTAGAACCAAAAAGAATTCAAGAGGAATATACAATATATATTCAATATCGGATCACCATATACAATATATATTCAATATCGGATGACCATATACAATTTTGAACAAGTTAGTTACAAATTCTGGTGCATATAAAGTTCTACGTCATCGTAATAGTGTTCTCCTCTAGGATCGATGACTTCCTCGCCAACCATCCAGCCTAGTTCCTCTTGAAGTGGTCAAGCGAGCTTCGGACTAAGCGTCTTCCGGAGGTTATTCCTCGGGATGTTGTTCTCACACGTACTGGTCCCGCTCATTGCGGTATCTCCGGATCCTCTCACAAACATAGTATCCACATAGATTGGTCCCCGGTGGCTGAGTATCCCCAGGTCCGCACTGCCATTTTAAAAGATAGCTCTTTTTTGAATTCACCGACCTTGGTATCTACGAACCGTCTCCAAACCCTACGAGGCAAAGAAAATTAAATAAACAAGAGAGTTATTAATTAGTTACTTGATATTAGGAAATGATGAACGAAATAGGCCGATCGATATAGAGCGCAAATGAATGAAAATAATTACTTTTGCAACATTTTTCTCATGTCGCCCCAAAGCGCCGGATCCATATTCGAGAGTCGTGGACGAGAACCGAGGAGGTCTGAACTTTAATTACCATAAGAATCCAGTGGAACCTGCGGACACGATACATGCACAACCATGCATAACTCATCGATTAGCCACATACCATGCATGGAGTAAACAAAAGAGAATGTGCTCAAGACAGAAACACTCACCCAAAATGGTAAGGAAATAGAATATCACTTTTCTGTTGCTGTTTTCTAATAAACCGCCACAGGTCATCCTCCACGTCGGCGGGGTGGTGTTCTAACACATGTGAATTAACGATGTGTGGGTCAATGAACCCAACATCATGGATGTTCCTTATTCGCATTTCCCGCTTCTTCATTCTGCATAATAGCGTACACAACAAGATAGTTAGGACAAGTGCAGGCAATGAACGAGATGGGGTAGAAATTAATAAATCACTTACGTAACGTAGCAACCGATGATAGATTTGTCGAGGTCGCGCAGATTGAACAGCTGAACAATTCACTCGGAGGAATTTGTACCCGGTAATGTTTGAAGTGATGCTCATATCTAACTTCCGCATAGATATAGTCTTTGGCGTTTTTATGTTTTATGTAACCCTTGTACCAATTTAGCAGACCTAGCATTTGTCGAGGTAGATCCCCTTCTGCGCAGGCTCGACGAGAGGGCCATTCTTCACATATGTAAATACTACGTCCTTCATTGGCGCCTCATCAAGGCCTAGCAAAGGCACGAAGAGTGATACCTAACTCGGCCGCTTGTTCTCTCACTCGTTACGGTCAATCCATGTCTTGCCGCAGCTGCTACGATATCGGGGGCATCCGGATCGGCGGCTTGCACTATGAGCGGGGCGATCGATTGTTTACTTTGTTCCCCGAGCTGGGCAACTTCTTTCCCCCTTTCTAATTTTGACTCGGCCTCGTCCTTCACGGCTTTCTTCTCCGCCAACTCTTTCTGTTCTTGAACGCGAGTGCTTGCCTACGAAGTTCACGTAAATAGTCGTCAGCAGATTCTTCGCGGCTTGGGACGGTGTGTTCAAAAATGACTTAGCCCACTCGCTTTTCCTTGTCGTAATATACAGGCTTGGGCTCGCCCTCTATTGTCCTCTTGAGGCTGGCCTTCCAGGTCTCTAAGTCAGAAGCCGCGCGCGCCGCGACTTCCTCGGCACTACTTTCCCAAGGCCTCGTGGGGAGAGGCTTCGATGATACCTCCGGTACCTTTGTTTTCTTAGGTACGTAAGGGTCCGGGTTAATAACCCAGGACTGCTCGCTTCTTCGCCGGAGGTGGATTGGGGGCGGTACCGGTGTCCGATCACCCGCCGGACGAGGATCGGGGCGGCGGCGTGGGCTGACGTGAATGAGGTGTATTAGGTGAAGCACCACCGCCACCGTCACCGCCACCGCCACCGTCACCGCCACCGCCACCGCCACCGTCACCGCCACCGCCACCACCACCACCGTACGGGGGTGGACTTGTTGGCGCCTCGCCTGGAAACTTGATAAATTTCTTCTGCCATAGAATGAACTGGCGCTTGACATCTCCAAGTCTTTTCACCCCTTCTGGTGTAGCAAGGTCAATGTCCAGGTTCTCTAACCCTTGGACTTTCTCCTCCACCGTCACACGAGCATAGCCATCTTGAATGGGGTTGTTGTGGTGGAGTGCTCCAGGTGGTAAAGCCTTTGCCGATGGCTACCTTCATGGACATGTTCCCGATAGGATAATACGAATGACATGCTTTCATCTCCTTTATATCGTCCACGGGGTAGCGAGGAGGCTCCGGTGCAGTAATTTCGACCACCGAGGCTCCGGTGCAGTAATTTCTATCGTCGGTGCACCAGCCGGTGAGGCCTCCGTGGAAGCCACGCTGCTTCTTCTCTGCTGGCTTCCGAGATCCATTGGATGATCTTCAGCATGTCGCGCCCGAGCTGCATCTCTTTCGGCGACTAGTACACTCACGGTTTTCTTCATCACATCCATTTCCGTTACCAACTTCGCCACAACATCTGCATCCCGATCCATCTTTCTCTTACGGCTTCTGTAACCGTACGGGTCATCGTTCCGGGGGAACCCTATTTTCCACGGAATGGGCCCCATGCCTCGTATACGTCCTCCGTGTTCAGGATTCCCGAGGGCTTTTGTCGGGCGTCGTTCTCTCGTTGAACCTGATCCTCCCCTCTTGAGCCTCCCTCATTGCCTCAATAAGCTTTTGGGTGGGTGTAATTATTTTGCCCCGATAAACACACTCCCCTGTCTCCGGGTTCGTGATCCCCCATGCCCGTACCACCAGCTTTTGGCCCTTGGGTCCCATCCCTCCGTACACTGACGGATTCCTCGCGCCCTCAGCTCGTTCTCCATCTTCTCCCACTTAGGCTGCCAAAGCGATACCCTCCTGGCCCCATTTTATGATTGTACTCCTTCTTGGCCGCATTTTCCTTATTTTTTTCGATAGTTCAAGGAACTGCTCCGATTTCTTTTGCTTCACAAATTCTGGCCAATCATGTTGCGCTTTCTCATATTGTCCTTTGAAATCCGGAGTCTTGCCCTGGTTGACAAAGTCATGGGCTAGATTTTGCTTGTATTTCCGAATGCGTTGGCCATCCTAGAAAGAGCGAATCGTTTGACTAGCTTGCGCCTATTCTTGTTTTCCGCAATCTTGTTAACCTACTAATCGTATTTGAGGTATTCCGGAGGTAGAACGAAATGTTCCATAAGCTTGTTGAAGCAATCTTTTTTCTCTCTTATCGACAAAAGTGAAACCAACACGTGCCTTCTTTGGCTCATTCCACTCTGGCGGGTGATCGAGACGTTGTCTCTAACAACGGCTCCGCATTGGCCGACAAACTTGGTGGCGTTCTTGTTGGGCTCCAGCGGCTCCGCCGGTTTCTTCGTCGACAACATCGATGGTGCATGTTTCTCCTGCTTTCATCGTCTTGGTTGCGCCACGCTTTGACGACGTACTCGATTTTTTCGACGATCCGGCCGAGGGCTAAAATAAGAAAGAGAGTCGCGCGCGTTAGTACACACACATTTATTCAAATCAGTTAGTTGTATCACCATACGCTCTATATGTATATATATATATATACCTCGGCGCGGAGGTGGTTGCTACTTCCAATTGAAGATCGTCGTTTATCGACGTTTCTTCGGCATCATCTCGCTTGCCGACGGCGCCCTTCATCTTCACACTCAAGGTTCGATAAGAAGAGATATCATCTTCTTCTTCTCCGGTCGGCACATATGGAATATCGCCTTTTATGATGCCGAACATATGGTCTTCGCGTCCGGATCATAGTTGTCCGTAATCGGGTCAGCTCTATCGTCCGCCATATGTCAGTCCTGAAAACATGTAGTCAAAACAAATTAATTAAGTGAAGAAGGGGTGGTGGCGGTGGCAAAAGGGCGGTGGCAAAAAGGAGGGGGCCGGCGAGCTGGAAGGGGTTGGGAGAGGGTGTCGCGGAAGAGCGCGAGACGGGGCGGTAGACGACGGCGTCACGGAGAGGGAGGCGTATGCGGAGGGGGCGACGAGGGGCTCGCTCCCCCCTCAGTATACGCGCGCGGTGGCGGTGGTGAAAGGGCGGTGGCGAAAGGGCGGTGGCGGTGCCGAGGACACATAACCCTCGCGCGGTGGTTAAGTTATGTGTCCTCGGCGCCCTAGTGCGTGTGTGTGGCACGCCGTCCTAATGCGTGTGTGTGGCGCGCGCCCCCGGCCGGCCCTCGCCTCCGTCTCCCCTAGATCGCAGCTGACCGCGTGACCGAGAGACCGGTGGCGGTGGCGAATTGAAAGCGGGGACGCAACCGCGTGACCGAGAGACCGGTGTGGCGGTGACCGAGAGAGCGGTGGCGGTGCCGAGAGAGCGGTGGCGGTGACCGAGAGTCTAAATTTTGTTAAGTAAAATTTTGATCATTAAGTCTAATTTTTCTTAAGTTAAAATTTTGATCATTAAGTCAAAATTTTGTTAAGTAAATTTTTTGTTAAGTATACAATATTATATACATTAATATACTATATATATTACATATTTGTTAAATTTTCTTAAGTCAAAATTTTGTTAAGTAAAATTTTTGTTAAGTATACAATATTATATACATTAATATACTATATATATTACATATTTGTTAAATTTTCTTAAGTCAAAATTTTGTTAAGTAAATTTTTTGTTAAGTATCCAAAATTATATACATTATACAATATATATTACATATTTGTTAAATTTTGTTAAGTCAAATTTTCAAATTTTAAGTCAAATTATCAAGTTTTAAGTTATTTTGCCATTTTTGTTAAACTAATTAACTAGTTAAAATTAAAAAGAACAAAAAAAAGTAAAAAAAGAAAAATTCCGGCTGACGCCCCTTTCATGTTAAGTTATTTTGCCGTTTTTGTTAAACAATAACTAAGTTAAATTTTTTGTTAAGTTTAAATTTTTGTTAAGTTTAAATTTTTGTTTATATCATATATTCATGTTAAGTTATTTTTTTGCTAAGTTATTTTTTTGCTAAGTTAAAAAAAACAAAAAAAAAGAGAGATCGAGGCAGGGGCGCCGTGTACTGGCGCGACCCCTGCCTCTCTCTCCCACGCGCGGCGCGGCCGCCGGCCGGTATCTGGCGCATGCCGGCGAGGAAACAACGGCGGCGCGGCGCGGCGAGGAGTAGGGGGCGGGCGGCACACGTACTCCGCGGCGGCCGGGGCTTTGTTGGCGGCGACGGCGTCGATCGGCGTGTGCGGCGGCGGTCGGGAGAGGAGGAGGGGCCACGCGGTGGCCGCGCGGCGGCGCCGCGCGGCGGCGGTCAGCGAGAGGAGGAGGAGGCGGTGCGCGGCGGCGGCGTCGAGGCGCGGCAGCGGTCGGCGTCGAGGCAGCCTGGCGGTGAAGTCGAAGAAGATGAAGTGGAAACCGCCGAGGCGGGCGCGCGCCTATTTATAGAAATCGACCTTTGGTCGCGGTTAGGGTCACCAACCGCGACGAAAGGGGTACCTTTAGTCGCGGTTGGTGACCCCAAACGCGACCAAAAGGTAATTTCGGCGGGTTTTTCGTTTCTCGCGAAAATACCCTTTAGTCGCTGCAGTGACCCCAACCGCGACCAAAGGTTATTTTTCAAATTAGTTTTCATTTAAAATCTGAAAAATACATATAATATATCAATAAATTCAGAAAATAAAACTAATTCATTTAAAAATCCTAAAATTACAAATAATATATCAAAAAATTCAGAAAAATAAAACTAATTCATTTAAAAATCTTAAAAATACAAATAATATATTAAAAAATTCAGTAAAATATAACTAATTCATTTAAAAATCTTAAAAATACAAGTAATATATCAATAAATTCAGAAAAAAAAACTAATTCATTTAAAAATCTTAAAAATACAAGTAATATATCAAAAAATTCAGTAAAATATAACTAATTCATTTAAAAATCTTAAAAATACAAGTAATATATCAATAAATTCAGAAAAAAAAACTAATTCATTTAAAAATCTTAAAAATACAAGTAATATATCAAAAAATTCAGAAAAAAAAAACTAATTCATTTAAAAATCTTAAAAATACAAGTAATATATCAATAAATTCAGGAAAAAAAACTAATTCATTTAAAAATCCCTCTTCCCGCCTCTGTCTTTCCGCCGACCCCCTCTTCCCGCGTCGTCTTCCCGCCATTTCTTCCTTGTCTTCCCGCCTCTTTCTTCCCGCCACTTTCTTCCCGCCACTTTCTTCCCGCCTCTTTCTTCGCGCCACTTTCTTCCCGCCACTTTCTTCCCGCCACTTTCTTCCCGCCTCTTTCTTCCCGCCACTTTCTTCCCGCCTCTTTCTTCCCGCCTCCTGTCTTCCCGCTCCCATTTTTCCCGCCATTTGTCACTACATATAGGTAGCCCGGCTTGGCCAGCATTATCACATCTCTACAATCTCTCATCACTCTCTCATGGCTTCCACCGCACCCACTCTAACCTACCAGCAGGTGGAGGAGCTTTGCGCCTCGAACTACCCTTGCCCTCCGGCTACCGCGTCCCTCGCCGGCCGGAGCCTAAGCGCCGGCGGCGTGCCGGTCCCTCCCGTCCTCGAGTGCTGCGCGCCGGGCGGCCATCACGAACCACTACTACCTCGACCTCACGCCGGAGCAGCGGATGAATCCGCCGGCATCCCGATAACCAGGATACTTGGGACGCCTTCTTCATCAATCGGCGTGAGAGGGCGCTCGCTGTGTATGAGGAGGACGGTCCGCCTCTGGAAACTTCCACGAGGCCGGCCGTCGGCTATGGTGGTACGGCCGGACTCTGCAGAGCGTCATGGACTACATCACGGCCGGCGATATCCCCCGCCTGCGCTACCCTCGCTCGAGCCACGAGCGCCGCCCGACGACGCCGACGACAAGAAGCAATGACGACGACGCCGGCAACTTAGAAGGCGACGACTACCAAGACAACGGCGGTGGCTATGAAGACTACGAGTATGCATATTATACGCCTATGCATGAGTATGACTAAATCACTCCAAATTTCATGTATGCAGGAGTATGACTTAGTCACTCCAAATTTCCTGTATGCAGGAGTATGACTTAGTCACTCCAAATTTCATGTATGCAGGAGTATGACTTAGTCACTCCAAATTTCATGTATCATCAGTGCTATCTCGAGTCAATTGAATCATTCGAAAATGGACACCAAACACATCACGGGTAATATAATTCACATGATTCATTCAACAAAGTTTGGTACAATAAATTATTACACATCATTTCTTCCCTTGTGTCCCTGCTTGCTTACGATTGTGCCGTATCCATGGAGCATCCTCATCATTTAACTTAATGCTTGGGTCGGTGTTCACTTTGAAGGGCGGAATTTCAGCAAACATATTATAATCTTCTGACATGTCTGTCTTGTCCTCCACTCCCACGATGTTTCTTTTCCCTGAAAGAACAATGTGGCGCTTTGGATCATCGCATGATGTACTGATCGTTTTCTTATCTTTCCGTTTCCTCGATTTGCTACTCATGTCCTTCACATAGAAAACCTGAGCGACATCTTTCGCTAGGACGAATGGTTCGTCAAGATAACCAAGATTGTTGAAATCCACCATTGTCATTCCGTATTGCTGGTCCACCTTTACCCCACCTCCTGTTAGCTTGAACCATTTGCACCGGAACAAAGGGACCCTAAAGGAGGGTCCATAGTCAAGTTCCCATATCTCCTCTATGTAACCATAATATGTGACCTTTTGCCCATTCTCGGTTGCCGCATCAAAGCGGACACCACTGTTTTGGTTGGTGCTCTTTTTATCTTGGGCGATCGTGTAAAATGTATTCCCATTTATCTCGTACCCTTGGAAAGTCGTTATAGTCGAAGATGGTGTCTTGGCCAACATGTACAGCTGATCTACAACCTTATTGTCACTCATTAAATGTTTTCTCAACCAAGCCGAAAGTCTCCATGTGGGCCTTCCTAATCCAGGATTCGAGGCTTCCCGGGGTTGTCCGAGCGTAAAATATTCTTGTGTTTCTCAAAGTACGGAGCAACCAAGCTGGAATTGGTCGAATCGTGTGGTGTGCTTGATCAGGAGAATGGCCGTCCATACATATCATTGATTTCCTTCCGATCGTGCCTTTTCCACTTAGTCTCCCCTCGGGCCGCGATTGAGGAAGACCAATCGGCTTAAGGTCGTGAACAAAGTCAACACAAAACTCAATTACCTCCTCATTTCCATAGCCCTTGGCGATGCTTCCTTCTCGGCCTAGCACGGTTACGAACATATTTCTTTAATACTCCCATGAACCTCTCGAAGGGGAACATATTGTGTAGAAATACAGACCGAGAATGGAAATCTCATCGACTAGGTGAACCAGGAGGTGCGTCATAATATTGAAGAAGGATGGCGGGAACACCAACTCGAAAGCGACAAGACATTGGATCACATCGTTCAGAATCGTGGTAGAACTTCTGGATTGATTACCTTCTCGAGAGATTGCATTGAGGAATGCACATAGCTTCACAATGGGCGGTCGAACATTTTCCGGCAGAGCCCCTCAAAGCAATCGGAAGCAATTGCGTCATAATCACGTGGCAGTCGTGAGACTTCAGGTTTTGGAACTTTTTCTCCGCCATGTTTATTATTCCCTTTATATTGGACGAGAATCCTGACGGGACCTTCATACTGCTCAGGCATTCAAAAAAGATGACCTTCTCTTCTTTGGTCGTAGCGTAGCCGGCACGACCTTGAAACCGTTCCGGATGCCGGTCATCGTGGTCTTTCAAACTTTGCTGGTCCTGCCGTGCTTCCTTTGTATCATTTGACTTCCCATACACGCCCAAGAAGCTTAGGATGTTCACGCAAATATTCTTCGTAACGTGCATCACGTCGATTGCAGAGCGGACTTCTAGGACTTTCCAATATTCTAGCTCCCGGAATATAGATTTCTTCTTCCACATGGCTGCGTGCCCGTCAGCTCCCTTCGGAACTGATTGTCCGCCAGACCCTTTCCAAAGATGACTTTCAAACCCTTGACCATATCAAATACCTCGGCACCGAGTGTGTTCCAGTGCTTCGGCCGGTGATCTGCCTTGCCGTTGTAATGCTTGCCTTTCTTTCTTCTTGGATGACCTTTCGAAGAAATCGACGATGCCCAAGGTACACGTTCTTCTTACAATTTGGCAAATGTACACTTTCAGTCTCATGTAAGCCGTGCGTGCATGCATTGTATCCCTTATTTGACAGTCCCGAAAGGTTACTAAGAGCAGGCCAATCGTTGATGGTTACGAAAAGCAACGCTCGTAGGTCAAATTCCTCTTCTTTGTGCTCATCCCACACACGGACACCAGGTCTGCCCCACAGCTGTAAAAGTTCATCAACTAATGGCCTTAGGTACACATCGATGTCGTTGCCGGGTTGCTTCGGACCTTGGATGAGCACTGGCATCATAATGAACTTCCGCTTCATGCACAACCAAGGAGGAAGGTTGTAGATGCATAGAGTCACGGGCCAGTACTATGGCTGGAGCTCGCTCGCCAAAAGGATTCATGCCATCCGTACTTTGACCAAATCTTATGTTCCTTGCGTCACCTGCAAAATCTTTGAACTCTCTGTCGATCTTTCTCCATTGCGTTCCATCTGCGGGGTGTCTCAACTCCCCGTCCGACTTACGGTCCTCTTTGTGCCATCGCAACAACTTGGCATGCTCTTTGTTCCTGAACAGACGTTTCAACCGTGGTATTATAGGAGCATACCACATCACCTTGGCGGGAACCCTCTTCCTGGGTTTCTGGCCCTCAACATCGTCACCAGGGTCATCGCCTCTGATCTTATAACGCAATGCGGTATACTGGGCATTCATTCAAATTCTCGTATTCACCGCGGTAGAGGATGCGATCGTTGATGCATGCATGTATCTTCGTAACCTCTAAACCTAGAGGGCAGACAACCTTCTTTGCTTCGTACGTAGTGGCGGGCAACTCGTTATTCTTTGGAAACATATTCTTCAACATTTTCAGCAAGTTTTCAAATGCCGAGTCAGCTACACCTGCCTGTGCCTTCCATCTCAGCAAATCCAGTGTGCAGCCCAGCTTTTTCAGACCATCATCGCATCCGGGGTACAGCGCCTTCCTGTGATCCTCTAACATGCGATCCAAATTCTCCCTCTCTTTTTCAGTTTCGCAGCGTCTCCGTGCATCAGCAATGGTCCGACCAAGATCATCAACGGGATCATCACGTGCCTCTTCTTCACCTTCCCCTTCACCTTCCCCTTCACCTTCAGCATCCTCCATGAAAGTATCACCGAAATGAGCAAGATAGCTTTCATCGATGAAATCATCCCCTTCTTCATCTTCTTCCATTATAACCCCTCTTTCTCCATGCTTGGTCCAACAATTATAGCTTGGCATGAAACCGTGCCGAAGCAGGTGCATGTGAACATCTCTTGAGGAAGAGTAACCCTTCTGATTCTTACATTTAACACATGGACAGATAACAAAACCCTCCCGCTTGTTCGCATTAGCCACTACGAGGAAATCTTTCAAACCCGCACCGAACTCGCCGGAGAGTCGGTTACCGTACATCCATTGTCGATTCATCTGCATTATTATAATATAAAATATATAATTAACCATCATGCATTTGTTAAACTAACTAGCTACAAACAATATAAATTAAACAATGAACTACACACACATGCACATTTTATCAACGACACATCAAAGGTTCAAGTTGCTAACCGCGATCGAGGAGGAAAAAATAAATGAGAAAGCTCAAGTGTGGCTCCAACACTTCATATCATGTTTGTTTCATGCTCTTGGGGCATTTCATCAAACACCTTATGTGCATAAGAGGAACCAAAAGCAAACCTAACACCCACTTGTGAGCTTGTGAAGAGAATGGCACCAAATGGCTAAGTGTTGGCTGCTGGATGGGTATATATAGGGGAGGGGCTTTAGTCCCGGTTGGCCTGGCCAACCGCGACTAAAGGCCTTCGGCACCTTTAGTCGCGGTTGGCACAGCCAACCGCGACTAAAGACCCCCCACGTGCACCGGCTGGCCACCGAGCGCCCTGGGCCCAGGCCTTTGGTCGCGGTTCTCCTCCCGAACCGCGACTAAAGGTACCATTTGTCGCGGATCCTGCAGCATCGCGACTTATGGGGCTCACCCGAAGCCTGTTTTTCCACCAGTGAAGATGCGCATCAGCGGGACGACCTGAGCGGAGCGGGCATAGGCCACCCGTAATCTGGGATGCTTAACCGCACCGAATTCGCGAGAGGAGAAGCCTCAAACAAGGCAGGTTGATGGAAGAAGTCCTCGCCGCTTTGGAGGTGCCGGCCGGCGCTATGTGGGTTGCGGGGAGTAGGGAAGACTGGGATTCCTCCGGGCCCGTGTCGGCCTAATTTAACTTTTTTTCGCGAGACAGACAATAAGAGGGACGAAGCGGTATCTAACTTAAGGGTGGCACTAAGTGTAATTTTGGCCAACCTTAAGGGTAATAATAAACAGATCAACAAGAAACCTTATTTTCTTTATTATTATACTAGCAAAAGTGCCCGTGCGTTGCACCGGGGGAAACAAATAATGAAACACTAAAAAAACCAGTATTGCCGCTCCACCGACTTGTAATACCGGAGACCGGTAATAATTGTGGACCTCATTCTTAAATTTTATTAAAAATAAGGATTTGGACTAATTTATGGTTAATAATGGTTTCAAAATTTAGTAGTAAAAACATTTATATGACTCAAATAAATTTTAAATGATAATATAGTGAGCCGAGCACCATAGTCCTAGCCTTACTTTTTTTTTATTTTCTCCTCTAACATAGTATGTGGGGCAAAAATATGTCTATTAAGATGTCCAATTATAAAATTCTGTAAGTAAATCTGATTCGATTTTAATTAATATAGTGATCCTTATTGGCACTATGTATATTTCAATAATGTACATGATTTTAACTGCAAAATTTATTGGCATACTCTGAGTCGCAAGTTTCTTTTTGATACACATACACTCATATACTCAATTTGACTATAGTTTTTATTAAATGTATTACTATTATATTTGGTTTTTATATGCTTTTAATTTAATTTAATCTAATCTAACCTATCCTATTCCGCTCCATCTTTCTTGTCTGGAAATTTTGGAAAATATCCAACGGAACAGCTAAGAAAAACCCCCCCTCGTTCTCCTTCCACACGCCACCTTCCAGGCACCCCCCGGCCCCACCACCATAGTCCTCCTCTGCTTCGTGCGAACCTCGAGGCTACCGCTGTTAATCCCCCACCGGTATTCAAGTTGTTCTTTGCTCCTAAAACTGGGATCACACATTTCCTCATTACCTTGAATTAACTCGGTCTTGTGTGGCTTTATTTGTAAAGCGATATGAAAGCCTGTTTCGAGGATCAGCTCGCTGCGTTTGTGTGGCGGGCGGGGTGAGTCACAACTCACAAGATCAAGATTTTTTGATTCCTTGCATCCGTATTGCCTCCGCCCTCGACACTATTTCATACTCCCTCCGTTTCATAATCTTAACATAAATTTAGATGTATCTAGAAATATTTTGTGCGTACATCCAAATATTTTACAAGAATTATAGAATGGATGGACTAATCATTGATCAGAACGAATTTTGCTTCGCCTTTCTGGTAGACTCTGCCGTGAATCCGTGGCCTCTAACAGCGCACGCACTCCTATTGTATCTTCTCCTAATGACCTAATCTGTATGCAAAAGAAACTCAGTATGCAGCCACGATCTGATTTCTTTCCGTTTAATCCCAAGGTTTGTATGACCAATACGTAGTGCACGCAAACTCTTTCTTTCTCTCTAGTGCTGAGAATAAAATTGAACAGATGTGCCTGGTTAGCTTTCCACAAGGCGGACTCGTTAGCTTTCCAACTCCACTTGAAACTTCAGATACAGCGCAGAAAGTTTGGCCACGAACAGCACGATGCGCTGCATGGCCACAACCAAGGCAGTTACCAGGAAGCCAATGACAGCAACACGAAATCTAGCGCGCGGACATCTGCGGCATGGTCCCAGAGCGTCGGCTGGTGGAGGTCCCCTACATGGTGATGCTGCCGCGCACGCGGCCAACGCGCTCCTCGCTGGTCGTGTCTCTGCCGTCACCATGGCCACGCCGCCGGTGTTCATGATCTTCTCGCCGATCCCCACCACCAGTGCTCCCAGCGAGCTCTACACAGGCATGGTCAGCATGCTCAGCCACACCCTCTGCTTCTAAGTGGCCGCCACCGCCGCTCCTGTACTCTCGATGGCTGTCGCCCCCGTCGTTGTTTCACATGTGACATGCCCCGCAGAGACACACACAAAAAAAAAAAGCGAGGGTAATGATCGGGCTGGGCGACGGGGAACCGTAGGGAGACCGAGAAGAAGTGGGCGGTTACGATGGGATTTTTGGATCAAACCAACATTGCGTGGATAGTTGCTTTTTATTGCGTGCATCGAACCTACGTTACGGCGGTGGTATATATTAGGCTGAGACTGGGACGGGGCTGGTGCGACAAACTCCAGGTCTCGTTCAGAATTAGATTAGCTGGATGGGTAAGCTACGGATTCCCGAGGACGCACGGCCGACCAAGTACTAAGAAGGAAGCACAACAGACCAAGTACTATTACTATACGAAGAAAACAACCCGACGGACGAAAACCATACGAACAAATCAACCCAACGGACGAAATCAAACGGACCGAACCACGGAAACGCTTCTCCCTTTATTATTAGGTATAGATATAGGTATAGACTAGGAAAACTGCCCGTGCGTTGCAACGGGTTAATTTTTATTGAATATATTTTATACCATGAAGATCTTTACTATACTGAAAATCAGAGTTATTGTATTTTGCAAAGATGCCCTTGATAGGATCCTGTAATTTCTAAAGGAAAAAAACATATTTATGTGGTGACAGTAATAAAAAAAAGCCATTGAATGTGACCAGCCTCACAAAAAAATTCTTTCCATGGAAATTTATTTGCTGCTTTGTTTTCTAGGTTAACTGGAAAAAAAACTACTTATTATTATTAGAACCCCCGGAACATCCGGAATCCCCAGTAAAGCCCTCTTTCTCGACCAGCGCAACTAACACTCATTAACCCGCGCCAGAACAAGCCGTGAAAGCAGCAATGCCAATCACGTTCGTTCTGAGCTTTTGCAATGGAAAAAACAGACGCAAACTTTCTCCCATTAAAAGAGAAAAATAATCATCAATTACTGACTTCCTCTATGCACCATCCTATGTACAAAAAGTTAACAACATACCTATCCATCTGATTAGAGAAACCTGACATTCCCAAGCCGGGAAATCTCCAGGATTCTGTGTCAAACCTTCGAAACAGCTGCTGTGCTAGGCTGCCGGCGCGGCAACAGCCCGGTTTCATGCATCTCGCTAATTGTCAAACTTGTGCTCTGAAATCTAAAACCCATTGAAACTGCATCATCTCCTTTATGAGCATCGAAATTGCCCTCCTCTACGTCGTTAGTGGGACGCGTCCCGGCCTGCCGTGTAGCTCCTCATCAAGCAACCATATGTAGGTTCGGATCCTGGCTTCTCTCCATTGCGGACAGGATCCTGTATCATCTCCTTTATGAGCATCGAGATTGCCCTCATCTACGTCGTTAGTGGGACGCGTCCCGGCCTGCCGTGTAGCTCCTCGTCAAGCAACCATATGTAGGTTCGGATCCTGGCTTCTCTCCATCGCGGACAGGATCCTGGCGTCCTGCGCGCAGGCGGCGTATATCGAGCTCTCGTAAGACTCGGCGCCGTCCTGGCTATCACCGGCCACCCTGCTCTGCCCGCCGTGAACCTTTATTAGTATCCTCGCCGTCATCAGAAAGACCACGTACACACGAGCGTATTGTGTATCCCAGGGAGCCCCGCCGTGGAGATCCTTCCCGCTGTGTACCTTTGTTCGCCACCGATCTTCTCTGTAGCGACGTGAGCCACGTATGTACGAGCGTATCCCAGGGATTCTAGCCCAATCGAGCGACGTGCAAGGGAACGGACGACGATACGATGCCCACTTGAGTCAGATGGATATGGAGAGTTCATGCCAGTTCATCAGAACGGCGAGACCGCGGGGTGCCGGTGACTCACGGCGAGACGCCATCATCGTTTCAACGAGCCTTCCCCAGGTCATGATCTGTACCTGGTTCGTCATCGTCGAGGCCTGTCGTGGATCCCTCTATGAGCTAATCCATTGATCGATGGTCCTAGGTTAGAGGAGACAATTGCGCAGATTTCATCTAGGTTAATCTCGTCGATCTCAAGCACGTGGATATATATAGGGACAATGAGGTGGAGCTAGGAAAGGTTCCCTCGAGGAAAGCCTATACCAGATCGACCTAGAGTTATTTCCTTGCACGAGAGCCTAAACCGCCGTGGAGATGTAACGAATCGACGTGCTCTGCGTCGATGCGGGGTCACTAATTGGGCCAGGTTCAGGACCACGTAGCTAATCGGGTAGCCCACTCGTTGGACGGACAAACATCATCGACACGCGATGGATGAAGGCAGCGGACGACAGAAACAACACAACGTACGGACGAAACGACGGAAACATTAGCCCCTTTATTATTAGGTATAGATATAGATATGAACTAATTGATGAGTTGGGATGAAGCAGGACGCCCCTTGCATCACTAGCTGCGGTCCAGTCACGCTCCCCAGTTGTGCTGCACAGATCAATAAGATGTTCACAACCAGCATAGAACTGGATTTGATAAGTATATAATTTTTACACAAGTATAGTTAGCTATAGCAAGCAAACAAGTAGAAACCGCTCGAGGCGCTCCCTCCCGAGCGTCTCTGGCGGTGCCCTCCACCCCCAAACACTAGGCGGCGCCTCCACCCCCCCCCCCCCCCCACCCCCTGGCCGCCCCCGCTGCCTCCCCGGTGGAGGTAGCGGCCAGCGGCCCCCTCCGCGTCGAAGACGGCAGCAGGGATGGCGGTGTGCTGCTGCTGGTTTTCCTCGGGAGTTGGGGGAACGCCGGCGGAAGCGCAAGGTGGCGCGGCTGTTCGGGCCGGGGCCTGAGGCCCTCCGGCGGGGCGGCAGTGAGGAGATGGCGGTGCACCCTCAGCACGTCTTTGGCGTGCATGGCGGCGAGCTAGGTCGTCGGGCCATGATTTGGGCTGACGCCGATCTGGCCAGATGAGTCCAGCCACGGCCGGGGCGGAGGGAACTGGTGGTTCCTCGGATCGCCGTTACCTGCAGCCTTGCGCTAGGTCTGCCTCCTTCCTCTCTTGTCACTCTGGCATGGAGGGACTGGCGGCATGGGGGCCTGCTAGTCTGGCGGATAATGGCGGTGGTCCTAGGATTCCTCCTATCACCAAGTTGATGATCTGCTGCTGCTTGTCCCCATCGATATGGCAGAAGTGGCGTGTTCCGGAAGACTCCGCCGGCGCTCCACGAGGCATTCTATGCCTGGAGTTTGCTGGATCGGGTGGGATTCGGTCGTGCGCACCCGTGTTTTACTCTGTCCGTTTGGTTTCAGAGGGAGCGTCTCGAAGCTTTGCTGGCGGTTAATATCATGGAGCATGTTTTCGTTCCGTGATGCTGGCGATAAATGACATGGAAGCCGAGATCTGAGGTCTAACAATGGCGGCTCGAGTCTTGATGGTTATGCGGAATTGGCTTGGTGATTTGTGATTTGCAGCAGCCGCATGCAAGCGGGGGCGACTGCACAGGAGAAGGTCACAGTCCTACCACTCTACCACTCTGGGTGAAAACCCAAGATCTGACCTTAGTTGGTTGTGTCTGGCAATGCCTTGTTGGAGGCATTGTTTTGAGAGCGAGGACTTTCTTCAGGGTGAAAACCTAAGATCTATGATCGGGCGATGACGGTGTTTGTGCACTGTTTTCTTCTTGGAGGCGTCGCTTTTGAAGAAGCTGGACTTCAGGTGCTGTTTTGGTGGTGTTAGTACTACTGTTTCAGTGAATGAATCACTGTAGCGGGACTTTTCTTTTTTTGTAATTTTTCTTTTTTTTTGGCTGTGTGCATCCGTAGTGCCGCTAGGGCAATGCGTTGTTGCAGAGGCTGGGTGTAATTGGTATCTTCGCGATATTAATATATACTTTTTATCGAAAAAATAGCAAGCAAACAAATGGTTATAATGACATGCACTCCTAGAGTTAAATGGATATTAGGCACAACATAAGAAATTATCTAAGATGCATGATTGTTCCGAAAGATGAGATGATGATGCTAATTTGGCATGTGTGCCAATTACAGGATGCTTTGCTTCACAATGCTCCAATGGAGATAGACAGATGGTAATGGTGGAAATATCGTACCATACGGGATTATGACCAACTGACATAGTGACATGCAATGCAATATGGCTACAGATTATAAGGGGAATGAGTTGCATCATGTACATAAGAACCTACCCCTAAAAATACAAACTCAGTAATTAGTACTGAGAAGTGTATTATCGGTTTGTACGGCTACACCTTAGGTGTCGCAATCAGTACCTGGGAACGATAGCATCTGTTGAGCCAGAAGGAATTATGCCAAGACTAAACCGATCAATTGGGCCACTTGCTTTTTTGTGTGAATTCCTTATGTGGCACAAATTACAGCTCATTTACACTTGTATTTACATTAAATTA
Organism: Lolium perenne; assembly: GCF_019359855.2. Taxonomy (NCBI): domain Eukaryota; kingdom Viridiplantae; phylum Streptophyta; class Magnoliopsida; order Poales; family Poaceae; genus Lolium; species Lolium perenne. Next base: position 329,215,375 of record NC_067250.2, on the reverse strand, counting down.
GTAAATTACGAGCCTGTTAACAAAGTAAATTGCATGTATTGTTGACACGTATATACATGTATATGCATTGTATATTCACTACCGGAGAATTCATCGCTGCCGTGCTGCGGCAACTTTGCCGCGTGCCAGGAACACGGCAAAGACTTTCTCTGCCGTGCTGGCTGGGCAAGAAACACTTGGCAATGTGGCTATCACGGCAACGCCACATAAAACACAAGGCACAACAATTAGACACGACACACATTTCAAAATACGCACTGCGAAGGATCGAACACGGCAATGAAAAAACAAAACACACGACAAAGTTTCGGACACGGCAACGACAAGGGACACGTGGCCATGGTGGCCGCGCTAAGCGGAGTCATCACGACGGCGGTTCTTTGCCGTGTGCTTCCTAACGGAGCCTCGGCAAAGAATAGGGCCACATCGATGGCCTTGCTTCCTGCGCTTATCGGAGCTTCCCGCCATTTTTTCCATGCGTGTGAAGTTTCCCGCAAAAACGTCTTTGCCGTGTGCATGGTAGAAAAGACACGGCAAAGGTTGTATTTGCTGTGTGTTTACCTTAGATACACGGCAAATGGCCTTTCTAGAATATTTCCCTTTTTCACTTTTATGTATTTCTTTATTAAGGCTTGTATTATATAAATGTTTTTTTCTATTATTTTCACTATCCTTTATATCTTTATTAGATTTATACTATGTTTCGGCATACCGAAGCGCGGTCCGGAGGGGTAGACCGCGCGGGGCCCCTGCGGCAGCCTTCCTCCCAAGACCGCGCTTCGGAGTGTCGTAGCCCACCCAAAACCTGTAGGTGGGCCTAGAATGTGAATAGGAGTGTGTTGGGATGCAGAGGAACCCAAGAGATACCTCCCTGGTCTGACCAGTTTCACCGGCACGCGCTGCCACCTAGGACGGTTCAGGGCTGAAAGGGGGAAAACCCCACGTCGGGTCCACCGGAAGGAATCTTGCAAGTTCTGGGGGCACAACCTTGGCTTCCCACGTCCCTATGACCTAACCAAACACAAACAAGTAGAAAAGTTCATGGGGCTACCCTCGTTCGGAGAATCGAGGAGGGGTAGACCGCGCGGGGCCCTCTGGTCAGGGTTTCGACGGAAACCGCGCTTCGGTGGGTAGGAATCCACCCAAAAGTTGCATGTGGCCCTAAGATATGTGTACAAGTGTGGTGGTAGGTTGGGATAGCCAATATTTTAACCCCGGGGTCTGACCAGTTTCACCGGTACGCGCTGCCACCTAGAACGATTCAGGACTGAAAGGGGGAAAACCCCCACGTCGGGTCCATCGGAAGGAATCTTGCAAGATCTATGGGCTCAACCTTGTCTTCCCATGTTCCTATGACCTAGCCAAACACAAACAAGTAGAAAAGTTGATGGGGCTACCCTCTTTGGGCGAATCGAGGAGGGGTAGACCGCACGGGGCCCCGGGTCAATGTTTCGATGGAAACCGCGCTTCGGATGGTAGGAATCCACCCAAAAGTTGCATGTGGCCCTAAGATATGTGTAAAAGTGTGGTGGTAGGTTGGGAGAACCAATATTTTAACCCCGAGGCCTGACCAACTTCACCGGGGCACGCTTCGACCTAGGACGGTTCAGGGCTGAAAGCGGGAAAACCACCATGTGGGGTCTGAAGTGATCGTATGGCACCTAGAGGGGGAGGTGGGTGAATAGGTGCTTTATCAAATTTTAATTCTTTTTCAATTTTGGCTTGACACAAAGGTAAATTCTCTAGATATGCAACTATGTGAATTTACCTATATGACAAGATGCAAGCAAGAAATACACAATACAGGATACAAGTAGTAAAGTGCGGTAAAGGATAGAAGTAACCGAGGTGGAGCATGCGGAGACACAAGGTTATGATTCCCGTAGTTCCTTCCTAGTAAATGGAAGTACGTCTACGTTGGAGGGGGGTGGTGCCATGTGATACGTCTCCGACGTATCGATAATTTCTTGTGTTCCATGCCACATTATTGATGTTATCTACATGTTTTATGCACACTTTATGTCATATTCGTGCATTTTCTGGAACTAACCTATTAACAAGATGCCGAAGTGCCAGTTCCTGTTTTCTGCTGTTTTTGGTTTCAGAAATCCTAGTAACGAAATATTCTCGGAATCGGACGAAATCAACGCCCAAGTTCCTATTTTACCCGGAAGCATCCAGAACACACGAGAACCGCCAGAGAAGGGGGACAGGGCCACCAAACCACACCCCGGCGCGGCCAGGGGGGGGGGCGCCCCCCTATGGTTTGGGCAGCCCGTGGCCCCTCCGACTCCGACTCTTCGCCTATTTAAGCCGTCGTGACCTAAAACCTCGACACCAATTGATGAAACTCCAGAAAGACTCCAGGGGCGCCGCCGCCATCGCGAAACTCCAATTCGGGGGACAGAACTCTGTTTCGGCACCCTGCCGGGACGGGGAATTGCCCCCGGAGCCATCTCCACCGCCGTCTTCACCGCCATCTTCACCGCCATCGCTGCCCCCATGATGAGGAGGGAGTAATCCACCCCCGAGGCTGAGGGCTTCGCTGTAGCTATGTGGTTCATCTCTCCCATGTACCTCAATACAATGATCTCATGAGCTGCTTTACATGATTGAGATTCATATGAGTTTGTATCACAATTTATCTATGTGCTACTCTAGCAAAGTTATTAAAGTAGTTCTATTCCTCCTGCACGTGTGTAAAGGTGACAGTGTGTGCACCGTGTTAGTATTTGGTTTATGCTATGATCATGATCTCTTGTAGATTGCGAAGTTAACTATTGCTATGATAATATTGATGTGATCTATTCCTCCTACATATGCATGAAGGTGACAGTGTGCATGCTATGTTAGTACTTGGTTTAGTCTATTGATCTATCTTACACTATAAGGTTACTTAAACATGAGCATTATTGTGGAGCTTGTTAACTCCGGCATTGAGGGTTCGTGTAATCCTACGCAATGTGTTCATCATCCAACAAAAGTGTAGAGTATGCATTTATCTATTCTGTTATGTGATCAATGTTGAGAGTGTCCACTAGTGAAAGTGTAATCCCTAGGCCTTGTTCCTAAATACTGCAATCGCTGCTTGTTTCTTTGTTTTCTTTAACGTTACTACTGCTGCAATACTACCACCATCAACTACACGCCAGCAAGCTATTTTCTGGCACCGTTGCTACTGCTTATTCATACCACCTGTATTTCACTATCTCTTCGCCGAACTAGTGCAACTATTAGGTGTGTTGGGGACACAAGAGACTTCTTGCTTTGTGGTTGCAGGGTTGCATGAGAGGGATATCTTTGACCTCTTCCTCCCTGAGTTCGATAAACCTTGGGTGATCCACTTAAGGGAAAACCTGCTGCTGTTCTACAAACCTCTGCTCTTGGAGGCCCAACACCGTCTGAGGAAAGGAGGGGGAACGTAGACATCAAGCTATTTTCTGGCGCCGTTGCCGGGGAGGAAAGGTAAAAGGTACTCACACTCCGGACCTCGGCTACCAAGCTATTTCCCGGCGCCGTAAGTACTCGAAGCTATTTCCTTTAGATCCTGCAATTGCATCTTTTTGTTTCTTGTTTTACACTAGTTAGGCATAATGGAAAACAACAAAACAATTGGTGAGCTTTTTAATCTTTTTCCTGATTTAGAATTGTTTGATGCGAAAATTAAAAAACCTATGGAACCTTATTTGCATGCTAGTAGCGATGTTATTAGTATGAATGCAATTACTGCTAATGCTATGGAGAAGTCTAAGCTTGGGGAAGCTAGTTTTTGTGATATTTTTAGCTTCCCATCTTTAGGGGAGAAAATTTGTTCTGATAATGCTTTATCTCCCATATGCGATAACTCTAATGATGCTCCTGATATTTTGAATCCACCTGCTGAAAGTATTCCGTATAAAATACCTATGAAAATTATTGAACGTGTTATGGATAACCATTATAAAGGGGATGGAACTGTCCATCCTAGAGATCATTTACTGTTTTTGCACGAATTATGCGGGCTATTCAAGTGTGCAGGTATCTCTATGGATGAAGTGAGGAAGAAGCTATTCTCTGTTTCGCTGTCTGGTAAAGCGGCGCATTGGTATAAATTGTTGGAGAATAGACATTCTCTTGGTTGGGAGGAAATTGCATCTCTCTTTTATTCTAAATTTTATCCTCCTCATGAAGTGCATATTGATAGGAATTATATTTATAACTTTTATCCTCGTGATGGAGAGAGTATTTCTCAAGCATGGGGGAGATTGAAATCACTAATGCTCAAATGTCCCATTCATGAGCTCCCCCGTAATGTTATTGTTAATAATTTTTATGCGAGGCTTTCAGGACAACACAAGGACCATCTGGACGCATGTTCGGAGGGATCTTTCACAAGCAAGGAGGTTGAAGCTAGGTGGGATCTTCTTGATCGGATTGAGGACAACGCTGAAGGATGGGAGAACGACAAAGGTAAAGAGTCAGGTATAAATTATGATTATGAATGCATTGAAGCTTTTATGGATACCGATAAATTTCGAAATATGAGTGCTACTTATGGTCTTGACTCTCAAGTTGCTGCAAATCTTTATAAAGCCTTTGCTTCTCATTTTGAATTGCCTAAAAAGAATTTTGATAAGTATCATGAACCTTTTAAAGAGGCTTGCATGAAGAATGAAATTGTTGTTAATTATTGCAATAAGCATGCTCAAACTCCTAAGAATGCTATTTCCTATAAGCATGTTAATTTTTGTGGAATACATAGACCTTGTGGAATTAATCAAATCAAAGATGAATATTGTATCCATCATGCTAATGAAAAAACTAGAAAGTGGTTTAGGGCTCTAGATGATCTTGGTAAAAAAGTTTGTGCCCTCTATCCTTTTATTTGTGAAGTTTGCCATGAAGTGGGTCATTTTAATTTTCAATGCTCCTCCAATGATAATTTGAACCCAATGAGTGCTGCAAATTTGTATTGTGATGATGAAATTAGTCCTAATCAGCATGATGAACTTACTCTATTCTTGGGGTGTGAAGAACTGTCGAGAAAAATCTCTTTGTTACATATGAGTGATCTTGATATTGATGATGTCCTGCATGGGTGTTTTTCTTATTGCATTGATAATAGCCATACAAATACTTACATACAAAATATTTTAGAAGATGACACCTTGCCAAAATATGATAGGACCGCTGTGTGTTTTCAACTAATTAATGAAAAGGAGGGATCCTCCCAAGTTTCTTCTATTGTTTCTGAAAGTAAATCAGGTTATGCGGACAAGCCACCCTTCAAGCCTCTCCCTCCTGAAGAAGGGAACGAGGAAAAGGAGAAGGAGAAGAAGAAGAAGGGAACGAAGAAGAAGAAGAAGAAGAGTAAGGGGAATAAAAAGAAAGAGGTAACAGCATATCCCCGCGTATATGAGATAACGATAGGTAACTGTAAGTATGTTGCTCTTGATGATTATTGTGATAATGAATCTGAATACGATGATTTTCCTATGCCCTTTACATATATTAGCAATCATGATTTGAATGAGCACACTACTTTTGATATTGCAAATCTCTGGGAAATTAATTCTGAAAATGATGATGATAATGATTGCCATAGTGTCAGTGCTATCCATGCTTCCTCCCATAATGATATAGAAAGCTCTAAGCTTGGGGAAGAGGTGTTTGAAAATCCTTTAGCTACTGGTCATTATGTTCTTGATACATCTCCTTCTAATAACAATGATGGTGTGGACACAGATAAACCGACTGTGAAAGATAACTATTCTATTTCCTATGATGACGCTGTGCCTCCGATCTCTGATGATTATTACAAAGAATGCTATGATATAGGTTCTAACTATCCTTATGAAACTTGTCATAGTCATGATTGGGTTACCAAAAACAATTCCCTTAATATGCAACTTGTTTACCATGTTCAAATTCTTGATAATAATCCTGCTCCAATTACTATTAATGAAAAGAACTCTCCTTATGCCAAAATTAATGATACTTCTATGCATATGAACCATGATAAGAATGTTTTAAGTGATGGGTATATTGTGGATTTCATCAATTATGCTACTGAAAGTTATTATGAGAGAGGGAAATATGGTTATATGCATCTTAATAATATTAAGTTTCCCCTCTTTATGTTGAGAATCTTGAAGTTACTCGTGTTTTATCCTCTTATGCTTGTCACTTTGTTCTTCATGAATTCATTTGTGTACAAGATTCCTCTGCATAGGAAGCATGTTAGGCTTAAATGTGTTTTGAATTGGCCTCTTGAAGCTCTCTTTTGCTTCGAATACTATTTCTTGCGAGTGCATCACCAAAACTGCTGAGCCCATCTTAATGGCTATAAAGAAAGAACTTCTTGGGAGATAACCCATGTATTATTTTGCTACAGTACTTTGTTTTATATTTGTGTCTTGGAAGTTGTTTACTACTGTAGCAACCTCTCCTTATCTTAGTTTAGAGTTTTGTTGTGCCAAGTAAAGTCTTTGATAGAAAAGTAAGTACTAGATTTGGATTACTGCGCAGAAACAGATTTCTTTGCTGTCACGAATCTGGGCAAAATTCTCTGTAGGTAACTCAGAAAATTATGCCAATTTACGTGAGTGATCCTCAGATATGTACGCAACTTGCATTCAATTTGGGCATTTTCATTTGAGCAAGTCTGGTGCCATTTTAAAATTCGTCTTTACGGACTGTTCTATTTTGACAGATTCTGCCTTTTATTTCGCATTGCCTCTTTTGCTATGTGGGATGGATTTCTTTGTTCCATTAACTTCCAGTAGCTTTGGGCAATGTCCAGAAGTGTTAAGAATGATTGTGTCACCTCTGAACATGTGAGTTTTTGATTATGCACTAACCCTCTAATGAGTTTATTTCGAGTTTGGTGTGAAGGATGTTTTCAAGGGTCAAGAGAGGAGGATGATATATTATGATCAAGGAGAGTGAAAGCTCTAAGCTTGGGGATGCCCCGGTGGTTCACCCCTGCATATATCAAGAAGACTCAAGCGTCTAAGCTTGGGGATGCCCAAGGCATCCCCTTCTTCATCGACAAATTATCAGGTTCCTTCTCCTGAAACTATATTTTTATTCCATCACATCTTATGTGCTTTTCTTGGAGCGTCGGTATGCTTTTATTTTTGTTTGTGTTTGAATAAATTGGATTACATCATGCTTGTGTGGGAGAGAGACACGCTCCGCTGGTTCGTATGAACACATGTGTTCTTAGCTCATAATATTCATGGCGAAGTTTCTTCTTCTTTAAATTGTTATATGGTTGGAATTGGAAAATGATACATGTAGTAATTGCTATAATGTCTTGGGTAATGTGATACTTGGCAATTGTTGTGCTCATGTTTAAGCTCTTGCATCATATGCTTTGCACCCATTAATGAAGAAATACATAGAGCATGCTATAATTTGGTTTGCATATTTGGTTTCTCTAAGGTCTAGATAATTTCTTGTATTGAGTTTGAGCAACAAGGAAGACGGTGTAGAGTCTTATAATGTTTACAATATGTCTTTTATGTGAGTTTTGCTGCATCGGTTCATCCTTGTGTTTGTTTCAAATAAGCCTTGCTAGCCTAAACCTTGTATCGAGAGGGAATACTTCTCAATGCATCCAAAATACTTGAGCCAACCACTATGCCATTTGTGTCCACCATACCTACCTACTACATGGTATTTTCTGCCATTCCAAAGTAAATTGCTTGAGTGCTACCTTTAAACAATTCAAAATTTATCACCTCTGATTTGTGTCAATGTTTTATAGCTCATGAGGAAGTATGTGGTGTTTATCTTTCAATCTTGTTGGGCAACTTTCACCAATGGACTAGTGGCTTCATCCGCTTATCCAATAATTTTGCAAAAAGAGCTGGCAATGGGATTCCCAGTCCCAAATTAATTAACAAAAATAGACACTCCTCCATGGTATGTGATTGTTGGATGGCACCCGAAGGATTCGGTTAGCCATGGCTTGTGTAAGCAAAGGTTGGGAGGAGTGTCATCATAATAAAACTAAAATAAAAAGGCACTCCTTCATGGTATGAGATTGTTGGCAGGCACCCGAGGATTCGGTTAGCCATGGTTTGTGAAAGAAAGGTTGGAAGGAGTGCCACCCAAAAATAAAATAAAATGGGAGCCGCTCTTTGAAGGTTTGTCTGGCAAGGGGGTTAGAGTACCCGCTACCATTCGTTGACAACAACATACACCTCTCAAAACTTTATTTTTATGATCTTTATATGTTTTCAAAATCAAAGCTCTAGCACAAATATAGCAATCGATGCTTTTCCTCTATGGAGGACCATTCTTTTACTTTCAATGTTGAGTCAGTTCACCTATTTCTCTCCACCTCAAGAAGCAAACACTTGTGTGAACTGTGCATTGATTCTTACATACTTGCTTATTGCACTTATTATATTACTCTATGTTGACAATATCCATGAGATATACATGTTATAAGTTGAAAGCAACCGCTGAAACTTAATCTTCTTTTGTGTTGCTTCAATACCTTTACTTTGAATTATTGCTTTATGAGTTAACTCTTATGCAAGACTTATTGATGCTTGTCTTGAAGTGCTATTCATGAAAAGTCTTTGCTTTATGATTCACTTGTTTACTCATGTCATATACATTGTTTTGATCGCTGCATTCACTACATATGCTTTACAAATATTATGATCAAGGTTATGATGGCATGTCACTCCAGAAATTATCTGTGTTATCGTTTTACCTGCTCGGGACGAGCAGAACTAAGCTTGGGGATGCTGATACGTCTCCGACGTATCGATAATTTCTTGTGTTCCATGCCACATTATTGATGTTATCTACATGTTTTATGCACATTTTTGTCATATTCGTGCATTTTCTGGAACTAACCTATTAACAAGATGCCGAAGTGCTAGTTCCTGTTTTCTGCTGTTTTTGGTTTCAGAAATCCTAGTAACGAAATATTCTCGGAATCGGACGAAATCAACGCCCAAGTTCCTATTTTACCCGGAAGCATCCAGAACACACGAGAACCGCCAGAGAAGGGGGACAGGGCCACCAAACCACACCCCGGCGCGGCCAGGGGGGGCGCGCCCCCCTATGGTTTGGGCAGCCCGTGGCCCCTCCGACTCCGACTCTTCGCCTATTTAAGCCGTCGTGACCTAAAACCTCGACACCAATTGACGAAACTCCAGAAAGACTCCAGGGGCGCCGCCGCCATCACGAAACTCCAATTCGGGGGACAGAACTCTGTTTCGGCACCCTGCCGGGACGGGGAATTGCCCCCGGAGCCATCTCCACCGCCGTCTTCACCGCCATCTTCACCGCCATCGCTGCCCCCATGATGAGGAGGGAGTAATCCACCCCCGAGGCTGAGGGCTTCGCTGTAGCTATGTGGTTCATCTCTCCCATGTACCTCAATACAATGATCTCATGAGCTGCTTTACATGATTGAGATTCATATGAGTTTGTATCACAATTTATCTATGTGCTACTCTAGCAAAGTTATTAAAGTAGTTCTATTCCTCCTGCACGTGTGTAAAGGTGACAGTGTGTGCACCGTGTTAGTATTTGGTTTATGCTATGATCATGATCTCTTGTAGATTGCGAAGTTAACTATTGCTATGATAATATTGATGTGATCTATTCCTCCTACATATGCATGAAGGTGACAGTGTGCATGCTATGTTAGTACTTGGTTTAGTCTATTGATCTATCTTACACTATAAGGTTACTTAAACATGAGCATTATTGTGGAGCTTGTTAACTCTGGCATTGAGGGTTCGTGTAATCCTACGCAATGTGTTCATCATCCAACAAAAGTGTAGAGTATGCATTTATCTATTCTGTTATGTGATCAATGTTGAGAGTGTCCACTAGTGAAAGTGTAATCCCTAGGCCTTGTTCCTAAATACTGCTATCGCTGCTTGTTTACTGTTTTACTGCGTTACTACTGCTGCAATACTACCACCATCAACTACACGCCAGCAAGCTATTTTCTGGCACCGTTGCTACTGCTTATTCATACCACCTGTATTTCACTATCTCTTCGCCGAACTAGTGCACCTATTAGGTGTGTTGGGGACACAAGAGACTTCTTGCTTTGTGGTTGCAGGGTTGCATGAGAGGGATATCTTTGACCTCTTCCTCCCTGAGTTCGATAAACCTTGGGAAATCCACTTAAGGGAAAACCTGCTGCTGTTCTACAAACCTCTGCTCTTGGAGGCCCAACACTGTCTACAGGAAAGGAGGGGGAACGTAGACATCACCATGAAGGCCTACCAACGCCACAAAGGCCTCACCCTATTCTCCGATGAGCAACACCATGAAGGCCTAGCTCACGCTCCACTAAGCGGTTGCCTTGAGGTCGCAACCGGCACCTTTACACAAAGTTTCGGGCACGCATCCACAACTCAATTGGAGGCTCCCAACAACCGACCACGGATCTTTTACAACACAAAGCAAGCTCTGAGGGCGACTTCTCACAAAGCTAGGGTTTCACAACATGAATCTCCTACAAACAAGTGGGATACTCAAATCCCTTTGGTGGAAGTGTAGATCTAGGGTTCCTCCATTGATTCCCAAGAGATCAACAAGTTTGAGTGGCTAGGGAGAGAGATCTTGGAGTTTTGAGCTTTGGAACAATGGAGGAGAGAGAGAGTAGAAGACGCAACCTCTCCATGGAGAAGAAGGGTGCTATTTATACCCCCACACCAAAAGAGACCGTTGCAGGATATTTGGGACCGGAGTCTCCGGTGTAAAGACCGGAGTCTCCGGTGTACCCCGGAGTCTCCGGTGATGTCCTCGGCCGAGTTCCCGGAGCCCCATACAGATAGTGAGGCACACGGGCCAGCTCCACGACTTGGGAGGTCCGGAGACTTGTCCGGAGTCTCCAGCCTCAGGAGACCGGAGTCTCTGGTGTACATGGTCCAGAGACTCTGGTAAAGTCCCCGGCCAAGTTCCCGGACCCCCATACTGTGCGTGAGGCACACTGGCCAGCTCTTTGAATTGGGAGGTCCGGAGTCTCCGGCCCGGGGAGGCCGGAGTCTCCGGTGTACAAAGGCTGGAGTCTCCGGACTGGAGATTCTCAACTGTTTCTTTTGCTGTGGGTTTTCACCACCACCATTCCAAGCCAACCCCTAATACTATCTTGAGCACATGCAGACACTTCACCACAAAGCTGCAATGCACCGTCTTGTTCGTTTCACTTTTTAGGGGTCGGCCACCATGACAAGCTTAACACATATATCTTGTAGAATACATAAGCACACGGTTAAAGATCTTTATGTTGACAACAAACACACAAAACATATTAGGAGAGAAATGCCCTTTCAATCTCCCCCTTTTTGGTGTTTGATGACACCATATAGATTTGCAAGGATATTATGATAGGCATATCAAATAAGTTTGTAAAAGAGAGGTGAGCTCCCCCTAGATGTATACATCATATCATTTGCAATGAACAATCAGGTATATGCATAAAGGATCGACACGCCCCCTATCTTTTATACACTAAGCATATGTGTAAGAAGGACAAGTAAACAAGAGCACATAACTTGCACAAACTAGAGACAAAGATGGGTAAAGACTAGGAGTTTAGAGATCATACCATATAGATGATGATTATAGCACTTAGGAAATGACATAGTCTTTACCACTCTAAAAACAACAAGTCTCACAAATGTCACATACCACACATAACATAGTTTAATACAAGCCAAATATTAGAAGTTCAACGCTAAGATAAATGGGCACAAGCAAAGAAGCATAAGATAGCAAGTGAAAACCATCGAAAGCATGTGCCCGACCCAAGCAAATCCCGTAGACAACCTAATAGAACTACGTCTCCCTCTTTAGCATCGTGACACCAAAAAGGGAAACAAGCAAAGCTACACGCCCCGAAGGAAGCTAGTTGGAGACCTCATCGGTCCCTTGCCCCTGTCACAAGAGGGTCCGTAGGTGATCTCCTCAAGCTCCTTCCAATTCACTCGGCCACCTTGGTTCCATGTAGTGAAAGACAAGGTGCCATCCGACTTGGTCGGAGGTTAGGACGGCGCGGGAGGGCGCTCATTTTCTGGGAGGAGCCTGTTCATTGTGGTCTGGAGCACTTGCTGATTGTGGTTGATCTGGCGCTGAGCAACATAAGAGTCATACTGAGTCTTGCGAATGTCAAGCCCCATGCACATGAGTGTCTTCTCAAAGAATGTGGGCTTCTTCCCCGAAGAACCCATTGCCTCCCTAGATGGAGGAGCTGCATCCCAAGAGCGGTCATTGCTAGCTCTCCTCATGCGCGGACGGCGACTGGCATCAAGCACATGGTCTTCATCACTAGATGCAAAGGGAGCCCGAGAGGCACTAGCACCACTGCCACCAACATCCTTGGGCATTTTCTTCAGAGGGCATCCAACCTTGTGTTGCACAAGATTGATGGTAAGAAGGGGGCAACCGGATGCCTTTTGAAGGATGAGCTTCATGATGAACGGGGGATAGATAGGCGCCTTCTTCATGTCAAGCATTCATATATGCATCTCCCGGAATATGAAGTCCACCACATGAAGCGGTGCCAATGGTGGGTCCTCATCGCCATGGCTGTAAATCTTATGAGAGTAGTAGAGGAGGTTGACAAGAGCACCTCAAATTTCATCCTCATTGCCCAAAGATGGGACAATGTTCTCCCGGAATATGCGAAGAAGAATGTTGTAGAGGAGCTTGAGGCCCTTAGCCTTTCCGGGCTCGAAGTCCCCATTGTCATAGAGAGGTGCAAGCTTCTTCTTTGAGTAGGTGACACCTTCCATATGCATCCTTTTCCCAAGTGAGGAATCATTGTTACCACGGTACTCATATCCCAACAAGGCCCCAAACTCCACCATGTCAGACTGGCAAGGAGTGGCCCCGGTCATCCAATAGAAGTCAACGGTGTCCCTTTGTCCAAACAAAAGAGTGGAGAAGAACTGATGGATGAGCTGAATACTGTAGTCTTGTTGGATGGTCATCAATGGTACAAGCCCAAGCTTCTTGCATATCCAGAGAGCATCAACAAAGTAGTCGTCACTCAAGTGCTCCATGCACATCACATGTTGGGGAGCAACCTGGGTCTTCAACATGGCATACTTTTCATTCATGATAAGCTCTTGCTCTCAGCGGCGAAAGAAGGTAGAACTAGCAGTCCTTGGCAAGGAATAGTTCAGCCAGAGCCTCATGTCACGGAACTCCTCTTTGGTCAATCCCTTGAGTGTGGTCAACCTTTCATACTTTTGCCTTTTGGCAGCTTCCTCCCTTTCTTCACGAGCAGCGAATTCCTCACACTGCCGGCGAACGGTGTCTTGCACCATGTTGTCCCTCTGCGGATCATATCGCAAACGAGCTTCACCGGCACGACTTGCCCTTGGCTTCCGGTGCGGGTTGGTGATGCATGTAAAATACATACATGAACTTGTCCTTTATCATATTGAATTCCCACATATTTGCAACATATATGATGATAATACCATGTTTTACATCGATTTATTGAGATTTACCAATGATCCCCTTTATTTGGTTTATAACCCTGCAGAACAGGAAAACCCTATTTTGTGTATTTTTCACTTTCAGAGACCTATACGGAGTCAAATTGACCTGGGATTTTTGGAGGGTCATTTTTTCATCGGGAGAAGCACCCTGAGCCTTGGAACCACACCTGGAGAGGCCTGAGGCCCGAAAGACCTCAGGTGGCACGCCCGCGCCCCACCTGTGCTCTTTCGGCCGTCGATCGTCAAAACCGCGTGATCTTTTCGCCCATCGATGTATTTTGACCTAAAAATCACTATATATATGGCCCCGAAGAGTTCTCGGGAGGAGAGCACCGCCAAAGACAGAAACATGAAAACAGAGGATGCAGCAGCGAAGATTGGAGGGGGAAACTACGCTGGGATCACCGCCGGAGGGATCTCCACCCTCTCCAACGTCTTCATCATCATCACCATGATCAAGGGAGAGTAGTCCACCTCTGGACTACGGGTTTGTGGCAGTAGCTTGATCTATTTCTCTCACGTTCTTCATAGTTCTTAGTGCCATATGAGCCGCCTCACATGATTATGGCCATATTTGTAATACCTATGTGGTGGATCCTTATTCTATGATATTGTTCTATGAGATCTTATCATATTATTCGCAAGATTTATTTATTGATGCATATTATGTACCCCGTTCTTAAGTATTTGTTCTGATCCAACATCTATGCAAGAGCGTGTGTGGGGTGATGTGTGTATTAGATGGAGTAGCATGGTTTTAGTGATTGGATAGTGACAGTATTTTCAAGATGTATTATGGCTTTGGCCTTTTCTTTTGCTACCTCACTAGGAATAAAGTGAATGCATGTGCTATGTTCGTCACGTGACAAAAGTGATGATCTTGTTGGTTCAAGGTAGCATATTTGATTTTCAAACATCATGTCAAAGTACTTATTTCTACGCTCTGTTAATTCTTAATACAAGATTGTATGGAGTTTTCCCTTTCTTGTGGAGTATAAGAGAGATGTGTTGCATCATCTCTATGTTAGGACTTGATACCCATATGAATTCTGATCTTACGCATATTATTATTTGTATCCTCATATCTCATTGATGAATTACTATTTGTCCACCACAACTTAAAAATAGAATAGTCAAGTGAACCCATGAACCCCGGTCAACATTTTATCATAAGAAGCACATTTATATTGCTTTTATCTTGTTTTCTATTTGCTGCACTATTTTAATCCGAAAATACAAAAATATTTACTTTTCTTATTTGCATCCAAAACACCAAAAACAATCAACCCCTTTATAGTTTTACTTAGTTACTATATTTTACTTGCTTTATTTTTACTTGTGTTTATTTACTTACGCGAAACCTTATGCTTGACAACCACACGGTGGAGTTGAGGACAGAAGGCTTTTATTTTACTTGCAGGATTGCTAGAAGAAGGGTGAAGAGAATACTCTTTGTGCAGTTTTTTTTTACAGCTCTACGTTAAGGGAAACCCCTACGGTGTGATTTTATATTAAAAGAACGGCACAAAGCCAGCACTGTACAAAATTTACATGGAGGGTGCAAAGCAAGGAAAAAGGGAAAATAAAAGGAAAAGGAAAAGAAATAAAAGAGAGTTACTCTAGTTTACAGAAAGAGCTAACAGCCAATCAGAGATAATTTGGACCAAGGGCGTTCTAACTCTGAATTTATGGAGAAACATATCACTCTTGAACCTGACCTTCCACCTATCAAAAGATGGAACAATCCCTTTAAAAATTTGCTCATTTCTTTCTCTCCATACGTTCCAGGCAGCACAAGAGAAGACCTCCAAAAAGCATGGACCTTGGAACCGATCATTAGCATGTGAGATTCTGGATAAGATTGGCCTTGCAAGATCCCATTAAACACTTTAAAAATTCTAGCACTGTTTGGCAAACTCACAACCGAAAAACAGATGATCCCTGGATTCTCTTTGTTGCTCCTCGCAAAGCACACAATTTAAATCCCCTTCAACATTCCAGCTTTTTCTGTCCATGATATCTTTGGTATTTAGTCTATCCATAAAGAGAAGCCATGAGAAAACTTTCAGCTTTGGCATTGTCTTGGACTTCCATATCGAGCAGACGGCTGGCTCTTTTGGAATAGAGCTGAACACAAAGCGATAAAATCTGGCTGGGGTATAAGCAGCACTCCCCCAGACAAAACTTCTCTTATCCGCAGCTAATGGGTCTAAAATTATGTTGGAACATATGGCGTTAAGGACTTGGAGCTCATCGTGAGCTTCTGCCGAAAGGGGCAAAGAGAATCTAGCCCGAATATTTCCTGCATTTATATACTCCTGCACTGACATATCTTCATTAGTCGCATATGATAAGAGATGAGGTAATCTGTCACTGAGGGTCTGACTATCAGCCCAAAAATCTTTCCAAAGCAAGACTGAACTTCCTGAACCAATTTCACTCGTGGTGATGCTTTTGTACGTCCCAACCAGACTAAAGATATCACGCCACCAAAACGAGCCTCGCAGAGTTTGTGCATGTGGAGGTCCAGGTCCATATATGGATTTAACAAGTTTAATCCAAGGCACATTCTCGTTGCAGTAAAACTTGTGTAACTGTTTGATCAGCAAAGCTTTGTTCTGTAATTCAAGGTTAACTATACCTAATCTGCCATGCTTCTTTGGCCTGCACACCATCTGCCACGCTGCCAAAGAGTTACAGGTGATTTGTCCATCTTCATCCTTTTTTGCCCACAAACAGTGCCTACGGGCTCGATCACAATATTTAATCACTGTTTTTTGCAGTTTAATTGAACACATGTGATATGTCGTCAGCGAAGAGAGGACTGAGTTAATAAGCTCTAGGCGACCACCATAACCCAGAAATCTTGCACTTGCATTCAGCCGATGCTCTATTTGACTCATCAACGGAGTGAGATCTTCAATGGTTGGTTTTGTGGTTCCTAGAGGCAGGCCCAGGTAAGCAAACGGTAATGAGCCAATAGCACAACCAAATGTGTAAGCTAGCCCAGGGTAAGGAAATTCTTGTTAAATCAGTTCTGCAGGCTACCCCTACCTACCCAATGAGCTGCTTCAAATTCAATAAACGGCAATGCAAGAAGTTAACCTCAATAGCCTCGGATTTCTGGTGGGGCGATGCGGATGGCTCACGACGAGTTCACTGGATCTCGTGGGACAAAATGTGTCAACCTAAAAAGGCGGGAGGCATGGGCTTTCGAAACTTTGAGGTTTTCAATCAGGCTCTTTTGGCGAAGCAGACGTGGAGACTGCTTACGGTCCCGGAGTCGTTGTGTGCAAAGGTACTCAAAGCCCGCTATTTCAAACACTCGAATATTCTTCGTGCTGGCTGCCCAGGTGGAGGTTCGTTCTCATGGCGGAGCATTCTCCACGGAAGGGACTTGCTGAAAACTGGCCTGATTTGGAGGATAGGAAATGGCAACAGTATTGATGCCTGGAAAGACAATTGGATTCCTAGAACCGGGCTGCAACGACCACTGGGTCGTTTGCCAGAGGCTCCGGTGGAGGGGGTAAGAAGTGTGGCGGATTTGCTATCGGAAGATGGTTTGGCGTGGAATGAGGAGAAGCTGCGGCAGTACTGTTTTGGTTTCGATGTGCAGGATATTCAGAAAGTAGCCATTGGAGGGCCTGATACGGAAGACTGTCCAGCTTGGAATTATACGAAGAACGGTGTCTTCTCTGTCCGGTCCGCGTACCACTTCCAAATGAAACAGAGAAGGCTGAAGGCGGGTAGGAGTGAGTCCTCATCTTCGGTCGAAGAACACAAGGGATGGCTGGCTCTCTGGGGTGCCAACATACCAGGGAAGGTTAAGGTGCATATTTGGCGATTAATTCGCAATGGGCTGGCGGTTGGGTCAGAGCTGCAAAGGCGACGGATTAAGGCAGGGATTTTCTGTGTTGCCTGTGGGAGGGAGGAGACAATTCTGCATAGGTTCTGGCTGTGCCCTCATGCCCAACAGGTTTGGCTCCAAGTCAACAAGCAGGTCACCTGTGGATCACCGCCCCCGGTGGAAGTGCGTAACCAGAGCTCGTTATCTAGCTGGATGTTGGAATGGTTAGCGTCTGTACGAGAATCGGAGCTGGACATTACTTTGATGACACTCTACCAAATCTGGCTAGCAAGAAATGAAGCACGGGAGAATAAGGCTATCGAATGTCCTGAAACGGTGGGTAGACGCGCTGTGGCTCTAGTTGAGGAGTGGCTGGGGATTCATGCACAGGTCCACCAGGTGAGACCAAAACCGAAGGAACGGTGGCGACCTCCAATGTCGGGCTGGATAAAGGTTAACACGGACGGAGCTGTGGCGAAATCATCGGATAAGGGTGGCGGAGGTGTGGTCGTTCGAGACCATGATGGAAGGTTCCTAGCGGGATCATGCCATTTTTTCCCTTCGTTGTCAGGTCCGGAGGAAGCCGAGCTGCGGGCGTGTGAGCGGGGAATGGACCTGATCAAGACACTCAAGCTGAAGAACGTGGTGTTGGAGCTCGACTGTGCTGCGGTGGTAGCCAAGCTGAATAGTGTGGAGATGGACAGATCGTCTCAAGGGCTGTTGATCGAGAAGCTGAAGAGGGCGCTCAAAGAAGTGGATGGGCATGTGATCAAGTGGGCAAGGCGTACGGCGAACACGGTGGCTCACAAGTTAGCTCATGAGGGTTGCGGCGTAGATGGTAGTAAAACTTGGTTTTTATTTCCCCCTAGTTGTATTAAAGATGCTTTGGACATAGATCTGTTGGTTGATTAATAATAAGCGCAACCCTTCCCTCAAAAAAAAAGCACTTCCATTCTCTCATCAGAAACATTGATGGGCATTATGCAAGATTTTGCATAGTTTACTTTTAACCCAGTAGCTCTACTGAAATCGTGCAGCAGGTTCTTCAGTGCAACTAGTTGTGTTTCAGAGGCTTCCATAACCATAAGTGTATCATCGGCATACTGAACTACTGGGAAATCAGATCCACTTAATGGGAGAGGTGGGATTAGGACACCTTGATGACATAAACGGTTAACCATACCTTGCAATAGCTCGGCCCCTGCTACAAATAAGAGGGGCGAGAGTGGGTCGCCCTGCCGAACCCCACGCCTACAAGGAAATTTCTTCCCTGGGACACCGTTCAAAAGAACCGAAGAAGTTCCAGTGCTAAGAATTTCTCTAACCATATCTATCCATCTCTGATTGAAACCAAAGCAAGCCAAAATTTTCAAGATGGCATTATGCTCCATTGTATCAAAAGCCTTAGCGAAATCTAATTTCAAAATAAGGCATTCCTTCTTGGATTGCTTGCATTGATGTATATATTCGTATGCCCAAGCAATGCAGTCTTGTATTGATCTAGTTTTAAGAAAACCATATTGATTAATGTGAACAAACTCCAAAACTCTTGATTGCATCCTGTTCGCCATTAGCTTAGTTAGCAGCTTGAGACATAAATTTAACAAGGAGATTGGTCTGAAATCGTTGGGTCCTTCGGGAGACTGAATTTTCGGGATGAGTGTGATCAACGAATCATTTATGCTTTGAAGATTTACCTTCCCTTCCCAAAACTCCTCACACAACTGATAGAAATCATGTTTAATGATTGGCCAACAAATTTTGAGAAAGAGACCAGTAAAACCGTCAGGCCCCTGGGGGCTTTATCGTTAGGCATGGCTGCTACTACTTTGTTAATCTCCTCATGGGAAAAGGGTTCTGCAAGTTGATCAAGATTATCCACTGGAGACAAATAGTTTGCAAAATCAAACGAGTGGTCGATGTCCATTGAAATTCACAACCTGCTTCTGAAACTCTGCCAAAGAATGCCAGCTTTTTCACAATGCTCAAACGCCACTGAACCATCATCTCTAGTCAAGGATGCAATTGAATTATTTATGAATCTAACTGTAGCCATGGAGTGGAAGAAGGCTGTGTTTTCGTCTCCAAGTTTTGCCCATCTCTGAGTGCATCTTTTCTTCCAATACTCTTGTCTACAGAGCAAAAGGTGCTGCAGCCTTTCTTTAATTATGTCCCTGAAATTCCATTCTGTAATATGCAAAGCTCTTTGTTCTTCCAATGTATCCACCATCAGAATTACTTCATTGCAATTACTAATTATAGTATTGATCATAGAGATGCTAGTACTCCACTTTTTTAACCCTTTCCTCAACAACTTCAGCTTGGCTGAGATGCGCTTAGCACTATCACCATGACAGTTAATGTTCCAGATGGTATCCACCACATCTAAGAAACCTAGCTGGCATACGAATCCAGTGGTTCTCGAACCGAAAGATCTTTGCTTTGGGGATCGAAGTACCCACTGAAACCACCAAGGGAATGTGATCCGAAGTTGGTCTAGCAAGTGGGTTTACCACAGTGTTGGGATATTTAAGGGTCCAAGCCGTTGAAGTAAAAAACCAGTCAAGTTGAACAAGGAGAGGGTCTACTTGCATGTTGCTCCACGTGTAAGATCGCCCTTTAATTGGCAGCTCAATAAGGCCTAAGTAACTAATTACTTCATTAAAAGTGCTTATGTCTTGAATATTTGCCCCTGGTCTATTTCGACTTTCAGCATATCTGTAGAAGTTGAAGTCTCCAAGAATGAGCCATAATGATTCATCTTGAATATCCAGATGACAAAACCAAGCAATGAAATCTTCCCTTTCTTGCCCCTCGCACGGCCCATATACATTAACTAAGAAAAACTTATCAGAAGATACCGTGGAGGAAAAGCTGATCACAATGCCAAACGTTTCAATCATTAGCACCTCCCCTGTGAAAAGAGAGCTGCACCATAAGACAAGTAAACCCCCAGATGCACCATCAGAAGGGCTAAAAGCAAACTGATCGAAGCGTCTTGGAGCAAATCCACGAATGAAAGAAGCATCAAAGTCCCCTTTTTTGGTCTCTTGCAAACTAATGATGGATGCATTACTTTCTTCAATCTTGCAATGAACTGACGGCCATTTATCAGCACTATTAATACTACGGATATTCCAATCTAGAACATGCCACACATGATTTAGAGGGTTCATACTGAAAAGATGGAAGAAAAAAGAGCAGAAGGCTGAAGGAAACCACAGGTGCAATTAGACTGTTTTGCGAGGCATGCGAAGGCGCTCCTCGGACAGATCCTCGGGGTTGATATGACAATGCTCAACGCCCAGACGCTGCATTTCTTGTATCTGCATGATTGCAGGAATTGTTGCCTTTGGAACTGCAGATTTCTTGCGGACAGACTTGTAGGGCAGCATCACTGCTTTGAACCCTTCATTGTGTAGCCTTGTGCATCGTCTAACCATTGTCTCCACTTCAGGCGTGTCAGTCTGATGTGCATTGATCTGCTCCTGTACAACCTGCGAATTATTCAGCTGATCCACACCCTCTTCTTCAGGTTCAGTATGACCAGCAATAACATTATCAACATCAGGGATTGACACATCAGTCGACCCCACAGTGGTCTTCAAGTTTACAGACTCAGAGAACATGTTTTCATCTTCAGTCACAAAACCAAGGTCTTCAAGCTCTTCCAGGACAACTGTAGATGTGCGTGTTGGCATTGGCTGCAGCAGGAGAGACATAGGCGATGCACAAAGTGGACCAGAACAAGGCCCCGTGCTATCATCCATTTCCCTAGAGAATCTATTACTATGTTTCAACATGTAGATTTGACCAACGAGCTCATAAAGCACAAAAGCTGGCATCTTAATGGTGACCAAGAAAAACTTGCTGTTATCAAGAGAGATGTTGGGCATGAAAGCAGAGTATATAACACTTAACAATGCAAAGTTTGGCCACACTTTGACACCTGACATCAGAGACGCCATGATAAAACAAAGCAGATGAGTTAATCTAAACAGCAGCATTATCCTCAACAAGCACGTTATCATTAATGGAAAGTTCAGATGAAACACTGGCCAGAGCATTCTCATTAGAGGACTGCATTGGGTTATCTGTAACATTATTGAGAGGGTCTCCTTAATCTTTTTCACTACCCAAATCTTTCGACCAATTTTTTTGTTTTGTTGACTAGCCATAGAAGGAGTCTTAACTCTCCAGATACCTTTAGCTCTCGAAGGACACAGACGGGCCCAATGTCCCAAAGTATTGCAGAATTTGCAACGCCAACCCACTGTGCAGGATTTCGAAGGATGGTCCACTCTAAAACATTTGGCGCATGTCTCTCAAATGCTCTGAGACTCAACTGGGCTACAAGAGGTACATCTATGGCTCAACTGCATGCACTGAGGACACGAACCGGGACAGTTAATCCGACAATGATCACGAAGCCCACATCTAGAACACCGGCCCAAAAAATCAAAAACGAGATCCTTCGGCGGGATAAGTGGTAACTTAAGGATTTCCATAATCTCCTGCTCCGGATATCCTGCCTGCCGAAGATCTTCAAGATGCTCAAGAATCTCGGATGGAAGTTTGACACATAACAACCGTGCATAATCTGCGCCAACAACTTAATGGGAAAGTTCAATGCAAGATCCACAAAAACTGGATCCTTAAAACTTCCAAAAGTAATGACCGGCGGCGATCGCCGGAGATCTGACTGCACCATTGGATAATGAACCATTGAAGATGGAATACCATAGGCTGATTTATCAGGACAAAAGCCGAATTTAGCCAATTCAAATGCAGATGCAGAAGAGTTGTCTCTTGCCGAACTAGCTTTCAAGAAATCCAAGTTTGGTCGTAGACGTGTGGGACTACGTTGAGAAACATCAATATTCTCCTCAATAGAGGTCCAAGATGAGTTCTGCTGATTAATAAAACCAGACACTGCAAGGTGAACACCTCTGAACAGAGAGAAGTGACATAGGAAATCCGGCCAGATGCGATCCTTAATGCCCAACCTTATTTCCAGAAACTGAAAACCGAAAACGGCGATCACTGATTTGAAAAACTTTGAAGCCAATGCGATCACCACCAAGGCAACATTGTAGAGCAATACCAACTGATTCCTCAGTGAGCGAGAAAGATGCAGAGGAGAACGAGACGACCAGGAAAAACTCCTTGACATGCGGGGAGGGGGAGAAATGAACGGTTGATCCAAAGTGACGACGAACCAGATCCGCTAGGGCCAACCCTGGCGAGAAATCCCAGTGCAGGAGGGCCTCCATGGCGCTCTAGATCTCAGGCATGGAGATCGCCGGAGGTGGGGGAGAGCGGGAGGCGCAGTACCAAACTAGTGGGAAACAATTATACCAACTCTCTTTGTGCAGTTCCCCGAGAGTTCGATATAAACCATCGAGTCACTCTTGTGGGGAAGATACTCTGCTGATACAACACTCTACACTTGGAGTCCCAACATATCAAGATCTTTTTGGCGTTGCTAGTAGCCGTCATCAAGAGTATTTTCTGGCGCCGTTGGCGGGGAGCTGAAAAGAGTTACATCATAGTGGTTGCTAGGTGAGAGGTATTTCCTAAAGAATCTACTTACAACTGCATCTCACCAAAGCTTGGGGAGGTAACACCACTGTGAGCTCTCTTATCTCTTTTAGATTTTGCATCGTATTTTATTTGTCTTGTTTTTAGTCTTTATTTGTCTTGTTTTTAGTCTTTGCTTGTTAGTTCTTTTTCATAAAACACAAAACCCATAAAAATGAAAAATTGAAAATATCAAAAATACTCATGGTATGGCTACTAGTCAAGATAAAAATGTCACGTTGAAAGAGGAATATAAAAATGCTATAACATTTATGAAATATAGAGAATCATGTGAAGGGAAACATCTAAAAAGTTTCTTAAGGCTTCTAAACAAAGCTGCTACTGAGTTGCTGGCACATTATGAAAGGTCTGGTAATTTTTGTTGTGGTGAACACTTTGATTTTCAATGTAAATTCTATGAACACCATACAATTGCCTCCTATCATATTTATAGTTATGTTCATGGGATGGAAGAATTAGAGCAATTTGTGAGCTTTATGGCAGCTTTTGAATTAAAAACCTTCCTTGATGATATCTATGAAGCAACTTGTGAGACTCATAATTGTGATTGTGTAGTATCTATTATCCTAAATCATTGCATAGATGACTTTTCTGATAATATCTATGTTCTTGACTATAATGAAAAGAACCGCAAGTAATGTTTGAAAACTCAATGGTAATGTTGTGCAAAGAAATGGTAACCTGGTTACTCGAGATGGCACATCGTGCGGATCTCTGCATAGCAAGCCCCACAGACAAAATTGGTACGATGAAAAATCTCGCACATAATCATGAAATTCTCCATAGGAACCAGCCATATGTCGAGATGCACCTAAATCAATCAGCCATGCAGCACAGACAGCAGCAGCACATTTTCTTATCACCATGTTCTGTACCTTTGACCTGGTACCATTGTTTTTGAACTGGTACCATTTTTCCAGATCATCCACAGTCATCCGGACAGTGACCATTTGAGACCAGCACAAAATCTGGCCCAAGTGAAAAATGGTAACATTGTGTGAAAATACAGTAATAAAGTAGTAACTGGAATAAATCTTGTGAATATACGGTAATGTAGAAACCACGAATTAGTAACAGTAAAAAAAATGTTCTAGACCAGCACAAAATCTGGCCCAAGTGAAAAATGGTAACATTGTGTGAAAATACAGTAATAAAGTAGTAACTGGAATAAATCTTGTGAATATACGGTAATGTAGAAACCATGAATTAGTAATAGTAAAAAAAAATTCTATTACTGAATAAGTGAAATCTCGTCCAAGTGAAGAAATGGTAATGTTGTGCAAAGAAATAGTAACCTGGTTACTCGAGATGGCACATCGTGCAGATCTCTGCGTAGTAAAATAGTAACTGTAATAAATCTTGTGAATATGTGCACACATTGTTACCAATTCTTAGATTTACTGAATTTTCACAGAATGTTACCATTTTCTTCACTGTTACCAATTTTGCATTGTACCAATTTTGTCTGTGAGGCTTGCTATGCAGAGATCTGCACGATGTGCCATCTCGAGTAACCAGGTTACTATTTCTTTGCACAATATTACCATTTCTTCACTTGGATGAGATTTCACTTATTCAGTAATAGAACATTTTTATTACTGTTACTAATTTGTGGTTTCTACATTACCGTATATTCACAAGATTTATTCCAGTTACTATTTTATTACTGTATTTTCACATAATAATTGTTCACATAGATAATTAATTTGGCAATCGTGGCTAACTAATCGGATAGCTATGACTAGTTAGTCTGGTAGTGTTGCTACCAGGATAACCTGCTGAATTTCTACTCAGATGATTTTTGTAATTGTTTCTTATAAAAATCAAGGTAATTATTTACATTGATAATCTGATGATCATGACTAGTTAAGTTACCCCTCCTTCACACTTGTGGGTGCGACCCTGTCTTCGGAGTGAGGATGGTTGGCGAGGGCTCCCGCGCTCGCCCGGGCGCCACGCCACAGCTCGACACCTCATCGACCTCCACCACCGCCGTCGTTCTAGCCCTAGGATCTCTCCCCCTTAGTCTCCTGCAACCCTCCTCCCACCTCCAGCTGCCCTTGGCTCTACCGGCTCGGCC
Organism: Lolium perenne; assembly: GCF_019359855.2. Lineage (NCBI taxonomy): Eukaryota > Viridiplantae > Streptophyta > Magnoliopsida > Poales > Poaceae > Lolium > Lolium perenne. The sequence continues at coordinate 329,190,372 of NC_067250.2, read as the reverse complement.
ACGGGACGCCGCCGTCCCCTCGACGGGTGGTGGCCTTGTGGTCGGAGCTCCTAGCACCGACCCCGGCCCTCCTTGCAGCGGTGACGCTCCCTCGACCCACAGCGGCTCCGGCAATGGCGCTCCAGGGCTCTATGATACGGTTGTGATACTAGTCACCGCCGGCGTACCGTACCCCTCCCCAGGTGCGGAATTCTTGGACTCTATGATGTCTATGTTTCATACCATGGTGGCAAGTACGGTTGGTGGATCGTGCGAGTTTGCTCGGTTTTGGATTACGCCGATGAGCCTCTCCCCCCGTTTCAACAAATTTTGCGTTGCCAATGCTTTGAACTTCTTCTTCACGGCCTCGCCGGACTCCTTCGTCGTCCGCGCCCATGGTGGTGCCATCTTCTCTTCCTACGCGTCCTCCCCGGCAATCCACGACCTGATCATCACTCGCGGTACGATCCGCCTTGGCAGTTCCTCCTACTGGCTGCACCACTCCACCGGGGTCGCGGCGGCGGAGGTCTCTCGCCTGCTGATACGTCTCCAACGTATCTATAATTTCTGATGTTCCATGCTAGTTTTATGACAATACCTACATGTTTTATATACACTTTATATCATTTTTATGCATTTTCCGGGACTAACCTATTAACAAGATGCCGAAGCGCCAGTTCCTGTTTTCTGCTATTTTTGGTTTCAGAAATCCTACACAGGAAATATTCTCGGAATTGGACGAAACAAAAGCCCACGGTCTTATTTTCCACGGAGGCTTCCAGAACACCGAAGAGGAGACGAAGAGGAGCCACGAGGCGGCCACACCCTAGGGGGGCGCGGCCCCACCCCTGGCCGCGCCACCCTATGGGGTGGGCCCCTCGGGACTCCACCGACATCGCCCCTTCGCCTATATATTCCTCCGTCTCTGAAAACCCTAACAGAGTCGACGATATTCCACGAAGAGTTCCGTAGCCGCCGCCATAGCGAAGCCAAGTTCGGGGGACAGAAGTCTCTGTTCCGGCACGCCGCCGGGACGGGGAAGTGCACCCGGAATCCATCTCCATCGACTCCATCGCCATCTTCATCGCCGTTGCTGTCTCCCATGATGAGGAGGGAGTAGTTCTCCCCCGAGGCTGAGGGCTCTACCGGTAGCTATGTGGTTTATCTCTCTCTCCCATGTACTTCAATACAATGATCTCATGAGTTGCCTTACATGATTGAGATCCATATGATGAGCTTTGTAATCTAGATGTCGTTATGCTATTCAAGTGGATTTTACTTATGTGATCTCCGGAGACTCCTTGTCCCACGTGTGTAAAGGTGACAGTGTGTGCACCGTGTGGGTCTCTTAGGCTATATTTCACAGAATACTTGTTCACTGAATTATGATTTGAGTTGGATGTCTCTATGAAATTGTGGTGTGTTAGTACCTCCTATGAATGCTCAAAGTGACGGTGTGGGGTGTTCATTAGTACTTGGGAATGCATCTTTAAGGTTTGCTTTTGCAGCCCTACACGGTGAATTAGTGTTCGTTATCCAGCCAGAGAGTAGTTCAGAATAGCATAGTGAAGTGCTTATATTTATATTCCTTTATGATATCATTGTTGAGAGTAACCACTAGTGAAAGTATGATCCCTAGGCCTTGTTTCTAAGCATTGAAACACCGTTTCCAACAAGTTCTGCTACATGTTCGCTTGCTGCCATTTTTATTTCAGATTGCAATTACTACTTATAATCATCCATATTACTTGTATTTCACTATCTCTTCGCCGAACTAGTGCACCTATACATCTGATAAGTGTATTAGGTGTGTTGGGGACACAAGAGACTTCTTGTATCTTAATTGCAGGGTTGCTTGAGAGGGATATCTTTGACCTCTACCTCCCTGAGTTCGATAAACCTTGGGTGATTCACTTAAGGGAAACTTGCTGCTGTTCTACAAACCTCTGCTCTTGGAGGCCCAACACTGTCTACAGGAATAGAAGCGTGCGTAGACATCAAGCTATTTTCTGGCGCCGTTGCCGGGGAGGTAAGATAAAAGGTATTCACATCCTCCGACTACTAAGCTATTTCCTAGCACTGTTGCCGGTGTGTGAGTGCTCGAAGCTATTTCCTTTAGATCCTGCAATTATATCTTTTTATTTCTTGTTTTTATTTTTCACTAATTAGGCTTAATGGAAAACAACAACAAAATTAGAGATCTTTATGAACTTTATATTGAATTAGGACATGATGTGTTTGAAGAGAGAATTAAAAAACCCATGGAACTTTGTTTGCAAAATAGTTGTAGCAATGTTATTAGCATGAACTCTTTGAACACTATTATTGCTAATGCTATGGAAGAATTTAAGCTTGGGGAAGCTGGTTGTGATATTTTTAGTCCCCCAAGTTTTGAGGAGAAAATTTTCTTTGATGATACTTTGCCTCCCATTTATGATGATTATAATGATAGTGGTATTTTGGTGCCACCTACTATGGAGGATAAAGTTTATTATGATTATACCATGCCTACAATTTATGATGATTACAATGATGGTTGTGATAGTTTTACTCCCACTATTACTAATAAAATTGATTATGCTTATGTGGAGAGTAATGATACTTTTATGCATGTGAATAAGAATGCTTTATGTGATAGTTATATTGTTGAGTTTGTTCATGATGCTATTGAAAATTATTATGAGAGAGGAAAATATGGTTGTAGAAATTTTCATGGTACTAAAACACCTCTCTTTTTGCTAAAAATCTTGAAGTTGCGCTTGTCTTGTTTTCCTATGCTTATTGCATTATGCTTACATGACTTGTTTATTTACAAGATTCCTTTTCATAGGAAGTGGGTTAGACTTAAAAGTATTTCTTATTTGCTTTTGATGCTCTCTTTTGCTTCAACTCTTATTTCTTGCGAGAGCATCATTAAAATTACTGAGCCCATCTTAATGGCTATAAAGAAAGCACTTCTTGGGAGATAACCCACGTTTTTATTTTGCTACTGTTTTATTGTGTCTTGGAAGTTGTTACTACTGTAGCAACCTCTCCTTATCATGTTTATTTCATTTTTGTGCCAAGTAAAGTCTTTGATAGAGAGTTGATACTAGATTTGGATTTCTGCGCAGAAACAGATTTTTAGCTGTCACGAATTTGAGCTGTTCTCTCTGTAGGAGAGTCTAAAAATTCTATAAAAATTCATGAGTAATCCTCAGATATGTACGCAACTTTCATTCAATTTGAGCTTCTTCATCTGAGCATGTTAAGTGCCTCGAAAAAATTCATCTTTACGGACTGTTCTGTTTTGACAGATTCTGCCTTTTATTTCACATTGCCTCCTTTACTGTGTTTGAGTGGATTTCTTTGCTCCATTAAATTTCAGTAACCTTGGGTAATGTCCAGAAGTGTTGGGAATGATTGTGTCCTTGCTGAACATGTGAATTTTTGATTACGCACTAACCCTCTAATGAGATTGTTTTGAGTTTGGTGTGAAGGATGTTTTCAAGGATCAAGAGAGGAGGATGATATAATATGATCAAGAAGAGTGAAAAGTCTAAGCTTGGGGATGCCCCCGTGGGTCACCCAAGCATATTTCAAGAAGACTCAAGCATCTAAGCTTGGGGATGCCCAAGGCATCCCCTTCTTCATCAACAACTTATCAGGTCACCTCTAGTGAAACTATATTTTTATTCCGTCACATCTTATGTGCTTTACTTGGAGCGTCTGTGTGCTTTTATTTTCGTTTTGTTATCTTAGTTCTCTGAATAAATTGGATACTATCTATCTTGTTTGGGAGAGAGACACGCTCCGCTTTTTCATTTGAATACTCCTATTCTTCACTTATATTTGTTGAGTATTCAGTTTTCACACTGTGTAGCTTCTTGCTCTTGGTTTTCATGTATCTCTTGTTCAGAGCTATTAGTTATTTTATAGAAAGTACTCTCTTACTTCACTTATATTTGTTTTGAGAGTTTCTTGCTATTTGGTTGGAAACAGAAAATGCTTCATGTGGTAGTTGGTATATTGTCTTGAATAATTTGATACTTGGCAATTGTTTTGAGCTCTCAAGTAGATCATGTTTAAGCTCTTGCATCATGTAGTTTAAACCTATTAGTGGAGAACTACCGTAGAGCTTGTTGAAATTTGGTTTGCATGATTGGTCTCTCTAAAGTCTAGATATTTTCTGGTAAAAGTGTTTGAGCAACAAGGAAGACAGTGTAGAGTCTTATAATGCTTGCAATATGTTCTTATGTAAGTTTTGCTGTACCGGTTCATACTTGTGTTTGCTTTAAACAACCTTGCTAGCCAAAGCCTTGTACTGAGAGGGAACGCTTCTCGTGCATCCAAAACCTTGAGCCAAAACCTATGCCATTTGTGTCCACCATAACTACCTACTATGTGGTATTTTTCTGCCATTCCAAAGTAAATTGCTTGCGTGCTACCTTTAAAAAAATTCATTCCTTGTCTTTGCAATACATAGCTCATGGGAAAGTAGCCTAAAAACTATTGTGATAATGAATATGTCGCTTATGTATCTTATTTCTTATAAGTTGCTTGTTGAGCGGTAACCATGTTTCTGGGGACGCCATCAACTGTTCTTTTATTGAATATCATGTGAGTTGCTATGCATGTTCGTCTTGTCTGAAGTAAGGGTGATTTGCCATGAGTTGAATGGTTTGAGTATGCATATTGCTAGAGAAGAACATTGGGCCGCTAACCAAAGCCATGTATCATGGTGGAAGTTTCAACTTGGACACTAATCCTCAATCTCTTATAAGAATATTATCTGTTGTTGAATGCTTAAGCATTAAAGAGGAGTCCATTATCTGTTTTCTATGTTGTCCCGGTACGGATGTCCTCAAGTTGAGATTTATCAAAAACGAGAAATCAAATGCGATCTATCTCCTTGGACCTTTGTACAGGTGACATAGAGGTACCCCTTTGTGACACTTGGTTGAAACATATGTAATGCAATGATAATCCATGGAAATCCGAGCTAATTAGGACAAGGAGCGGGCACTATTATTATTCGATGCATGAGGCTTGCAACTTATATGAGGTTTTATGCATAACACATATGAATTATTACTACCGTTGACAAAATTGTTTCCAAGTTTTCAAAATAAAAAGCTCTAGCACATGAGTAATCCCTGCTTCCCTCTGCGAAGGGCCTTTCTTTTACTTTATGTTGAGTCAGTTTACCTACTTCTTTCTATCTTAGAAGCAAACACTTGTGTCAACTGTGTGCATTGATTCTTACATGCTTGCTTATTGCACTCATCATATTACTTTGTGTTGACAATTATCCATGAGATATCCATGTTGAAAGTTGAAAGCAACTGCTGAAACTTAAATCTTCCTTTGTGTTGCTTCAAAACCTTCTATTAAGAATCTATTGCTTTATGAGTTAACTCTTATGCAAGACTTTTTGATGCTTGTCTTGAAAGTATTATTCATGAAAAGTCTTTGCTATATGATTCAATTGTTTAGTCATTACCTTTTTGTTAGCAAACTATAGACCATTGCTTTGAATCACTTCATTCATCTCATATGCTTTACAATAGTATTGATCAAGATCATGTTGGTAGCATGTCACTTCAGAAATTATTCTTTTTATCGTTTACCTACTCGAGGGCGAGTAGGAACTAAGCTTGAGGATGCTTGATACGTCTCCAACGTATCTATAATTTCTGATGTTCCATGCTAGTTTTATGACAATACCTACATGTTTTATATACACTTTATATCATTTTTATGCATTTTCCGGGACTAACCTATTAACAAGATGCCGAAGCGCCAGTTCCTGTTTTCTGCTGTTTTTGGTTTCAGAAATCCTACACAGGAAATATTCTCGGAATTGGACGAAACAAAAGCCCACGGTCTTATTTTCCACGGAGGCTTCCAGAACACCGAAGAGGAGACGAAGAGGAGACACGAGGCGGCCACACCCTAGGGGGGCGCGGCCCCACCCCTGGCCGCGCCACCCTATGGGGTGGGCCCCTCGGGACTCCACCGACATCGCCCCTTCGCCTATATATTCCTCCGTCTCCGAAAACCCTAACAGAGTCGACGATATTCCATGAAGAGTTCCGTAGCCGCCGCCATAGCGAAGCCAAGTTCGAGACGAGAAGTCTCTGTTGCACGGCAGCCGCCGGGACGGGGAAGTGCCCCCGGAATCCATCTCCATCGACTCCATCGCCATCTTCATCGCCTTTGCTGTCTCCCATGATGAGGAGGGAGTAGTTCTCCCCCGAGGCTGAGGGCTCTACCGGTAGCTATGTGGTTTATCTCTCTCTCCCATGTACTTCAATACAATGATCTCATGAGCTGCCTTACATGATTGAGATCCATATGATGAGCTTTGTAATCTAGATGTCATTATGCTATTCAAGTGGATTTTACTTATGTGATCTCCGGAGACTCCTTGTCCCACGTGTGTAAAGGTGACAGTGTGTGCACCGTGTGGGTCTCTTAGGCTATATTTCACAGAATACTTGTTCACTGAATTATGATTTGAGTTGGATGTCTCTATGAAATTGTGGTGTGTTAGTACCTCCTATGAATGCTCAAAGTGACGGTGTGGGGTGTTCATTAGTACTTGGGAATGCATCTTTAAGGTTTGCTTTTGCAGCCCTACACGGTGAATTAGTGTTCGTTATCCAGCCAGAGAGTAGTTCAGAATAGCATGGTGAAGTTCTTATATTTATATTCCTTTATGATATCATTGTTGAGAGTAACCACTAGTGAAAGTATGATCCCTAGGCCTTGTTTCTAAGCATTGAAACACCGTTTCCAACAAGTTCTGCTACATGTTCGCTTGCTGCCATTTTTATTTCAGATTGCAATTACTACTTATAATCATCCATATTACTTGTATTTCACTATCTCTTCGCCGAACTAGTGCACCTATACATCTGACAAGTGTATTAGGTGTGTTGGGGACACAAGAGACTTCTTGTATCTTAATTGCAGGGTTGCTTGAGAGGGATATCTTTGACCTCTACCTCCCTGAGTTCGATAAACCTTGGGTGATTCACTTAAGGGAAACTTGCTGCTGTTCTACAAACCTCTGCTCTTGGAGGCCCAACACTGTCTACAGGAATAGAAGCGTGCGTAGACATCACCTGCCGGCCTGGCCGCCGTGCATGGCACTGGTTCCCTTCTCTAACCTGGAGCTGGCTGGCAACGTTTTTTGCCCTGAGTCAAACTCTCATCACTGCTATGCCAGCATGGCTGTTGAACGGTCGTCGGGCTCAGTGGAGGAAGTGGAACGTGGTGGGACCCCTACTCTTCCACCGGTCAGCGCTCCTGAAAGGGGCTCGTCGTGTCCCCCTTTCCTCTCCACCGAGGCCCACTCCCCCCTGTTCCACCCTCCACCCACCCGTGACCCTCCCATCCCCTACCTCCAGCCCTCTCCTCCCTCTACCCATAGACCTCCTGCCTCCTCCGACCGGCCTTTGGACCAGGGTGTCGAGCAGGCAGCTACCGAGCTAGGTTGCCTCCCCTGTGTTGTACCCTCCGTCCCGCCCTCTTTTTCTCCGCCGCTGCTTGCGGATCTGGGGGAGCCCCGGATTCCTGCCGGGACGCCGCACCCGCAGCATGGGCTCGCCGCTCCCTTACCTGTGCTCGTGCCTCCGGCCCGGTCCGAGCATGCTCCCGCCTCCACCCCTCCTCTCTCTTTTAAGGAAGCTCTGCTCTCCTCACCTCCTCCACGCCGTAGCCCTCCCACACCAAAGCGCTTGGTTTTTTCCCCTGCCAAGGACCATCGGCTCTGCTTCCGGTGCCTCACACCGGAACATAGTGTTGGAGACTACCGCGGCCCGCTCCGGTGCGCTGCATGTGGTCGCTACGGCAATAAGAAGAAAGGATGTGAGCTCCCTCCTCTAACCTACACCCGATCTGCTCCCTCCCTTTGTGCTTTGGCTGAACCCCCTTCCCCTGCCTCCTCCAGGTTGCGCTCGGTTCATCGGTCGCCCTCGCCGTCAACTCCGTGTGTCGCCTCGATGGAGATGGATGCTGCTTTGGAGGAAACTAGGCCTTTCCGCGGTGTGCAGGCCAAGCCGCCCACACCGTACCAGCGCGGGCTACTTGCCCCTTCCCCCTCCTCCACCCCACGGGCCTCTGCGCCAACGCGGGCCGCTGCTGTGTCCCTGCTGGGCTCCGGACCCGCCACTCCTGTGGTCCACCGGGGGCCTCCTACGTTCGCCCCTCTCCCACCTACTGCCGTCTTGGCGGCACCGCGCTGCGCCGAGGTTTTCATGCCTCCGGTCGCTGACGCCTCCCGCAGGCGGCGGTTCGCTTATGCTGTCTTCGAACCCGCCGCGGACGCCCCTGGCTACCTCCTCCGTCGAGCTTTGGAGGAGCGCGCCGGTGTCCCACCAGTTGGGCTTGCCGCAAGCAACTATGGAGCCTTGCTTGTCGTCTTCGCCACGGCAGCGGCCAGGGAGGAGACCTTGGAGCGCTTCCCCATCACCTTTGCCGGCCATCGCATCAGCCTGGAGCGGCCGGAGGACGGGGAGAACAGGGCGGCGTGGGCCTCCTCCCGCTTCGACAAGCTCTCCGCCACGTGCTTCCCCCACGAGCATTGGGATGCGGAGGGGATTCGTGTAGCATTCGCTCCCATCGGAAGCGTTTGCTGCATCGATCCCTTGTGCCTCCAGGAGCAGGACTTCTCCGCTGTGCGCGTGGTGGTCAAGCTGGCCGGGGTGGTTGCCTTCCCCTTCACCTTGCTCGTCCTCGACGCCTTCGGCGAATGCTCCACGGAGGTGATGGTCCGCCTCGTCCACTCCTAATCGCGTGGACAGGACTGATACGTCTCAAACGTATCTATAATTTCTTATGTTCCATGCTAGTTTTGTGACAATACTCACATGTTTTATATACACTTTATATCATTTTTATGCATTTTCCGGTACTAACCTATTAACAAGATGCCGAAGTGCCAGTTCCTGTTTTCTGCTGTTTTTGGTTTCAGAAATCCTACACAGGAAATATTCTTGGAATTGGACAAAACAAAAGCCCACGGCCCTATTTTCCACGGAGGATTCCAGAACATCGAAGAAGAGTCGGAGAGGGCCAGCAGGGGGGCCACCCCATAGGGCGGCGCGGCCTGGCGCCCTGCCGCGCCCAGGTGTGGGGAGGCCACCCCCTGGCTCCCCCGACGCTGCCTCTTCGCCTATATATTCCTTCGTCTCGGAAAACCCTAGGACCGAGAGCCACGATACGAGAAAAGTTACGGAGACGCCGCCGCCGTCAATCCCATCTCAGGGGATTCTGAAGATCGCCTCCGGCACCCTGCCGGAGAGGGGAATCATCGCCGGAGGGCTCTACATCACCATGCCCGCCTCCGGACTGATGCGTGAGTAGTTCATCCTTGGACTATGGGTCCATAGCAGTAGCTAGATGGTTGTCTTCTCCTCTTGTGCTATCATGTTTAGATCTTGTGAGCTGCCTATCATGATCAAGATCATCTATTTGTAATGCTACATGTTGTGTTTGTTGGGATCCGATGAATATGGAATACTATGTCAAGTTGATTATTGATCTATCATATATGTGTTTTTTATGATCTTGCATGCTCTCCGTTGCTAGTAGAGGCTCTGGCCAAGTTGATACTTGTAACTCCAAGAGGGAGTATTTATGCTAGATAGTGGGTTCATGCCTCCATTGAATGCAGGACGTGTGACAGAAAGTTCTAAGGTTGTGGATGTGCTGTTGCCACTAGGGATAAAACATCAATGCTTTGTCTAAGGATATTTGTATTGTTTACATTACGCACAGTACTTAATGCAATTGTCTGTTGTTTGCAACTCAATACTGGAAGGGGTGCAGATGCTAACCCGAAGGTGGACTTTTTAGGCATAGATGCATGCTGGATAGCGGTCTATGTTCTTTGTCGTAATGCCCTAAGTAAATCTCATAGTAGTCATCATGATATGTATGTGCATTGTTATGCCCTCTCTATTTGTCAATTGCCCAACTGTAATTTGTTCACCCAACATGTTAATTATCTTATTGGAGAGACACCACTAGTGAACTGTGGACCCCGGTCCATTCTTTTACATCTGAAATACAACCTACTGCAATCATTGTTCTCTGTTGTTCTTTGCAAGCAAACATTATTCTCCACACCATATGTTTAATCCTTTGTTTACAGCAAGCCGGTGAGATTGACAACCTCACTGTTAAGTTGGGGCAAAGTATCTTGATTGTGTTGTGCAGGTTCCACGTTGGCCCCGGAATCCCTGGTGTTGCGCTGCACTACACTCCTTCACCAACAACCTTCACGTGGCCTTCATCTCCTACTGGTTCGATAAACCTTGGTTTCTTACTGAGGGAAAACTTGCTGCTGTACGCATCACACCTTCCTCTTGGGGTTCCCAACGGACGAGTGCTTTACCGTCACAAGGAAGCTACTTTCTTGCGCCGTTGCAATCCCTGTCGCACGTCAGCAGCTATATTTTCTGGCGCTGTTGCCGGGGAGATCAAGACACGCTGCAAGGGGAGTCTCTCACACCCAATCTCTTTACTTTGTTTATTGTCTTGCTTTATTTTATTTTCTGTCTTGTTTGCTTTCTTTATATCAAGAACACAAAAAAATTAGTTACTTGTATTTACTTTATTTATTAGTTTACCTTAGTTTATTTCATCATGCTTCTCCCTAAGTTCACTTTGAAAGACATATCAGTAGGGCGTGGGTCTATCATTGGAAGAGATAATATAGAAGAATTTTTCACTCATGTTAGTAAGGTTAAAGATTTTGAAGATAGATCCTTGGTGGAACTTGCTCCTAATTATGAAATTGCTACTGCCGCTTTAGTGCACATGTTGGAAGCTAGATTTGTTAATCTTAATCCTATAATGCAACATATGTTTCTTACACTCTGTGATATGGAAGAAGGAGAGAAGAAAGATTTTGTTTTAGAAACCCTTCTTAAAGAATTTGGTGATGTAGCTAGAGAAGCTAGAAAAGTCTTTATTCAACATAGGATGCTTGGCTTTTATACCAATTTTGCAAATACCCTTGAAAAGATGGAAAAGGATAGGCTAAAGTACACTAATGAAGTGAAGCCAATTGTGAGGGGGAGACTAAAGTACCAACACCTTATAAGCTCATAGGAATGCATGAGGCACTAGAAAAGAATTTTGATTGGATTGTTCCTAAAAATTTATTTGAGGAGGATAGTAAGCCCAAAAGTAATGAAAGAGGAGCTTCTGAAACTTACATAGATAAGATACAATGTATTGTTGAGAAAACCCCCAACTCCTCTGTTGATATTTCTTCTCTTGATGTTACTTGATTTTCACTTTCTGCGCCTAGCTGAAAGGCGTTAAAGAAAAGCGCTTATGGGAGACAACCCATTATTTTATTTCTGCAATTTTTGTTTTATATTTGATTTAAGGTGCTTGTTACTACTGTAGCAATACCTTTGTATCTTTACTTTATTGCATTGTTGTTCCAAGTAAAGTCTTTGATAGAGAGTTGATACTAGATTTGGATTTCTGCGCAGAAACAGATTTTTCGCTGTCACGAATTTGAGCTGTTCTCTCTGTAGGAGAATCTAAAAATTCTGTAAACATTCATGAGTAATCCTCAGATATGTACGCAACTTTCATTCAATTTGAGCTTCTTCATCTGAGCATGTTAAGTGCCTCGAAAAAATTCGTCTTTACGGACTGTTCTGTTTTGACAGATTCTGCCTTTTATTTCACATTGCCTCCTTTACTGTGTTTGAGTGGATTTCTTTGCTCCATTAAATTTCAGTAGCCTTGGGTAATGTCCAGAAGTGTTGGGAATGATTGTGTCCTCGCTGAACATGTGAATTTTTGATTATGCACTAACCCTCTAATGAGATTGTTTTGAGTTTGGTGTGAAGGAAGTTTTCAAGGATAAAGAGAGGAGGATGATATAATATGATCAAGAAGAGTGAAAAGTCTAAGCTTGGAGATGCCCCCGTGGTTCATCCCTGCATATTTCAAGAAGACTCAAGCATCTAAGCTTGGGGATGCCCAAGGCATCCCCTTCTTCATCGACAACTTATCAGGTCACCTCTAGTGAACCTATATTTTTATTCGGTCACACCTTATGTGCTTTACTTGGAGCGTCTGTGTGCTTTTATTTTTGTTTGTGTTTGAATAAATTCGGATCCTAGCATTCCTTGTGTGGGAGAAAGACACGCTCCGCTTTTTCATATTGAACACTGGTGTTCTTAGTTTTACTTTTAATGTTCATGGCGAAAGTTGAAAGCTTCATTTATTGCTATTTGGTTGGAAACAGAAAATGCTTCATGTGGTAATTGGTATGTTGTCTTGAATAATTTGATACTTGGCAATTGTTTTGAGCTCTCAAGTAGATCATGTTTAAGCTTTTGCATCATGTGGTTTAAACCTATTAGTGGAGAACTACCATAGAGCTTGTTGAAATTTGGTTTGCATGATTGGTCTCTCTAAGGTCTAGATATTTTCTGGTAAAAGTGTTTGAGCAACAAGGAAGACAGTGTAGAGTCTTATAATGCTTGCAATATGTTCTTATGTAAGTTTTGCTGTACCGGTTCATACTTGTGTTTCCTTCAAACAACCTTGCTAGCCAAAGCCTTGTACTGAGAGGGAATGCTTCTCGTGCATCCAAAACCTTGAGCCAAAACCTATGCCATTTGTGTCCACCATAACTACCTACTATGTGGTATTTTTCTGCCATTCCAAAGTAAATTGCTTACGTGCTACCTTTAAAAATTCATTCCTTGTCTTTGCGATACATAGCTCATGGGAAAGTAGCCTAAAAAACTATTGTAGTAAAGAATATGTTGCTTATGTATCTTAGTTCTTATAAGTTGCTTGTTGAGCGGTAACCATGTTTCTGGGGACGCCATCAACCTGTCACACCTCTGTTGAATATCATGTGAGTTGCTATGCATGTTCGTCTTGTCTGAAGTAAGGGAGATTTGCCATGAGCTGAATGGTTTGAGTATGCATATTGTTAGAGAAGAACTTTGGGCCACCAACCAAAGCCATGTATCATGGTGGAAGTTTCAGCTTGGACATTAATTCTCAAATCTCTTATGAGAATATTATCTGTTGTTGAATGCTTAAAGCATAAAAGAGGAGTCCATTATCTATTTTCTATGTTGTCCCGGTATGGATGTCCTCAAGTTGAGATCTATCAAAATTGAGAGATCAAATGCGATCTATCTCCTTGGACCTTTGTACAGGTGGCATAGAGGTACCCCTTTGTGACACTTGGTTGAAACATATGTAATGCAATGATAATCCATGGAAATCCGAGCTAATTAGGACAAGGAGCGGGCACTATTAGTATTCGATGCATGAGGCTTGCAACTTATAGGAGGTTTTATGCATAACACATATGAATTATTACTACCGTTGACAAAATTGTTTCCATGTTTTCAAAATAAAAAGCTCTAGTACATGAGTAATCCCTGCTTCCCTCTGCGAAGGGCCTTTCTTTTACTTTATGTTGAGTCAGTTTACCTACTTCTTTCTATCTTAGAAGCGAACGCTTGTGTCAACTATGTGCATTGATTCTTACATACTTGCTTATTTGCACTCATCATATTACTTTGTGTTGACAATTATCCATGAGATATACATGTTGAAAGTTGAAAGCAACTGCTGAAACTTAAATCTTCCTTTGTGTTGCTTCAAAACCTTCTTTTAAGAATCTATTGCTTTATGAGTTAACTCTTATGCAAGACTATGATGGTAGCATGTCACTTCAGAAATTATCCTTTTTATCGTTTACCTACTCGAGGGCGAGTAGGAACTAAGCTTGGGGATGCTTGATACGTCTCAAACGTATCTATAATTTCTTATGTTCCATGCTAGTTTTGTGACAATACTCACATGTTTTATATACACTTTATATTATTTTTATGCATTTTCCGGTACTAACCTATTAACAAGATGCCGAAGTGCCAGTTCCTGTTTTCTGCTGTTTTTGGTTTCAGAAATCCTACACAGGAAATATTCTCGGAATTGGACGAAACAAAAGCCCACGGCCCTATTTTCCACGGAGGATTCCAGAACATCGAAGAAGAGTCGAAGAGGGCCAGCAGGGGGGCCACCTCATAGGGCGGCGCGGCCTGGCCCCCTGCCGCGCCCAGGTGTGGGGAGGCCACCCCCTGGCTCCCCCGACGCTGCCTATTCGCCTATATATTCCTTCATCTCGGAAAACCCTAGGACCGAGAGCCACGATACGAGAAAAGTTACGGAGATGCCGCCGCCGTCAATCCCATCTCGGGGGATTCTGAAGATCGCCTCCGGCACCCTGCCGGAGAGGGGAATCATCACCGGAGGGCTCTACATCACCATGCCCGCCTCCGGACTGATGCGTGAGTAGTTCATCCTTGGACTATGGGTCCATAGCAGTAGCTAGATGGTTGTCTTCTCCTCTTGTGTTATCATGTTTAGATCTTGTGAGCTGCCTATCATGATCAAGATCATCTATTTGTAATGCTACATGTTGTGTTTGTTGGGCTCCGATGAATATGGAATACTATGTCAAGTTGATTATCGATCTATCATATATGTGTTGTTTATGATCTTGCATGCTCTCCGTTGCTAGTAGAGGCTCTGGCCAAGTTGATACTTGTAACTCCAAGAGGGAGTATTTATGCTAGATAGTGGGTTCATGCCTCCATTGAATGCGGGACGTGTGAGAAAGTTCTAAGGTTGTGGATGTGCTGTTGCCACTAGGGATAAAACATCAATGCTTTGTCTAAGGATATTTGTATTGTTTACATTACGCACAGTACTTAATGCAATTGTCTGTTGTTTGCAACTCAATACTGGAAGGGGTGCGGATGCTAACCCGAAGGTGGACTTTTTAGGCATAGATGCATGCTGGATAGTGGTCTATGTTTTTTGTCATAATGCCCTAAGTAAATCTCATAGTAGTCATCATGATATGTATGTGCATTGTTATGCCCTCTCTATTTGTCAATTGCCCAACTGTAATTTGTTCACCCAACATGTTATTTATCTTATTGGAGAGACACCACTAGTGAACTGTGGACCCCGGTCCATTCTTTTACATCTGAAATACAACCTACTGCAATCATTGTTCTCTGTTGTTCTTTGCAAGCAAACATTATTCTCCACACCATACATTTAATCCTTTGTTTACAGCAAGCCGGTGAGATTGACAACCTCACTGTTAAGTTGGGGCAAAGTATCTTGATTGTGTTGTGCAGGTTCCACGTTGGCGCCGGAATTCCTGGTGTTGCGCTGCACTACACTCCTTCACCAACAACCTTCACGTGGCCTTCATCTCCTACTGGTTCGATAAACCTTGGTTTCTTACTGAGGGAAAACTTGCTGCTGTACGCATCACACCTTCCTCTTGGGGTTCCCAACGGACGAGTGCTTTACCGTCACAAGGAAGCTACTTTCTTGCGCCGTTGCAATCCCTGTCGCACGTCAGCAAGGACCTCCTCTCTGCCACCAGCCTCCACTTTGACACCGGCGACGCCACTGGATCGGACTGTCGCCGTCGGCCTCGCCTTAGAGACATCGACGAGGACTCGGTCCACGGCGCTCCACCCTCTCCTCCTCCTGCCTCGCGCGCGCCAGCTACCTCTGTCCTCAATCTGTGGGGATGGATCATCGCTCGCCGCCAAGCCACCCTCGCCCGCGCCTCTACCTTGGATGGACTTGATGGGCTCCCGGCGGAGACAAACTATCCCCTCCCGCAGGAGCAAGCTCCGCCCACGGAGGTTTGGGACCACCTCCTCGCCAAGAGGCTGGCTTCCCAGTTTCCTGAAACTGGCCTCGATGCTGCCCAGGTTCCCAACACAGCCCCTTGCTCTGTCCCCTCTTTTGCTCCCACAACTCGTCTTAGCCATGCTCCTCTCCTCTTGTAGTGGTACGACACCCTCGGTACGCCGTCGGCCGCGATGGCGGAGGTCCATGAAGTGGAGCTTCTCGACGTGGAGCTCCCGCCGCGCCTGACCGATCCTTCTCCTCTGGATCTGGCCTCTCCTGACGCAAGAGAGGACCTGGGCCTAGCGGTCGTGGCCCCTGAGTTGGACCACGAAGACTCGGCTCGCAAATAGCGCATCCACCGCAAGCGTGCAGTCGACTCCGCCTTCAAAGCTCGCCGGAGCTCCCGCCTCGCCGCCAAAGAGCCTCCCAACTTTGTCTCCATGCTGTCCAAGGCAAAGGTAGCAAAAACCTCTCGGTTTGACCTCACCAGCGGCTCTGCCGAGGCGGCAGGTTTCTATGGCAGCTCCGACCCGGGGCCGATCCCCGTGCCGCGCCTCAAAGCGCTTGCTGCCGCCTGCGGTGTCGATCCTGACGCCGTTGACGATGCGGCGACGGTGCACTCCTCGTCCGCACGATCGGATGGGCACGCAGTGCTGTCCCTCCGCCCCAGCTGCCTCCATTCGTGGTGGCCGCTGTTGCTCCGCCGCCGCTGCTTCTGACTAGCTGTGCTAGGTTGCTCTGCTGCTGCTTAAGGACCTGTAGTGTGCGCATGTAGCTTTGGCTGTGCCTTCTCTTTGCTATTTTTTTCTTCCCCGTAGACCCCCTTCTGGCCCTGGGCTGTTGTGTTTGGCAGCATGACATTTTTGTGTACTCTTGCCATGGTGCTCACATCTGTATTCAATGAATGGCTTTTTAAGTTTCTCTTTCACATCCTGGAATATTCGGGGGCTTGGCGATCCTGCCAAATGCGACAACGTGCGAGCCGACCGTCCTTTAGCCCAGCCCAGCATGGTGGGGTTGCAAGAGACAAAACTTGGGCCCATTCTGACAGCCAAAGCTGCTTCCTTCCTTCCTCCCCCCTGCGATCTTTCGAAAATGTCGATTCTGTCGGCACCTCGGGGGGTCTCTTTACCGCGTGGGACCCAAATTTGTTCACCTTAGTTCGCTCTATCCCTTCGCGCCATACCCTCTCTCTCGATCTTTCTCTTTCAAACGACGGCAGCATTTTCCACTTTTCAAACGTCTACGCCCCCTGCGAGCACGCGGAGAAGCCTCCTTTCCTTCAAAACCTAACTCTCCATGACCCTGGAGACGATGTCCCTTGGATTATTGCTGGTGATTTCAACCTCACCCATGACCCGTCTGACCGGAATAATGCAAATTTCTCCGCCTCTGAGGTGGACCTGTTCAACGACACTATCAATGTCCTTGGGCTCATCGAACTCCCCCTGTGCGACCGACAGTTCACCTGGTCCAACGGCCGGGCCTCCCCCACCCTTGTTCGACTTGATAGGGTTTTCATCAACCATGCCTCGAATGAATGCTTCCCCTCATCCTCCCTAACCTCGATCGCTCGGGACACTTCCGACCATGTTCCTCTTCTGGCTAAGATCTCGACTCTTATCCCTAAAGGAGGGTACTTCAGGTATGAACCTGCCTGGGCCCTGCACAACCGCCTTCGTCTCTCGATCATCGCTGCCTGGGAATCTACTTACCACCCTGTCCCCACGGCCAGGATGGTTGCTCGCCTGCGCCTCTGTCGTTCCTCCTGCAATAAGTGACGTAGGCATGTCTCCCCCTGTTCTCAAAGGGAGAAGGACTGCCGTATTCTCATTAATCTGCTGGACCTACTCGAGGAGGGGCGTACCCTCTCTCCGCCGGAATACCAACTGCGTTCTCTCACTATGGATGCCTTGCACCTCTCTATCAAGGAAAATGCTCTGTATTGAAAATCTCAGGCTAAAGTCCGTTATGCTCTAGAGGGGGACGAGAATACCAAGTTTTCCCATGCCTCCGCCACCTGTAGGATGCGCCGTAATTCCATCCCGCTACTTTCGGTGGAAGGGGTGGATATTTCTGACAACCCTAGGAAAGCCTCCATCCTCAAAACCTTCTACACTGAGCTTCTCAGCTCGGTCACTACCCCCGTCTGGCGCTTCGACCTCAGCTCGCTCTATCCGGCTACCCCCGACCTTGCTGGGTGTTTAAGCGCCCATTTCTCCCACGAGGAGATTAAAACAGCCTTCCTCTCCATGAACAAACTCTCCAGCCCTGGGCCCGATGGCTTCGGGCCCGCTTTCTTCTCAACTTTCTGGACCACTGTGGCTCCTGATGTCTTTGAGCTTTTCTCGTCCTTTTTTGATGGCACCATTGATCTCGCTCGTATTAACCACGCTTTCCTTGTTCTGCTCCCCAAAGTCGATGCTGCCACTCACCCTTCATAGTTCCGCCCCATATCGCTCCAGAACTGTGTTATGAAGGCTATCACCAAGGTGCTTACAACTAGGCTGCAAGCAGGTATATATCCAATCCCTTGTGGATGCTGACCAGACAGGTTTCCTGTCTGGGCGCCGCATCTCGGAGAACATCGTTTATGTGGCTGACCTCCTCCGCTGCTGTCACTCTCGTAAAGTGCCGACCATTATTTTCAAAATCGACTTCCGCAAAGCGTTTGACTCTGTCAACTGGCACAACCTCCTCGTTATTCTTAAAACCCGTGGCTTTGACGAGCATTGGTGTCTTTGAATGGAGAATATCCTTCGTTCGGGGCTCACAGCGGTTCTCCTGAACGGCGTCCCTAGAGACTGGATTCGCTGCTGGAACGGCCTTCGCCAGGGCGATCCCCTCTCCCCGTATCTGTTCATCCTTGTGGCTGATGTGCTCCAGCGCCTGATCCGCCAGGCTTAGGCTCGCAGGTCCTTGTCCCACCGCCTCGCTCAGGATATCCCCTGCCCTGTCTTATAGTACGAGGATAACACTCTGATCCTTTGCAAAGCCTCCACCAGCGCCGCTGCCTGCCTCCGTCAGGTGCTTGAGGATTTTGTTCTGCAACTGGCCTGGCTATCAACTTCCACAAGTCTTGTTTCATCTCGATGAATGTCCCACCCTCTGAGGCCACAGCCATGGCCGCTACCCTTGGTTGCCCCATCTCCTCCTTTCCCCAGTCTTATCTTGGGCTCTCCCTCTCCCCCACCAAACTCCCTACATCGGCGTTCGCTCCCCTTCTTCTCTCCTTCGACCGTCGTCTCTCTGGTTGGCGCGCTCATTTGTTGTCCTCTGGGGTAGGCTCGTTCTGTGTAATGATGTGCTGAATAATCTTGCTACTTACTTCATGTGCTCGTACTTGCTACCCCGTGGTGTTATTGACAGTATAGATAAGAGACGCCGCGCGTTTTTCTGGACTGGGAAAGATTCTTGTTCTGGGGCTCGTTGTCTAACCACATGGGAAAAGGTTGTGTTGTCTAAGCAGGAGGGCGGTTTCGGCGACAAGGATCTCCACCGGCAGAACAGGTGCTTGCTTCTCAACTTTGTCCATAAACTTCACCAACCTATTTTACTGCCTTGGAAATCTTGGTTCTTTGCACACACAGGTCGCAACTTGGGGGAGCTCTCGACGGCCCCCTCGTTCTTGGAGAAGATTGTGGGGAAATGCCTCCCCCTCTACCGCGCCATCACTCGTGTGACGGTCAGAGATGGTTGTTCCACGTCCTTCTGGCTGGACAAGTGGCTGCCGAGCAGTCCACTTGCAGAGCGCTTCCCCGCCCTCTTCTCCCACAGCACTCGCCAGCACGCCTCGGTGGCCACCGTGGTCACCCTGGGGCTTGATCTGCAGCCTTGACTCTCCGCGGTTGTGGAGTCCGAGCTCTTCTTGGTGCGCCGGATCATCGATGACACACGTCTTGGGGGCGGCCCCGACGACCGCTTCATCGACTCCACCTCGACACCTCGCTTCTGCTCGCGGGAGGCATATAGGATGCTTTCCCCTGCACGACCTAGGGACGCATCCGCCTGCGTCTCTTGGTCCCTGCGCCTGCCGTCGAAGCTGAAGATCTTCGCTTACCTCCTCGACATCGACCGCCTGAGCACCCGTGCCAACCTCTTCTACAAGAACTGCGCCCCTTCGGATATCCTACGCTGCGTGTCCGACCATCGAGACGGGGAGGCACCTGCTCTCCGATTGCTTCTTGGCCGCGGATGTTTGGTCCCGGCTGGATGTCCCAATCCCAGCCGGGCAGTTCTCCATTTGGGACCTCCGATCCCCCCTCCCCCTTCCCGATGCTACTTGGCATATGGGGGTCGCGACGATTCTTTGGACCATTTGGAAGAGTCGCAACGATCTTGTCTTCAATGGAAGACCCTCGACCCCGAGCTCCGCGCTGCGAAGAGCATGCGACGATCTCGCCCTTTGGCGGTGGCGGCTTCCGGCCGTAGACCGTGCAGCGTTGGATTTGCTCCAATCCTATATCTTGACTAGAGCATTGTAGCGCTTGTACCTCTCTCTCCCCACCCCATGTACCTCTTCTTACCTTGTATATATGGACCGGCTGCTTGGCCATTCGAGTAATAATAACAAGCGGTGGGGTTCCCCCCCCCCCCCCCCCCATCAACCTCGAAAAAAAAATCGTAACTAGTTAATCCGGTAGCTCCTCCTACGATAACCAAGTGTAGGTAATGCCATTATTCATAGCATGGTGCTGTTTACTGACCATGACTGATTAGTCGTGTAACTCTGTGAACTCTTACTCTACTAGCTAAGCATGGAAAGTGTTCTTGGTATTTGTTCAGGGAATGATGTTCGACGAGCGGGCAAAATCAAAGACCAGAAAATTTGATGATGTCCCAAAATGAAGCCATGACTACATATATCATTTTTGATTATAGCACCGTGATTTGCTCTATTTCTGCTACTGTTAATGCAATTTTTTTGTAGTGCCTAGTGTAGTAGGTGTTTAAGACGATTACAGGTCTACCAAATAATCACCATGTACTACACAATACACATATATTTGGATTTAGATAGATCGTGAATGTTCGCGTGAGTCAGATAACATGCAAGACGCATGCAGCATGCAGCTGTGGGAGAGCAGTAGCAATTTTTTTTTATCTCGAACCGAAGTGCATGGTGCCACCGTTTTTGTCGTCTAGTCCTTGTTTGCACAGCTTTTGCAAAATACTAGTGGTTGGAGCGCCCCATGGGGCGCCTCCTCGCTGTACGGTTGCAGCCCAATCAGTCTAATCGTATTTTTATCTCTATCCACTCTTTAGAAAACCAAACTCAAGTGCCCTTATATTATTGCTTGGAGAAAATCAAAGTCGAGTGCCCTTACATCACTTGGTAAATTCACAGTAAAGCAAATCCAGAATACGATCATCTACAACACGCAAAGCGAAATCACCTCCTTCTTTCCTCCGATACAAATGACAGTGCAGAACAAAAGAAAAACTGGCAAAATATGGATGCCTTTGCTAACTTCGAATATAGCTCTCCACTGATCTATCTGAACAAAAGCAAAAGCAAAAGAAAGTTTCCAGCCAATTGCTTTTCCAGCTGGGTAGCATGCCTACAATGAAATTTGATTCTTTGAACCGATCTAAACATGAAGCACAAAGTGATTTCACCTAGATAGCCATAACCTCTAAGCTAAACAGCTTAGCTCTGCTTCTTGCAGTTGCTGGTTCACGCATCTGACATGCAAATCGGGTTGCCTCTGTAAATTAAGACGGAAGAAATCAGCAACCACTGAATGTAACATCAGTTGACATGATTCACTTCTCCATTGCAAGTCATACTGAAGCAAGAAACAAAAGAAACAACAACTTGCACTTACTTGTTTGCACTGAGCTTGGTTTCAGATATCTATCGACTATTCCACATAAGTCAAGCTCCTAGTAAGCTTTCACCTCTTGTGCTTACATGGATTGATTTTCCACAGGATCCCACACAGTAAAAAAATGTCAGTTTATTCTGAAATGATACATGAATTTCATGATACAGTGGCTGGTGCAAAGATAACCATATTAGATTGGTAATGGCTATTTCTAGATAAGAAAATGCGCTCAAATAAGCATGAGAACCCAATATCTCCAAGAGCACAGTTTGTCCTTTATGTATGAAGAATTTCCAAAGAAACTATGCTAAATCCAAAAGATTCATGGATGAGTTTTTGTGTGTGTTTCACAGAGATCAACAGGAATGCACGAAAGCATCATTAAGTTGTATAATTAAATTGGAACAATTGCGGACAAAAACTGGAATGCTCACGAACAGAAAAATACTTATCATGATGATGAATTTCAAGTTAAATATTAACTCACATTTCAAGTTTCCTCTATCTCATGAAATGTAGGGAAACGTTATTAATGTTTGCTAACTAAGTGCAGAGGAAAAGATCAACAAGCCAGAAAATAAAAACCAGAGACTGGATGAAAAGAATATAGCAGAAAAAAGAAGCAGAACATACCAATGCTGACATGTGGTGCGACCTCCTCCTCTCCTCGTGCTCATGCCTCCCCTTCTTCTATCCAGACCCCTCTCTGTCATGCCAAGATGGGGCTTGTGCTGTAGAAATAGCCCACAGACAATGGAGAGCCTGCATGAATAAGACGGCAAGGTCAGACGTCAAGCAGTAACATAGCCAATGGACATTGTCATTGTTTTCTCAAATTCATAACGGTTCAACCCATCTCTTTTTAATAATGACAAATATTGAAGGTTAATCCCCCTTTCTTGGGCTGGCCTTGTTTTGCCTGGCAGGTGTCGATGGATCTGACTCTCTTTGTTTTGGACACCCAAAATTCTCACGTTCATTCTCTTTATAACATGCATGGAAAACAATTGAACTAAATGCTTAAAACATCTAGTAAGCACCACTCCTGAAAAAAACATAAATAAACACAATCATTATTAACCTCCATCTAGCACACCCAAGAAGAAAAGTTCCTTAAACTTCACAGTACTAAGACCTAAGATTTTTCTCTTCCACCGCAATTGTGAAAAAATCCATTATACATAACTAAATTGTATTAGCTGACTATTTAGGACGGCGTATTTTAGGCTGCAAAATTTTAGACGAATCCTAGCCAAGAAATCTTACAATAAATGGCCATTCTAAAATAAGACACAATAAATGGCCATTCTACAAACAAGACACAATAAATGGCCAGTCTACAAATAAGACAACTGGAACTTTCACAGCACGATGGTCAACATCCTTGCCTGGAGTGGGCTGCTAAAAGGAAGTCAGGTTCAATTAGAGAATTCAAAAATCATTTTTACTTTCAATTTTAACAGGAAAACTATCTTGACTCTTGACATTGATGTAGTTAGCAGGTTTAAATGGTCAACGCGTAACATAAATAGTAAAAAAAGGGGGCGAGGAAGTTACTTATAGTGCTACAAATGTTACGAGTTTGCGGACGTGCTGGTTCACCAAGATTTGTCCACCATGTGATCTGAAATTTAAAGTATACTGTTTCCCTCTGCCATTGTTTGAGCAGCCTCATAAGACAATAGTCTATGCTGATATAGGTAAATGTATATCAGTTCTAGTCTGAATTGGTTGTCTGCTCAGGTCCCTATGTAGAAATAATAAACTCAGAGCCATTCATTTATTAACGTGACAAAATTAAAATGCTGACATATACGAGATTGTTGTCAACACTCTGGTTACAGTACACTTCACCACCAGTATTGTAGTGCTCCACTGTTGGGCAGGTTCAGAATTAACCTGGTCCATGCAAAGATTAGATTTCGTGTGATTCTCAATGCATGCTTCAAGATATGTAGTATCCTGTCAACATGGATCAACTCACTAGTAGAAAACCTCTCATCCATCTAAGCCTTTAGTACCGGTTCCCTTACGAACCGGTACTAAAGGGGGCATTAATACCGGTTCCGTGCGTGAGACATCAATACCGGTTCGTTATGGACCTTTAATACCGGTTCGTAACACGAACCGGTATTAAAGGGTTTGGGCCCGATTTCCAGGCGGTGGTGGGGCCAGGGTTGCACCTTTAGTACCGGTTCGTGTAAGGAACCGGTACTAAAGGGTCTGTGCCCTATATGAGCGCGCGGCAGCGCCCGAGCTCCCTGCATATCTCATTCTCACTTCTCCTCTCACATTTCCAAATATTTTACACCTCTCACACTCCAATAATCTTTATTTTTCTCCACTATTTTAACAAGATTAACGGCATACATCTATCCAAGGGTTAGCAATATCATCCTTCCTTCCGGCGTTCCTAATTTAGCT